>NW_016107645.1:1981033-2026104 GCF_001604975.1 Cebus imitator
TTTTTTTTTTTTTTAATTTTTGTAGAGATGGAGTCTCTCTGTGTTGGCCAGGATGGTCTCAAACACCTGGTGATTCCTCCCACCTTGACCTCCCAAAGTGCTGAGATTCCAGGCATGAGCCACCACACTCAGCCTAGATTTGTTTCTTTTTAAATTTATGCATGTAAAAATAATTTACAATATGCTTAATTTAAATATATTCTTGGGACTGCTGTTTTGAAGTAGATTTAATTGAATTTATTATTTCTCTTGAGAAATTTTGTCTTCCTACCAAGTGCTTCATGTATCTGTACACACACACACACACACAAAACATATATATATATACACAAACACACAGTATTTATTTGCTTCATATTTCCAGAGAACGAAAGTATTTTTACACAGGAAAAACAAAATGATAAAGGGAAACATGCAACTGGATAGTAATTTCTGATGCAGTCTTTCCCTACTTTATGTATGATGACTGTGAGTAAAAAACAGAAACGTGAAGTGTACTGCTAGAAACTGAGTAACATTTTCAATAACTGAAAGATAATAAATTGCTACGAAGAAACTCAATTTGTGCCGCATAGGAAAGAGCATGGCCTGCTCTGCAAAAGCCAAGATGTTGTTGTAAGACGTGTCCCTTCTGCACTCTTTTCCCTATGATCAGAAATGCAAGATGCTTCTGAGCAGAAACACAGTGTGTATCTCTCCTTCAAGGATGTTTCTCTGTGAGGTGGACAAAGTGCTTTTCTCCTCAAGTATCCTTGAGTACTCTCTATTCAAATTCATATGGAGACCATGGAATCCAAAAGCAAATCAATCAGAGCAGTGAGAGCGGGTGGAGCATATTGAATGCTGGGAAACACAGTCCACATCATTAAAATGTGGCAAAGTAGTGTAGACAGAGTGAGATTTAGATGCTGCAAACTAAGAGTTTCTGCTTTTTATATGTTTAAAATGTACTTAGAAAGCCCAAGAACTAAGCACAAGAGGTAAAAGAGATTCATAAACAGATAGGTGTATTATAAAAATTTAAAATATGCTTAGACACAGAAGAAAAAGGTTCATTATTGGCAAATCGATCAATCTTCTCTAGATATGTAAAGTGAATTAATTTGGCCATCACTTAAGTGAACTGTATAGGCAAGGGCAATTCATTCGTGTGTCAGACAGATAATTGCCAGGTTTATTTTAAATCTTTCAACAAAGAGTGATGAGTACAGCAAAACATTTGACTTATATAAAATTTATCTATTTACCAAATATTTATTGTGCTAATATTTGTTTTTTACCCTAGGATGCCTTTAGGGAAAGAATAGGCAAAAATTTAAAGATAAGAGGATAAGATCAAAAGACAGCAATCAGAGATAGAGTAGATTAAGAAAAGATGGCTAAAATAAAAAATTTTAAAACAAATAGAAATAGGATGGTTAGAGAAATAGAGCCTTCATTAAAGACAGTAAGTAAAAGCTACAGTGTGACCCTCTTCTCAACTGTTTCTTCCAGGTGCCTTTGTGCTCTACTCATTGCTATCATTCTTCCAGACAATTTGTTCATGTGGGCAACTGCACCCCACCTTTCATTTTCAGGGCAAACAGTACCACCAATGGCACTTTCTCAAGACCACCAACTCTGGCGCTTATCTCCAACCAAAATCAGTAGGAAAATGCTTCTGCTTTTGTGATCAGTGTATTTTGCTTGGTTGGTTGGTTTTGTTTTGTTTGAGACAGGGTTTGGCTGTGTCGCCCAGGCTGGAGTGTCATGGTGTGATCTCACCTCATTGCAACCTCTGCCTCTGGGTTCAAGGAATCCTCCTACCTCAGCATCCCAAGTAGGTGGGACTAAAGGCATCCACCACACTGTCTAATGTTTGTGTTTTGTAAAGACAACATGTTACCCAGGCTGGTTTCAACTTCTGGGCTCAAACGATCCTCTTAACTCGGCCTCCCAAAGTGTTGAGATTACAGGTGTGACCATCATGTCCTGCCAACTGATCAGTGTTTTAAGAGGATTTTATTTTCTCTTTTTTTTTTTTGGCAGAATTTTCAGGGCCTTAGCCATGTAAGGAAAGCTTTCATTTTATACTACAGTTCCTTCTCTAGAGTACATACCCTCTTTGGGAAGGAAATATTTTGTGTGTTGAATTGTGATAGTGTTCTCTCTTTAAAAAAAGTTGAAATCCTGCTACCCCAGAACTTAGAAGTTGACATTATTTGGAAAAGGGTTGCAGATGTAATTAGTTAAGATGAGTTCATATTGGAGTAGGATAGGCAGCTATTAATCAATGTGACTGGTATTCTTATTAGAAGAGGAAAGAGAACTCAGAAGGAAGATGGTCATATGAAGACACAAGGAGGATACCATGTGAAGACAGAGATAGAAATTGAAGTTATGCATCTACAAGCCAAGGACCCGAAGGATTGCCAGCTGTCATCAGAAACTAGAAGACAGACCTGGAATAGATTCTCCTTCAGAACTCTCCAAAGGAGCTAACCTTGCTGATACCTCAATTTCAGACTTATGATCTCCAGAAGCATGAAAGAAGGTCTGTTGTCGCATACTACCTGCTTTGTGGTACTTTGTTACAGGAGCCATAGCCAACTAATATAAGATCTAAGCTTGCAGCAGTGGCTCCTGGACACCCGCAGTCCCAGGTGCTCAGTCTGCAGCTTTCTTTCAGGTTTTTTTTCATAGTAATCTTTTTCTAAGGGCTCCAATGTCTTTTCTTCTAGCCTGTCCCCATCCGGGCACTCTTAACTATGAATAAGATTCAAGTTCAACCCCATGAAAACACAGATCAAGGATTCAAGTTCAACACCATAAAAACACTGAAAATCAAGGATTATTTGAGCAATAGTGTCAGTATTCTTAAATATTCCACGACAAAAGCTACAATGCCAGGAACACACACATTTCTTCTGTGAAAATACTAAAGAATAAATTATTCAAGAATACTTGTTAAAGCCTGGTAAGGTAGACTTTATTCAGGATCATTGGGATAGGTATAAGGACCACTGCAATAATATTTTGCAGTGGGGAAGAGAGATTGAGCTCATCTGCAAATAAAACATGGGCAAGTGGAAATTTATAGCTCACAAGGGTCAGGCTGGGGGTCAGTGAATAAAAAATCAAAGGCAAGAAGGAATTCTAACTGACTTATCAGGGTTTTTGCTGAAGACAGGCCAGGATGACTAGATACCATCTGGGAGACAGTGGAAGTTGAGAAAGCTAATCACATATTGAGGGTGATGGCATATCAAAGGAAGGGGCATATTCTTGACAAAGTGACTTAGCAGGGTTCTTCCTAAAACTGGATTTTATAAGAAAGTGTACGGATGAGTCTGGAAAAACATTCAGGAACCTGACTAAAGTTTGGTCAAGCAAATAATTTTTGCCAAAACATGCTTAACCTCACACAGCAGTTTAACAGAGACACATCTCTGAAACAGCCCTAAGATTTATATGCATTCTTTTTTTTTTTTTTGAGACAGGGTCTTCCTCTGGGAGATCCCAGCTAATTGAAGCCCTGACCTCCCTGGCTCAAGTGACCCTCCCACTCTGGTTATAATAATAACCAAACATCTCAGAAACGTGAGAATAGTTCCTGGTGTAACCTCCCAGGTAGCTGGGACTACGGGTGTGTGCCATCATGCCTGGATAATTTTTTGATTTTTTTGTAGAGACGAGGTCTCACTATGTTGCCCAGGCTGATATAGAATTCCTGGGCTTCAAGCAATCCTCCTGCTCAATCTCCCACACTACTGGGACTATTATAGGCATGAGCCACCACAACTGGCCAGACTTACATGTATTTTTAAATTACTCATGCATATAATATGCATATTTTTTTCTTTTTGTATATTTTCACTATATATGTTAAAAGATTTTTTTATCTTTATGTTTTCTATCATGCTTAGAAAAAAAAAAAACTCCAAAATGTGGGAATGGTTCCTGGTTTAATCTCTGAGGTTTTATTTATTTTTTTCTTTACTTCTAAATTTAGTTTTGAATCAGCATTCAGTTTGCTTAAGAACCCCAAACACTGGGACAGATAACCCTGTGCTTTTTCTCCCAAAATGATGTCTAAACTTGAGATAATTTTTTTAAAGTTATGAGTGATTTCTCAAAGAATTTATCTCATTTGAATTCAGGGAAATCATCCTGACCCTATAAGCCATTAGGTTTAGTGGAGAAATGTTAGCTATAGGGCTGCAATTACCAGACTGAATCAGATGAAATAAATTTTTCTTTTTTTTTTTTCACTACGTCAGTAATCTAACAGGTTTCGTTTCTATCCTTGTCCCTTTTTCTACCTCATATCATCCATTCTACAGAAGCTAATATTACTCATCATTTTCATTGCAAGTTCATGCACTCAGGCATGTAAATCCAATAATATATTCTGGTACCTATGTATAATTTACATAATAAAATGCAACATTATACTTAAAAATAAGTCTTCTGTTTCAAAAATTGCTATGTGTATGTTGAAAAATCTTGTTTACCATGTTAAAGAGTTTGAATTTTTTCCTGAAAGTGCTGAATAGTTATTAAAGCATTTTGTGGTAGAAAATTTAAAATACCAGAATTCTAGTTTTGAAAGCCTTAGGTTCATGGTGACAAGTAGAGAGCATGAATTAGAGATGATTCTAGCTCCTAAATATAAATCATCATGATGACTTTCAAAGTAACAACTGTACTAGACAAAGTTTAACAGGTTAGCAAGGCTTTATTCAAGACTACTGCAATAGGGAGAGATGCTAAGGTCAACGAAGTTTAAACAAAAGGTGAGAAGATTTTGAAGCACTGGGTCGATCCAGCGAAAAAGCACTGGTAGAAGTTATGGTGATGATTAATCACTTGGATATGTTGAGCACATGGAGTCATTCCTTAGTTTGCAAATGCTTTTCCTTGTGTTTAGGCTATCTGTGTTAGCAAATCAGCAAATAGAAACTAGGCTACTACTCTCCTATAGAGAATGGAGGATAGAAGTGCTATCTTCTTGTTTACATTTCAAAAAGATGGTTTCAGGCCTTTGAAAAAGACATTTCCTGGGTTGTAAACTGGCAAGAGGCAATTTACAGCCATTTCAAAGGAACAGAAAAAGAGTGTACAATTGGCAAATTTTCTAGAGTAAATTCCCTAAGGAAAGAGAGATCAGGAGCCTAGAGGTAGAAGAAGCCTGTTTAAAGTGTGTCAAGCTGAGGAAAACGTGGATTCCATGCTAGTTAGTAGTCATTAATCTTTAATATATTCTTGGAATTGTGTTATTTAACAATCTCATTAAATTTTTAGAAAAATTTTGTTTAAAAAAGATGCTTATCTCCATTTTATAGAAAAATAAACAAAATCTTGTAAGGGTAAAGTCATTTACACAAGGTCATCCAACTGGTAAAAAGCAGTTGTGATTTTATTTTATTTTATTTTATTTTATTTTTGTGACAGGGTCTTGCTCTCTCACTCAGGCTGCAGTGCAGTGGTGCATTCATAGCTTGCTGCAGCCTCACCCTCCTGAGTTCAAGCAATCCTCCCACCCCAGCCTCTTGAGTAGCTAGGACGAGAGGTGCACACCACCACGCCCATCTAATTTTTAAAACAATTTGTTGTAGAGCTGGGGTCTCACTATGTTGCCCAGGCTGGTCTTGAACTCCTGGATTCAAGTGATCCTTCTGCCTCAGCCTCCCAAAGTTAGGAATTACAGGTGTGAGCCACCATGCCCAATCACAGTTGTGATTTCTATCGAGGTTCAACTGTCCATCTGAAGCTTGTACTCTCATCACTAAATTACCATGTCCAGAGACCACTGTGTATTCTATTGCTGTATGTAAGTTGAGAAAAAAATAAATTCTGAGGTTGCGGCAGTGAGAATGAAGAGATAAGAACTTATTTCAGGGCCATTTAGTAGATAGCGCAGTCTTTGTGATTATCTATGTGTACCAGATGAAAGCTACATTAAATATTAGATTTCTGGATTTAAAAAATAAATTAAATTATGGTAACTTTCACAAAGATGGAAAAGACAGGAGGAGTTTTCTGTAAAACTAAGATAAATTTGGTTTGGGAAAAGTGAAGTCAGCTGTGATAATCAGGTTAAAAAAAGAATAAGGGATGAAAAGGTAATATAGATTGTATAGTCAGTCACTGACATATGAGTTGAAGCCATTGGGGTAGAAGCAAGTGCTCAGGAATAGTGAGTAGAGAGAAGAAGAAAGAATAGAAAAGAGTGTTTTAGTAAGGAACAAGAAATGGTTGAATTAGTCAGGTTAGCTATGATGAGCTGTATTATCAATTATAGCAACTGCCATTGGTTTCAGAAAATGAGAGATAATCACATTTCCCATTGTGCTAAAGGCAAAGTCTTCTAACATTAAGGTATCTTATCAAATTACAAAGCACACCTAAAGCTCCCTATTTCTTGTTATTTGATGAGAATTAAGACCCAAAGGCTCAAGGGAAAACTGTCTATTTTTATGTTTAGATTCAATGAACAGTGAACAATTATCTAAAAATAAAATTGGTAAAAGACCGAGGGGAAACTCACCAAGGCCGATCTGTTTAAATTTTTCTTAGCCTCTCTCTGAACAGCATTTTCTCCTTCTGGGTATGATGCTGAACCTTTTCTGGAATGGAAGTCTTATGACCTACTATCGATCAAGGTAGACAGAGGACTTCTGTAAGACCAGCTCTTACACCAAAAGTCAGGGCAAGGTACAGTAATATTTTCATGTTTTATGGCTGATTTTGGAGGGAAACGAGTTCTAATTTTTATGACCCATCTTAGGAAAGAATTCTCCTTTCAAAAATAGAAAGGATTCAAAGAAACATGAAAATGTTAATAATTTAGAAATATTAATTTTGCTCTTTGTAATTTTTCTAGTACAATAGTATAATAGACAAAAGAAAAATAATGCACAGAGAGAGCTACCACGTAATTGTGTGAAACAAAAAATAATTATATTTAGAGACAGATATAGTTAGTTGTTGTTTAGATATAATAAATATAATTATTTTTTGTTCGTGTGTACACACACACACACATATATTTCCAAAGAATAATTTGGTAAATAATGACTCATATATGTTATAGAATATTGTGTCATCAAGAAATTTTTATACTTGTAAACCAAAAATAAAATCCTAAGACCTTCCAACAGGCTGATGGGACACCCTCTGGGTCAAGGAGACCTCAGAGAAACAAGAAAAACTAAATTCCCAGCCACAATGGGAGGGAGGCTAGATATACCTTATTATACCCTCTCTCTTTTGGAGTTTAGGTTAGGCACAGCTGACCAAAGTTAACATTAAAATAAGGATAATAAAAGACGGACAAAACAGACTCTGTGGCAGTAAGATACAAAATTCCAACCCGATTCTGATATAGTGTAACATGACAGATAGTAGGCCCTGAAGGGAATCAAAATGTTTTACCCCAAAATATTTTTCTTTGACACATTTTAAAATGGTTCCGCAAAGCCATCTTTTGTGGGGGAAATCTGTATCTGCAGAGAACCTGCATTAATGCAATCAGGCCTCTTCTGGGTCTAGGCTAGATTAACTAGACCTTTAAAGGTCCCAAAAGAGACATTTGAGACCTTAAATGGTCTATTCCGTCTGAAAGCTGTCACCTGGAGACTTCATCTAAATAAACAGAACCTTGGTTTCTCAACTCCCCTAATCTTAACTCAAACTTATTTTCTATTAAATTCATTCAGTAAAGCTTAATTCTTTCAACCAATTGCCAAAAGAAATTCTTTGACTCCACCTGTAACCTGTAAGCCAGCCACTGCTCCTGCCAGCACCATTTCAAGGCATTTTGCCTCTTTAGGTTGAGCCAATGTACACCTTTCATGTATTGATTTGTGATTTTAACTACAATTCCTATCTCCTTAAAATATATAAACCAGCCTGTAACCTGACCACCTCTGACACTCTTTCTCAGGACTTTTTGTGACTGTTTTCTTTCTGAACAATGGTCACTCATATTGGCTCAGAATAAACCTCTTGAAATATTTGATATAATTTATTTTTTCGTCAACACAATAGTATATATTACGTATTCTTCCCATAAGAAAATCAAAAGATGAGTCACTGGACTAATAGAAAAATGCAAACAAATGCAGCAAGCAAAAGGTGAGTATTCAAAATGCATGAAGGATGTTTTTAAAAAAATTTTAACAAGACAAATCCAAGAGAGAAAGAGTAGATAAAATAATAGGCGAATTCCATACACACACATAAACACATACAAAGAAACTCTAGTGGCAAAACAAACAAAAAACCTCAATCTTCTTAGTAGAAAAGGAAATAGAAAAAAATTTTACCAAAGATTTGGAAGTATCAAAGTTTTGGTGAAAATGTCAGAAATTAAAATGGTCTTAGTGGGAATAAATAAAATTAAATTGTTTGGAAAGTTATCTGATGATGCCTAGTCAATTTAAAGATATATATTCTGTATGAAATGTCAGTTCCGATAGCATTTTATCTGCTGTAATAACAATGGCAATCAACTCAGTGTCTTGAAATAATAATGCAGGCTGTATTCATTTTATAGCGCCTGTAGAATTAGAAGGGACTTGGGAGCTTTGCTCTATGTATCATTCATAGGGACAAGGATCCTTTCATCCAGTAGTCCTACCATCCCTGAGTCATCCATGTAACTAGCTACATTTGACTGGTAGATGCAAAATGAAAATGAAAACATCGATGATCACTTGAGATGTTTTAGGGTCCTGCTAGGAAGGGAATCTATCACTTCCACTGAGATGCTATTGGTCACAAGTAAATGACCTGATTCCACATAAGGGAAGACTATATAATGTGGCCTAGTTTTACACTAGGAGAAAAATAAAATGAGTTACTGTGTAGTTCTAGAGAAACTCAAATACCGTACCAAAGACATATAAGAACTCTACTACAGCACTGTTTATAATTTAAATAAATAAAAGAAGAAAAAGAACTATGTCCATGAACAGAAGGAAAAAAAAATTGTGTTTTAGTCACTAATAAAATATTATATAAATTTGCAAATAAATAAACTAAAAATGTATAAACCAATTTGTCTTCCAAAAACATAATGGAAGTAAGAAAATAATATTACAAAAGCATAAGTAGAGTCTTGTAACATTTATGTGAATCAAAAAAGCACAATTAAACTGTATGTGTATGTCCTAAATAGATGTTCAAAAAGCATAAAAGTATGGATTGGGAAAATATACACATAAATTGATTGTGAGATGGGAAGAGAATGATTGGGAAAGTTTAAAAAGAACATGTGTGCTGATATTTTACTGTTGATAATGAGAAATTCTATTAATTCAGACCAAACATGAGTCTAAAGATGATCAAAAAAAACAATCAAGAGGAAATACATAAAGAAACTTTACCAAGCATCACGCAGCCACCAAGATAATGAGGAACAACTAGACCAAGCTCTGAAATGATAAAAATGAAACATGATGATGAAAACGGAGAGAGCTGAGGCCACTACTCAGAGCCACTTTTGCTTCTAAGAAAGAAGTGGTAGAGAGCTGTGCTGCACTTCCGGCAATGTGGGAGGCTAAAGATACAAAAAGCCAGAACCCAGAGCCTGCCAAGTGAGGAACGCTGGTGAACACCTACTGCAATGAGCTGCACACTAGGAGTGGGGGTGAACTCGATAAACTCTTCATGAAATACAGTTGTGTGTTAGGTTACCTATAGCATATCAACTATAAATTCTTACAATTCGGTGGTCTCAGATTGCAAGCATACCTGGACACCTGGCAGAAATAAATACTTTCACTGGAGGAAGATGTAATTATCAGAGAGTTCAAATTATTTCTGCAAGTAATATTTCACAGTAATGGCCACTGAAAATTAAAGTTTCTCTAGGCACATGTGGAGACAAGCCATTATGAGAAAGAAAAGAATCTAAACAACAGATCATTCATACTGAGTCGATTTATCAAAATTATGAGACAGGCTAACATTACTACGTTTATTTTCTTCAAGGAAATTAGAACCAACGCTGAAAATTTTAGGAGAGAAAAGGAGACAGAAATATGTATTTGAAAAAGAACGAAATATAACTTTTAGAACTAAACAGTACACAATACAGTTAAGAGCTCAAGAGATGGGTGGGTTACATGAGTATCTAAACAGTATCTTTTATTTTACCCCTTGGCTTGCAAAATCTAAAATATATGCTACCTGGAACCTTAAGACAAAGTTTGCCAGCTCCTGGATTAAACAAGGAATTTTCTCCAGCTGTGTCTAATTAAGGTGAGGCTTAGAATTTTAAAAGATATTTTATAGGCCTAAAGTTCAAAAGTAACACTCTGAGATTAATACAGGAGGAATGAAAAAATAGAGTATAAAGGATAAAGATCAGAAATACAAATGACACTGGCGGGCGAGTGGTAGGGGCTGGAAATGACTGGTAAATATTTCACTGAAGTTCCAGAAGAATAGGAGAGAATAGATATTGAAAAAAAACTATGGCTGAAAATATAACACAGCTCACAAGTGACAGCAATCTTCAAATTCAAAAAGAGCCCACCCAGCAAATTCAAATTCAGATAAATGAAAAAGATATCCACACCTACACAACGTAGTAGAACTTCATTAAAAAATCCATAAATTCAAAGAGAAAAGAAAATCTACACTGTTGGAAAAAAGAAAAATTAATAATTTCCCTTCAAAATATGTGTAATAAATGGCAAATGACTTTGAAATGCAAAAGGTAATGTTATGGACCGAATTGTGTCCACTGCCCTCACATTTATATGTTGAAACCCTGACCGCCAATGTCACTATGTTTTGAAATAGATCCTTTAAAAATACAATTAAGGTTAAATGGGGTTATAAAAATGAGGCCTTAATTCAACAGGACTGGTGTTCTTCTAGGAAGAGAAAGTGACACCAGAGATTTGCTCCACTCTCCTGGTACCATGTACACACAGAGGAAAAACCATAAAAGGAATCACCAGAAAGGTGGCCATCCAGAAGCCAGGAAGAAAGGTCTTACCAGAAACCAGCCCTGATGGCTTGGACAACCTTGATCTTGGACATCTATCATCCAGAACTGTGAGAAAATTAATTCTGTTGTTCAAACTACCCAGTCTATGACATTTTGTACTGGCAATCCTAAGAGACTAATATAGTGACCCAAAGAGTAGAAAAATTAGTCAAGAAATTGAGGAAAAAATCCCAAGCTATACATCTATCACTGGAAAAACTATCCATTAAAGGTAAAGATAGAAATAGAGATTTTTTTTTTCACTAGATCTATACTAAAGGGAATTTTAAATGGTTATATAGGAGATAAAATGAGCCAACCAACAAAAAAACACATTCCCCTCTATAGAAAGAGCTATGGCCAGGATGCACCCTCCAAATCAGAGGCTGCATTCCTCAGTCCTCCATTTAGACAGGATGAAATGACAAACGTAAATAATATGAAATGTGAACAGAAATTACGCATATCAAGATCACTAAGAATATGAATCATTTCTGAAATCTTTATTTCTCTTCTTTGGTGACTTTTAGGGTATATTTTGGAGATGCAATTCCGACTATTTGAAAGGAGTCTGGATTCCTGAGTTAACTGTAGGAGTCTTGATTTATATATCCTAATGTTTGGAGTCTCCCAGGATAGTCATGAAAGCAGGAAGATGTTCATATGTACATGAACAAAAAATAAAATTACATTCTGCCAAGAAAAGAATTTGGGATTACTTGCCACATCATTAAACCTATGCAGCCTAATTAAGTTTTTGATTAAGCAAAAAGAAATAATTTTTAATGGAAGATTAAAAAATACAGGAAGGAAGGTTAAAAATGGAGGTAATGAGAATAAAGAAGCAGAATCCAATAGAAATAAAGAAAAGAAACAATGAGGACTTAAAAAAAAAAAAGTTTTGTTTTTTTTTTCAAAATATATTTAAAATGGAAAAACTCTGAAAAAGATAATCAAGAAGAAAAGAGAGAAAACACCAATTATAAATGCCAAGAAGGAAAATATGACTATCTCTTTTGGATATTTGACTCTGCAAACCTCATGTTGAAATTCGATCTCCTATGTTGGAGGTGGCACTTAATGGGAAGTGTTTGGGTCATGGGAGCGATTCCTCATGAATGGATTGGTACCCTCCTTACAGAAATGGGTGAGTTCTTGCTCTTTTAATTCCTTACAGAGCTGGTTGTTGAAAAGATGCTGCCACCACCCCGCAACCTTGCTTCCACTCTCACTACGTGATCTGTGATCTCTGCACACCAGCTCTCCTTCTTACACCATCAATGGAAGCAGTGGGAAGCCCTTACCAGAAGCTGAGCAGAAAGCAGTGCCATGTTTCTTGTATAGCCTGAAGAACAATAAGCCAAATAAACTGTATTCTAAAAAATAAATTATTCAATCTCAATTACTTCTTTATAGCAACAGACTAAGACAATTACTAAAGATCTACAGATGTTAAAAAAGATTAGAGAATTGGGTTATGAATTTCCAAGTTTCAAAGAATCCATCCAAAATTACTGAACTAATATTAATAAGAATTTGGCAAGATGAAAGAATAAAATGTCAATATAAAAAATAAATTCTACATCTATGTGTAGCAATAAAAAATTGCAAGGCAAAGTTTAAAAATATGATAAAAGTATGATAGCTTGAAGGACATCAGATAACCAGAAATAAATTTAACAAAACCTTGTGCAAAGTATCTACACTAAAATCTATGAAACATAGCTTCCAGAAATTAAGTAAGACTTAACCAATATTACTGAAAAGTTTTTTAAAAGACCTTAAAGACTCAAGGGTTTATAGATTAGGCGACTCAAAAATTTTTAAATGTCCATATTTCCTTGTTTCATCTAAAGAATCAATGCAATGTGAACAAGAACTCCTTTGGAATATTTTGTAGAAATTGAAAAGCTCATTCTAAAATTTGTTTAAAAGTACAAAGGACCTATAAGAGCCAATAAAATCTTTAACTAAATAATAAGGTGAAGGTTTATTTACTACTCAATTTCAAAAATTACTATAAAGCTATAATAACTAACAGTATGTGATATTGATAAAGATCAACAAGTATATCAATCAGAAAAGAGTGCAGAAATTGACCCAAACATATATGTTCAATTGATTTCTGACCAATGAATTCTCTTTTAATTTAAAAAAGAATGTTGTTAAAGCAGCTGATATCTATACGGAATAGTATGAACTTTAATTCACCAAAAGTAATTCAAATTATACATAAAATCAATATAATGCTATCCAGAATCCTAAATGTGAAAGCTAAATTTTAAGCATCTTGAAGAAAAATCACACAGATAAACCCATGACTTTTGTCCAAAATTTCTTAAAACTAAGAAGACTATTTTTTAAACAAAGATAAATTAGATTTTATCAAAATTAAAATGTTCTTCTGATCAAAACTAGATTTAAGACAGTAAAACATCACATCACACAAATGGAGACAATAATAGCAATACATAATCCTACACATGATTTATTTCCATAATATATGAAGAAACACTTTCAATTTAATGTTAAAAAGACCATCAACCCAATAATTCAAATACTTTACAAGCAAACATAGGAATGACTTTTAATCATATGAAAGTTATTAGTTGTTAGGGTAATGCAAATTAGAAGCACAGTTGACTAGCACTATATATCACCAGAATAGCTATAATACGTGGACTAACAGAATAAGGTATTGGCAAGAATACAGAGCCAAGGGCATTCTTGTACATCACCAGTGGGAGTACAAAATACACAATCAATTTAGAAAACTATTTGACAGTTTCAAAGAGAGTTAAATACACATTACTCTGTGATCCAAAAATTCCACTTTTAAATAACCAACAAAAACTCTAGGAGATAGGTCTCAACACTATAGTATAGAGTAAAATCAATGAGAGAAAACCTCCAAGATTTATATGACATAATTAAAAAGAAAAATCTAACATATTAATTGGAGTCATCAAAGAGAATAGAAAGAGAATGAAAAAGAAGCAGTACTGACAGATATAATAAAAGATAATTTTCCAAATCTGAGAATGGTTATTAAAACACAAATTCAGTAGGCACTTTTAACCTATAATATAATACACTGAAACATTTACCAGACGCAGATCATGGTAAAATTGCTTCAAACAACCCACTGAGAATAATATTACTTTTAAACAAGCCAAAATGAAAGACACCATTGACTTCTCAAGAGGAGACAAATAAATTGCATCCTTAGATTTCCAAAATAAAATAATTTTCAACCTAGATCCTACACCTGACCAAATATCCCTCCCAAAAAAATGGCTTCTGAACAAACCTCAAGGGGATCAAATAGATTTGCAAGTAACTACTGTCTTCTAGAACAATGTTTAACATTCTTTAAAGAAATGCCAAAAAGCAAAGCACGAATGAATGTAAAATTTACAATATTTGGCATCTAATCAATCATTACTAATTATACAAGAAGCAAGAAGTTTTGGCTTACAATGTGGAAAAAAAAGTAGAAATAGGATCCAGAAATAAAAGATAAAATAAAATTTGCAGACAATAACATTAAACATTTTTTATAAATATGTGTAATATGCGATTTAAAGAAAAGCATGAATACAATTTAAAATGGAAGATATAAAAAAGAATCAAACAGAATTTCTAGAGATTAAAAAATCCAATTACAAATTTTATTGGATGAGAATAAAGCAGATTAGAGACCTCAGATGAAAATAAAAGTGTACTTAAAGGCATGGCAATGTAAATTTTTCAAAATGAAGACAGAGAGGGCAAAGAGGCCTGAAAAATAATTCAGTAGGGCCTTGGAAATCTGTAGGAATATAACAGGCAGTCTAATGTGTGCGATTGAAATCCCAGTATAAGAGGGATAAGAATATAGAAAAGCTACACATACAATGTAGAATCTTACAACAGTATACTTCCTTTTGGAAAAAAAAAAAAAAAAGTCACAAAACTTTCCAAATTTGATAGAAACTGTAATGTAACAGATCTCAGAAACTCAACGAACTCCAATCAGAATAGTTACATGTACAGATACACACAGAGCCTACATCATAACATCGCATACACAAGTGCCTGAACACTAACTACAGAGAGACAATCATAAAAGAAAAAAAAAAGGCATAATATGTACAGAGAAATAAAAAAAGAAACTTAAACAGATTTTTGCATCAAAAGAAGTCATTGTGTAATGGAATGACATGCTTAAAGAAAGTTAATGCAAAGACCTTTTGGGACAAGAAAAAGCTGAAAGAATTCATCACAAGCATGTCTTCGTTACAAGAAATGTTAAAGGGCATTCAAGAGCTAAAAGGGAAATAATTCCAGTCAGAAACTTGGATATAACCCCCCAAAAAGAAAAAGACCCAGAAACAGTAAATAAATGGGTAAATATATCAGCTATGTTAAAATTTCTTTAAAAAGTGACATAATACAGAGCAAAAATCATTATAATGTGTTACATGAATTTAAACATGAAAGAAAAATAAATGATAACAGCAGCACAAAGAATATGAAGGTAGCAAAATGAATATGGTATTGTAAGGTTCTTACACTATAGTTTTAAAAGGTTATTTGAAGATAAACTGTGCTACGTACAGATACATATTTTAAACACTACACAAATATTGAGATACCTAATAAGTCAACAATGGGGATAAAATAAAACACTAAAAATAATTTATTAAACCATGAAGAAAAACAAAATCACATTTAAAAAGATGCAATAAAGAAATTTTATAACTGATTTAAACTCAGATATTAATTTTATATTTAATGTATATGATAAAAAACTCTAGCTAAATGACAGATATTGACAAACTGACTAAAACACAAAAACTAACCATATGCTATATATAAAATATTGGCTTTAAATATCAAGAGTCAGGTAGGCTAAAATCAATGGATGGAAGAATGAATAACATGTATATATTCATCATAAGAAAACTGAAGTTACTATATTACTATCAGTCAAAGTAAATTACAGAACAAGAATTACTATCAGGGATAAGAAGAGTTATTTCATAATGACAATGGGTCAAGACATAAAATTGCTAAATGCCCATTTTAAAACTCAAAAAGGAGCTTTAAAATACAGGAGGCAAATACCTGATTTAACTAGAAGGAGAAATAGACAAATCCACAATTATAGCTGAAGATTTCACCCCTCCTTCCTCAGTAATTGATAGAAGTAGTAAGAAGAATAATAGAGAAATAGAAGACTTCAGCACATTGATATTAATAAGATATGTCCAACAAAAACAGAACAGACATTCTTTTCAGTTGTATGTGAAACATTCACCAAGGTAGGCCACATGCTAAGATCTAAAATTAGTATTAATTAATTTCAAAAAATTTAATTTACAGGGAATATTTTTTGACCACTACAGAATTAATTAGAAGCAAATTGCGGAGATATCAGAAAAAGACCCAAATAATTAGAAATTAAGCAAAACACACCTATGTAATCATGGTTCAAGTAAGAAATCACACCTTTGAGCTGAATGAAAATCAACGTATAATGTCAAAATATTTGTGTAACTTACAGTAAGTACTTGAGAAAATGTCATATTGGTGAAATGACAATAGAATGATGTTACAGAAGACAGTCTAGTTTATAGACTATACATTTATAGTTGCTTAATTCTTGAAAAAGTTGTCATGGAAATCCAATGAGGAAGAGCTAATACTTTTCTAGAAGTAGTATTACAACACCTGAGCCTGCATATGAAAAAAAACGACCTTTATCTTATGGTATATACAAAATTTAATTCTAAATTGATCAAAAGTGAAAATGTTAAAGCTTTTAAAGATGAAAATTCTAAAACTTCCTAAAGAAAATATGGAGAAAAATTCCTGTGACTTTGGAGTAGACAAAAGATTTCTTGGGGCACAATAGCATGACACATGAAAGAAAAATACTAATAAATTGCACTTTATCAAAGTTAAAACATCCGGTCTTCAAAAGACTCCTTAGAAAATGTCCAGTTTTTAACAGTTTGTTAAGTTTTACTCTTATGTTTTATGTACTCTTCTATATGTATTATGTATATCTAAAAACTAAAGTTTAATAATAATTTACTTTAATAAAACTAAGGTTTAAAAGTTTATTATATATATCTAAAAACTAAAGTTTAATAATAATATTTATTTTCAATAGTTATTTAATATTCATCTGAAGCAAATGTTATAAAAATATTAATGTGTGTTAATTCCATATCTTGGGCATGTTTATGTTTACATTATCACTCATCTGTCTGTTATTCTTTAAATTTTCCACTATCAAAATATACATAAATATCATGTAGTAAGATGAATTCCTTGGAATATTATTCATTAAGAAACATAGTATTTAAAATTATGTCTATATTGTTATTAGTAGCTGCATTAAAAAGACCTAAAAAGATCTAAAAATGAAAATGCTATCAGTATATTTTTTTTATGTTGGTATAAAACTGGATATTTTTTTCTATGAAAAGTTGTGGGTTTTTTTTCAGCTGTTGTTCATGTTACCAGTATACATTACATTTGGTATTATTCAGAAAAATAATCTAATGAAAAACATAATTACAATATTTCTATTTTATTTAGAGTAGTGGCGTACCTTTAAGAGAAGGAGCCCCTTTGGATTTTAAAGAAAGTTGTCTTAGTATTTGGAAATCATGGCCTTTCTCTGAGGTCTAGACAGACAAGAAACTCCAGTTTGCACAGAAAGACTCAAGCTTTGGAATCACTCTCATCAGCAGATTTGTATGTTGCTAACAGTTGATTAATTCTATGTTTGCTGGTGGCACAGTGTCAGTGTCATTAAACTATTTTTATGCTTCATGCAGATGGCTTTAAATCAACAGCTAGTGGGCCTCATATTTATACTTGAGTGGCAGGTTGTCATTTATTTTTAATACGATTCTCATAATCATTTTTATTAAAGAAGTGTCAACTCATAAAATACAAAGATGAATAAAATCTACCTAAAACTTTCATTAACATATTCACAAATAATTCTAGAGTTAAAAAAAAATCAGCTAAAAAGAAAGGCTGTAATGAAACAAAAATAAGGATGCCCATACATTCAAATATGAATACATTAAGTACTACGAAGCACAGTTTTTGGTTACAGAATGATACCTAAAAACTGTTCTAACAGGGAAATTTCATCTAATGTAACACAGGATTTTTCACATACCAGCTATTGAGCAGCCCTTACGGCAGGAGTTGTATGGGGTTATGTGGACTTTCAGAAAGGGAAGAGACATGGGCCTTCCCTCAACACATCAACTGGTACACCTGCATTCTTTGTAATCTGTGATGGGTTCCCACTGAAAATGCCAAATGCAAGCTCAAGTAGGTTGTGACTCCTTTCCAAAATGAAATGAAACTCAGCCCAACTTAGCTTTGGGAGCACACTGATATAAGCTGTGTTTAGCTTTCTGGGTTCATACAGACAGAACCCCAAAGTCATGTGTCTTTGCTTGAAATCAACAGGCTCTCAGAGGAACAACCAGGGCTGACACCTGTTACCAAAACCAGTTTATTGTATTTATTGAAAAGTTCCATAGCCTTTGAGACAACGGGGCTTTCTAAAAAGAAAGGTGGTAAAAGATGAAATCAGAGTCCTTTGCATTAAGCTATAAATTAAAAATAAACAAGGATGTTGCCCTTCTTGGAAGATGGAGTAGACATACCTTTCCCTGTTCCTTCCACTAAATAACAAACAAAATAAACATAAAGAGGACTCAGAAAGATAAAGAGAAGAGGCAGACTGGCTAGGGCAGAGTCTTGGAATCTAAAGAACAATATGATGGTTAGCTATCTGGGAATTTTTCTTTTCCTTTTTTTCTTCTTCTTCTTATTTATTTATTTATTTTTGAGACAGTCTGGCTCTGTCACCCAGGCTGGAGTACAGTGATACAATCACAGTTCACTGCAGCCCCAACCTACTGGGCTCAGGCAATTCTTCTGCCTCAGTTCCCTGAGTGGCTGGGATTACAGATATGTACCACCATGTCTGGCTAATGTTTTTTTTTTGGAAGGGCAAGGGTCTCACTATGTTGCACAGGCTGGTCTCAAACTCCTGAGTCCAAGGGATCCTCCTGCCTCAACCTACCAGAGTTCTGGGATTATAGGTGTGAGCCATCATACCTGGCCTGGGATTTTCTTCTTGCCTTACATATTCCAAATTGGAGCTAAAGAAGCCAGTAACCAGAATATGGCAACAGGCTCAATCTAATAAAGAAAAGAAAATGAAAAAAACAAACAAACCCACAGAAAAAGCCTGCCTTATCCAGCTTGCAAGTGCAGCATAACAAGACAGAAAACTTTGAGGCAATAACCACTCTACTCCAACCAAACACTGTGGAAAAAAAAATGTGGCCCCACTCCACCTTCACCAGCAAAGTCCAAATCGAGAGCCCAGACTTCTGCCCTCTGGAAACTGTAAAGAGGGACCACTATCCCTCCTCCCACACCAGAGTGGTATCAGACAAAGATAGTAAGAGAGTACTTTTGTGCCTAATGAGTGGTAATGAGCCACCAGTTCCCACTGATCTGTCATTGGTGACCACATGGAAAACCTAGACTTTCACCCCCACCTCCAGCAATCCAGAGGCACCCCTTAACTTCTTTACTGGAGTGGGGTTGAAGAAGGCCAAATGGAGAACCAGGGCTTGTGCTATGATCCAGCTATAAGACAAAGCCATCCGTCACACCCCCCACCATACCTCATCTCAGAAGGAGACCAAGATACAATCATTAGCAAGGCACCTGTAGCCAGGGATGTATCAGTGAATAACTAGTGGGAACCTACCATTTCCACTCCCACACAGCTTCAGTAGTGATCCTCCATGTGGTGTCAACAGAAGAAAATGGGGAACGCAGACTTCTCACCCGGTAGTAACAAAGTAGGACCCTTCCTTTTTCAATTGAGCAGTTTTATATGTAGTTGCTTAAAACAAGTTTAAATAAAACCCAAAGTCTTTCAACATGGTATCCCAATTTTCAGATTTCAAAAAACAAAAACAACATTCATCTTATCATACCAATAACCAGCAAACTCTGAAACTGGACTTAAAAAAAAAAAACATAATCTGCAAATTCTAACACTGAGATAAAACAGGTGTTAAAATTATCTGATGAAGTTTTTATCACCATTGCAAAACTACTTCAATGAGCAATTACAAATACATAATTTAAAAAATTTTAAAAGAGAAATCTCAGCAAAGAAATAGAAGCTATAAAGAAGAAACAAACACAAAATTTTAGAAAAATGGATGAATTTAAAAGAAAAAAATTAAAAGTTTATAATTAGAAATGGAGACTATAACTCCTCTTTCTCAAAAATCAATAGAACTAAATAGGAAACTGCTAACAATATAAAATATTTCAATCCCACCAATCACCAGCATCTAAATATGATTTGTAGATCACTACACCAACAATAGCAGAAAATACATTATTCTCAATTTCCCATGTAACATGTACCAAGATAGACCACATCCTAAAACATCATAAAAGGTAATAAAACAAACTTCAACACGTTTAAAAGAACTGAAATCATGCAGAGTATAATCTCTAATGACAATGAAATCAAACTAGAAATCAGCAACAAGAAACAAAAAATATGCAAGCACTTGACAACTAAACAGCATACTTTTTAATAATCCATGGGTTAATGCAGAAATATCAGGAGAAAACAAAAAATACATGGAACTTGATGAAAATTAAAATGCAAAGTATGCTGAGAAAGAAACTTGTAGTACTAGGAGCATTCATTCAAAAAGAGGAAGAGTCTCACATTAAGAATCTATGGTCTCAGGTTAAGAAGTTAGAATAAAATAAAATCAAGTCAAGGAGAAGAAAACAGTAAACAAAGGAATAGAAATAATATAAACTGATAATAGAAAAACTAGGGAAAATACCTCAAGGGACTGGTTTATTTAAATAAATCAATATGTCCAACTGGTTTTTAATAAAGAGGATAAAAAGACAAACTAAAGACTGAAAGAGAATGTCACCAAATAGCATATACAAAATGTTATCCAGAACATGTAAAGAACTCTCAAATTAAAATAGTAAAAGAAAAGAAATCCAGTTAGAAAATGGAAAAAAATCATTAACATACATTCCATAAAATATACAGAGATAACAAATAAGCACATACAAAAATATTCATCATTATTAACAATTAAGAAAATGCCAATTAAAACCACAATGAGTTATCACTCAATAGCTATCAGAATGGCTAACATAATAAATAACAGCACTAAATGCTGATGAGGATGTGAAAAATTGGATCACTAATACATTGCTGGTGAGAATGAAAAATAGTACAGCCACTGTGAAAAACAGTTCAGCAGTCTCTTACATTAAATATGTAACTACCATATGACCCAGCAATTGCACTCCTTGACATTTACTCCAGAGAAATGAAAACTATTTATGCAAAAACTGTATGTTAATATAGCAATTGTATTCATAACAGCCCCCAAATGGAAAGAACCTAGATGTCCTTCAGTGAGTGAATGAGTAAAACGGATAAATTTCCGAGAAATTATGCTCAATGAAAAGAAAATTAAAACCACAAAAACAAGTAAGAAAATTATACAGAGTACGAATGCACTCATATAACATTCTTGAAATGACAATATTATCAACATGGAAAACAGATGAGTGGTTGCCAGAGTTAAGGAGGAGTGACAGGTAAGAAGTAAGTGACTGAGGCTACACAAGGGCAGCATAAGGTATCCTTGCAGTAATAGAAATAGTTTGCATCTTGACTGTACCTATTTCAGTATCTTGATTATGATATTGTACAGGTTGTACATCCCTAATCTGACAATTTGATCTCCAAAATGCTCCAACGAATTTGGAACAACAAATGCTTCAAAAATATTCAAAACATGTTGATTGCTGACAAGATATCACAAGTAGGAATTTCTGTACCTGACTTCACGTGACAGGTCACAGTTAAAATGCATGTGTACAACATACCATTTCTTCAGTGTCCCCAAGAAAAATGCACTTCTCCCCCCACCTCAGCTGTGATGCGTCTTTTCTGGACATACCCAGACTCCCCAACATAGGCAGGGTCACAGGGGTAATAAAATGACACATGTATAGTCCCGATACACCAATGGCATGTTCCTCACAATGCCCCACATGGGGCCAAGACCTATATCCATTACTTACCATGAGTTGTTGCTTATTCTCTGCTCTACAGCATAAAAATATTGTTGAAAGTGTCAAAAAGGTTTATAGATACCCCTGTAGCTACAGTAATGAAAAAAAAAGAGGAAGCATTTTTGTTTATCTAAAGCACAGAAAGTCAAACTGTTGGAGAAACTGGGCAGCGATGTAAGTGTGAAACATCTAACAGAAAAGTACGGTGTTGGAATGATTATCATATATGACTTGAAGAAACAGAAGAATAAACTTAGACTTTCTGTGCTAAAAATGATGATGAGCAGTTAGTGGAAAATCAAAAAACACTGCACAAAGCTAAAAGGGAAGATTTTGATTGTGCATTGAAAATGCAGTTGCATTAGTATTTCAGTAAACATATGCCTTTTAATGGTGCGATGATCATGATACAAACCAAGGTCAGCCAGGAGCAGTGGCTCATGCCTGCAATCCCATCACTTTGGGAGGCCAAGGCAGGCAGATCACTTGAGGTCAGGAGTTTGAGACCAGCCTGGCCAACATGGTGAAACCCTATCTCTACTAAAAATACAAATATTAGCCAGGCATAATCGCCTGCACCTGCAATCCCAGCTACTTGGGAGGCTGAGGCATGAAAATCGCTTGAACTGTGGAGGCAGAGGTTGCAGTAAGACAAGATAGTGTCACTGCACTCTGGCCTGGGCAACACAGCAAAACTGTGTCTCAAACAAAACAAAACAAACAAAAAACCTGAAGACCTATTATAATGAGTTAAAAATTAAAGAGAACTGTGAACATTAAACATGCTGATTACAGAAATTTAAAAAAGACACAGCATTATTTTATTTTAAATTTGTAGTGATAAACTATTTGCTGATTTTGAAGCAGTGGAGAAATTCATTGGCAAGGTTGCCAAGGTCATTGTTGACAAAAATCTGACACAAGAGTAAGTCTATTATGTTGATGAAACATCGCTCTTTTGGTGTTCCTGCCCCCAGAAAGGCACTGTCTTCAGCTGATGAGACAGCCCCTACAAAAATTAAGGATTCTCAGAACAGAGTAACTGCTAGGCTGTGCTAATGCAGCAGGCAGTCACAAGTGTTACCTCTCTGTGGTAGTCAAAACGATGCATCCTCACTGTTTTCAAGGAGAGCATTTCTTACCAGTTTATTACTATGCTAAGAAAAAGGCATGGATAATAAGGGACGTCTCTTCTGATTGGTTTCACAAACATTTTGTACCAAGTGCGCTCACTGCAGGGAAGCTGAGCTAGATGATGACTACAAGATTTTGTTATTCCTTGACAAATGTTCTGCTCATCATTCAGCGAAAATTTTCATCAAAACTAATGTTCATGCCATGTACTTTTCCGCAAGTGTGACTTTATTAATCTAGCTATGTGACCAGGCTATCTTTAGCTCAATGAAGAATAAATGATTAAAAAACATACGCTTTCTTGAACAGCATGCTAGCAGTAGTGAACAGAGGCTAGGTGTGGAAGATTTATGAAAGAAATTTAGCATGAAGAATGCAATATATGCTGTTGCCAATGCTTGAAACCTAGTGACTAAAGACGCAGATACTGTTTACGACCTCTGCCTTGTGACTATGATCAGTGATGTTGATGAACAAAGTGGTGACTTTGGAGAATTTTATATGTCAATTTAGAAATGAATAATACCTGACCTCCTTACATATGTAAAAAATACATCTTCAGAGTCCTTTAGTAGGTGAAGAAGAATGACTAAGAGGTTTTTTAACATTTATAATGATGCTCTAGTGGTTCATTTATTGACCAATGGTGAAATAATAGAGAAAACGATTCTGAATCAAGAACATTGTGATACTTGTGATAATGATGATGACATTAACGCTGCAGAAAATGTGCCTTTAGATGACATGGTGAAATGTACGATGAGCTTACTGAAGGACTGGAACAGCATGCATTCAGAGCAGAACAAGAAAGCATGTTAGTTTATACATCAAAGAGAGACTTTTAAGACAAAAAAAAAATAAGTATTTTGTTCTCTTAAAAAAGTGGACAGGTCACAAAGATTTTAAAAAATGTTAATAACGCAGATGACTCTGGAGGAAATATTTTTAAAAGCCATCCAGTAGGTCAGGCGCAGTGGCTCATACCTGTAATCCCAGCATTTTGGGAGCCTGAGGCAAGGAGATCATTTGAGGTCAGGAGTTCGAGACACGTCTGACCAAAACAGTGAAACCCTGTCTCTATTAAAAATACAAATAAATTAGCCAGGCATGGTGGCATTCGCCTGTAGTCGTAGCTACTCTGGAGGCTGAGGCAGGAGAATGGCTTGAAGCTGGAGGGCAGAGGTTGCAGTAAGCTGACTTTGCACCACTGCACTCTAGCATGGGCAACAGAGCAAGACTCCAGCCCCACAAAAAAGAAAAAGCTATCCAGTAGAATGCTTCATCATGCCTCATCACTTTCTGGTCCCTCAACTGCTTCTTATCTAAGAAAAATAGAACAGTTTACAGTATTCTTTCAATCACGACCCAGCATTGTAGGTGGATACTGACAACCTGCCATTGTTGGTTGTTACTGCTGTTTAACAGCAGATACAGGTATTCTGGAAATGCTACTGTGATGCTTAGTTACTCTGGACACATTACTTTTTCACTGTATTAATGGTATGTCACTTTTTTACTTTAATATTAAATATTTATTTGTGAATAAGTATAAGAAAATGATTATTTATTGGTAGCATATAAATTCAGAGTCAGGAATGAGGGTGATGGCAAACAACCACAGATTGTCAACACGGGTTACTGAGAAAGTGACACTTTTGTTTTCTAATGGTTCAGTGTACATAAAGTTTGTTTCAAGCAAACAATTATTAGAATATTATATATAAGTGCCTTAAAACTATGTGTATAAATTGCATATGAAACATTAATTTAGTGTTTAGACTTGGGTCCCATTCCCAAGAAATATCAGTATGTACATGCAAATATTCCAAAATCAGAAAATTTATAAAATCTAAAACACTCTGGTCCCAAGCATTTTTTTTTTTTTTTTTNAGATTGAATCTTGCTCTGTCACCCAGGCTGGAGTTCAGTGGTGCAATCTCAGCTCACTGCAACCTCTGCTTCCCGGCTTTAAGTCATTCTCCTGCTTCAGCCTCCGGAGTATCTGAGACTACAGATGTGGACCATCACACGTGACTAATTTTTGTATTTTTAGTAGAGATGGGGTTTTACTCTGCTGGCCAAGCTGATCTTGAACTCCTGACCTCAAGTGATCTGCCCACCTCAGCCTCCCAAAGTGCTGGGATTATAGGCGTGAACCACCACACCCAGCCTTCTGGTCCCAAGCATTTGGATAAGGGATACTGAGCCCATACTACAGTTTTGGAAGGCTTTACTATTGAAGAAAACAGAGTAAAGAATACATCGGAATTCTATGCATTATTCCTTACAACAGTATGGAAATCTACAATTGTTTAAAAATAAAAAATTTAATTAAATAAATAGAAGACTGCAGACATAACAAATCAGAAGATAGTGTATGGTGTGAAACATTAACCATATAGTAAAACTTTATGGAACTGAGGAATCTAATGAAACTTAATTGACAAGGTTTAGAGAAGGCATCACAGAAGACTTGGCTTAGAACTAGATCTGAAGATCTAATGGGATCCTGAAAAACAGAGGTTGATGGCCAGATGAAACCAAAAACAGCATCAGAGGAACATGAGGACAGGTGGAACAATTAACAGCAGGGATTTACAAAGGGTACAGTAGAGGCAGTATGGTGTGGAGGAGGAATGGCAAAGGGATTTCTGCGAGGCAGCATCCACAGGGTTAGAAGAGACACAAAAACTGGAAATACTACAGGTTTAGAAGAATGTGTTCAGTGCTGAAAGGTCTATCAGAACTATGATTTGTGACTGCCTTGAGAATAAAGACATTTCTTATTCAATATTGTGTCACCAAATTGCACTCTAATATCTGGTACATAACAAACGATTCATTAAATGCTGTTGCTGATTTCACTGAAAACAATTTTAGTGCAGTGATGGTCAGTAGAGATTTCAGCGGGTCAAAGAATAAAAGAGAAGTGAGAAAATAAATGACTCTTTTTAAAAGGCTTGGTTCTTAAGAGTCAAAAAAAAAATAACGAGAGGCAAGAACACATTTTATATTATGTTCTTTTTGTCATTTTAAGATGTGAGAAACTTGCATATACATCTTTGTTAGAAAAGGAGATTGAAAATCCAGGAGAAAAGATAAAGGTACATATGGAAATGAACCTTAAGGAGGTAAATGGATGCAGATGTTTGTAGGTGGAGTGGTAGGAGTGCATGCCAGATGGCCTCTATTTTTCAATTAAGTGGGAGGTGGTTCGTGCTCTGCTAAGAGAGAGGAGAAAGAATGGGGGCCAGAAGTCAGTCTCAAGTCTGGCATAGACGGAAAATGGGAATTGAAACTGAGCTATCAGCTTAAGCCCATTCCTTTTAGATATCTGTCAGCATGTGGGCAACACCTTTATTCATTGAAGTGTTCTTCCTCACTTTAATGCTGATATTTTCAACCTCAAATTATGCACTTATCTTCTGAGCCAGGCTTTCTGCTAACAATAACTAAAACTATGTATAAATGTGTCTATATCCCAAATCATATTTAATCAGCATAGTATATTTTTGAACTTATATACACGTTAATATTTTTAGAGACATTTAAGCGTTATGCCTTCGTCACGGACACAGTAAATGAAAGAACCTAGAGATGTATTTTCTCATTTGCCTTTTGCATGCAGTCTGTTGAACACAGAATATCGTGTAAGTCATAGGAGGGTGTTATCTATTTTTAGACAAGTGCTTTTGTAAATTTCATACACAACGGTAGAAGAATATTTTAAACCCTAATTGAACGAAACCATCTCATTACCTGGTTCTACTGACCAAAGAGTGTTGCCATGGTGATGAGGGAATCAAGTCAGCAGGTCCTACTGTGAGAATTTTCCAGTCCAGATGCTTCATCGGTTCCATCTTGCTCATCTCCAAACACGTTGTTATCAATTTAATGGCACAGAAACAGGCTCCATGAAGGGGAACAAAAGGAGTGTTTTTAACAAACCTTGTGCCAAAATATGTTGACATATAATTTACAAAATAATCACTTTCTAAATGCAATAACACTTTAGGTTTTTCAAGAATAAAAGAAAACCTTTAAAGATATCTATATTAATTTAACAGTTTATGAATTTTTATACATATCCAGGTAAAAATCAAAGCTCAAGCAATAAAATATTTCACTGTCTGCATAACTGGTCTTAAATACAATTAAAGGTTTTTTTCATAAAAGTTTGGAGCCCAAATAAGACTTACAGATTGGTGGAATTAAGGTTTTGGCTAAGGATAGGTAATTTTTATACTCAAAGATAAAATCTAAGAGCAAAAATTCAAAGTAGTTTCCATTTACATCTTGAAATGGAACTTGGAACAAAGCAACGTTTTAGACTATAAAAAACGTTAAAATTTTGTTACTTCTACATGTTTGCTATTATTGCTGTTTGCTTAGCCTAAGTGGCATTACAAAGTCTTGAATCCTAAGGCGTTATGAAATTGTGTTTGAGAGCAGAAAGAAGGGACAGAACTAGAAACCCTGCCTCCCCCCTTTTTTTTTTATCATTTGCAGTAGCGAAGGAAAACCGCATGGAATAAAATGCTTGTGACAGGATTTAAGAAGAAAAATTCTGGATAAAGATGGCAAGAGGCTAACCAAACCAATATGTATCTTTCAGATTTCTTATAAAAATGTTCATGAAGATATGCTGAAACACGATACAAAGATGAACCATATTCTAAACCAGAAATAACACAGAACAGTATCACAGAATCTGGAATTAATTTATACTTGCTGAATTTTATCTGTCATAGAGTTAGATGTCTTCTCTGTTTTATTTTACTAGTCTGTGGTATTCCTTGGCGCTTATCAGGTGCTCAAAAACATTTGTTATTCTCATTGTTAACTGTACAATTTTGGGAAACTGAGAAGAACCTTTTTGGACTACATACCATGTTTGGCCTTTCGGAAAATAACATCATAATGTGACAGTGGGTAGCTAGTCAGACAGGAATAGTGCAGGAGAGGGCCCCCACACCCCACCAGGGAAGTCAGGTGACCATCAAGTCAGGCAGTTGCCACACTATCTGTCTGAAATAACTGGCCACACCACTGCCAGGAAAAGTGGTTTCCCTAAAAGAGAAAACACCTGAAAATGGTGATCGGCAGTTTCCTGTAAGGTCTCGGGAGCTGGGCGAGTGGGCACACACATGTGCACAAAGAGGTGAAATGGCAGAATTTAACTCATATATGACCGTCCAGGGGCATTCTGTCAGAAAATGAGAAAAAAACCTCAGGTGAGCATGCGTACAACTCCAGTAAACACAGTGCACGTGCTCCCCGCCCAGGCACTAGCAGCTACCGCGCATGCGGACAGCCCACCCCAGCGGAAGAATCAGGGAAAAGGACCGCAAGACCCTGGAAATATGCCAACATATAAAACCCCACGTCAAAATGTCAAACCTGGCACTTCCCCTTCAAGTCACCCACTTGGCCCTCTCCCAAATGTACTTTCCTTCCTCTTGTTCTTGCTCTAAAGCTTTTTAATAAACTTTCACTGCTGCTCTAAAACGTGCCTCTGTCTCCTCTTCTGACGTCTTATGCCCCTCAGTTAAATTATTTCTTCTGAGGAGGTAAAAACTGAGGTTGCTGGAGACCCATATGGATTTACTGCTGCTAACAATAAGCTTCCAAAGAAAGTAGGCAAATACAATGCCTCATCTCAGGGTACACTTGTGACACAGGGATACACTAAGGAAAACCTACCACATTAGTGCCATCATCTGGGCCAGTCAGGACAAGAATCAGCTCCCTATTTCCTTTTCATATTTTTTCTCATCTATATTTGTCTCCACAACTACCAAGATTCCACACAGCAGGAATGAGAGAGAGAGAGAGGTAAGGCAGTATATTGTTGCAACTTGCTAAGCAGAAGGAAAGTTTGAGGTAAAACTTAGGAGCAATCTATTATGGGTTATTTAAGTTTTCATATCCTGGGTGATACAAAGGGGATTATAAACAACATTTGCTTCTTTGGATTACTCATAGAATTTGACTATTAAAGCAAAATAGGCTCAACTAAAATTAATTCAACACATGAACTCAAAAAATAATATCCACTGACATGCAAACTAAAATGGGGGTGAAATACTCATACATATAATCTAAAAACCAGGAGCTAAGCAGGAAAAGGTGACCGCATCTATGAGCACAGTAAGCACTGAAACTAGGGTCACTCTTCAAACGCTTTCTAAGGGCCAACATCAGAATCAAAAAGCATGATGGAAACAGAATAGTGCCAGGCATGGTGGCTCATGCCTGTAATCTCAGCATTTTGGTAGGCTGAGGCAGGAGAATCGCTTGAGCCCAGAAGTTCCATACCAAGTCTGAAAAAAAAAAAAAAAAAATAAAAAAAAAAAAAAAAAAAAAAAAGAATACTGACCTAAACAATGCTAAATGAAACTTGTGAAATACTATCTTAAAACAAGAAAGGGTTCATATACAAAAAAAAATTGAAAATATATTTTTCTAAAAGAAAAAAAGATGTATCTGTGTGCGTGTATGTACACACATATGA
This sequence comes from Cebus imitator, assembly GCF_001604975.1. NCBI lineage: Eukaryota > Metazoa > Chordata > Mammalia > Primates > Cebidae > Cebus > Cebus imitator. Next base: position 2,010,844 of record NW_016107645.1, read on the forward strand.
TGTCTTACCAATGAAATGTATTATTTTCATCTAGTTACTTTCACCCACTAAACATGTCTATGAGTTTATTCAATAATAATTACAATGTAACCTGCACTATAAAATTTAAACTCCCTTAAAATATCATTTTAAAAAAATTATATATGTCCGGAGCACTGGTTCTTTGGTCATTGATAAAACTCATCATCACTGTCTAATTAACAATGCTGTTTCATGGATATTTTGGCAACTTTATATAGCTTTTTACCGTCTTTTAGATGTATTTTCCTCATTTCACCAAAGCACCCTTAGCAAAATGTAGCATAGCATGAACAAAGAGAAGGAAAGATCTCAGTCAAAAATTGAAGGTGGTAGAGGCATTTGTATTACTGATCAATTTTAGCACCTACTGGCCTATGTCCATGAGAAGCACATCTTTATCCCCTGGATCCAACCAATTTTCCATTCCTTTTCTCTGTGACGGCGACTGTCGAATGTTCTTTCCTTTCTCCCTTTCTCACTTCATTGTCTGTATCACCGAGAAAGCCAAGAGGAAGACCTGTTTGTAGTTTGGATTAGGCAATATTAATATAACTCATGTAAGGAAGAATACAGTGTTAATTAACCAGGTGAACCACCTGATTCTTTGTTTTCTTATCTCCATACTTTTCTATCTGGACTCACATTTTCCCCCCATCTTTCAACTCACACCCTCTCCAAATTGTTATATGTGAATTTACTATTAACCTATTCATTCTTATTTTCTAATTTTCTCTATCGCTTTATAAATCTCCGTAATTTGGGTTTTCTCTTAGGCTTGTTTGCATTCTTATTTGCATGACTACTTTAACACATGAAGTAATTTCTTCCAAAAATGTCTGTAACAGTAAGACAATTTACTAGATTTTCCTAGGATATGGGATAAAATTCTCTCTCTCTCTCTCTGTGTGTGTGTGTGTGTGTGTGTGTGTGTGTGTGTGTGTGTGTATACATCTTTTTTTCTTTTTGAGGTAAAGTTTCACTCTTATTGGGCAGGCTGGAGTGCAATGGCATGATTTCGGCTCACTGCGTTCTCTGCCTCACAGGTTCAAGCAATTCTCCTGCCTTAGCCTCCCATGTAGCTGGGATTATAGGCACCCACCACCATGCCCGACTAAGTTTTTATATTTTAAATAGACACAGGGTTTCACCATGTTGGCCAGGCTGGTCTCAAACGCCTGACCTCAGGTGATCCACTCACCTTGACCTCCCAAAATGTTTTAAAAATTTTATTTTTCTGTCTCCACTCTGCTAAGCATCAAAAATATTCCTGCAAAAATTCCAAGCAATAGCTTGGTTATAAAACCTACCATTTTTTTAACATTTTCTTATTCTTTTCCTCTGAACGCAACAATCTATTAGGCTAAATAGTTCTTACAACTGACAATAATCTTGCAGTAAATAAAATTTTGAAAAAATTTCGGGAATTACTTTTATGAGACATAAAATTCAGGACTAAGCACTCCTTCAGAATCACCCAGGCCAAGTGGAGGTGGGCGCCTGTAATCCCAACTACTTGGGAGGCTGAGGCAGGAGAATTAATTGAACCCGGGAGGCGGAGATTGCAGTGAGCTGAGATCACACCACTGCACTCCAGCCTGGGTGACAGAGTGAGACTCTGTCTCAAAAAAAAAAAAAAAAAAAACAACCCAGGCTAGTCAATCTTTCTGATTTGGGAAAGTAAGCTCCCATCTGACTTCATGATTTAAAGTAATAACTTTGTGGTAAGAGCCAACAAATACTTAATTAGCTTACTTGTTATAAATGTGCTCTGTGAACAATTAAGCATGTCAAGTTTATACAGTAGGGGTGACTTACAGAGATAGAAAATGTGACTTTAAAGAATGTGAATCCATGGGGAAATATGAGATGGCCTACTGCATCAGAAAAATGCAAACAAATTTTGCTAACAGCCCAATAAAATCTGTGGGGCCATATTTCTGACTTGCAGCAAAAATCTTTAATTCTCAAATTTCCTGTCCTCCTATGCACACCCTTGTTTTATTCTTTATATTAGCAACTTTTCACTACACTGGAGTGCTGGCTTGTGCCAGGCACAGCTTTTTCAAGGCTGCCTCCCTGCTGATTCGTCTCTCCTGACAAGATCCAGTTGGCTTGATAAAATGCTGCCTGCATAGTTTTGAACTTGATCGATTTCTTTGAGACATGAGCTCACATAAGAAATGTGTCTTCCCAGATGCTGAGGCACATGCTTTCTCTTTCTGGATCCCTGTGAGGCATGAACTCTGGTGACCCAGCCTGACAATTGGAGTTTGTGTAGCAATATGTTATCAGCTTTCTTCAAATCACTGCAGCATCCAAATGCTCAAGAATTTGCCTACCAAAGTAAGAGAAATGTCCTTAAACCCATTGATACACCCTGACATCACTCACCAGCTGTGTCTTTTCTGTGAGGTCAGAGAAAACTGTGTCCCAGGCTGAGCCTCTGGTTGTCACAGAACCATGCATAATCATAGCAAGTTTCTTTCATCACCCACAACTAGATGTTAGCCTTAGGATTTCCATTGTTTACTAAATGTAGTATCTTCTTGGTATTAGCAAAAGAAAACTATTTTTAGAGCACATATTATGTATTAGGCACAGGATATAAGCAATGTGCTTATGTTAATACATTAATATCAATGACTTTCTGTTTTAGTCTGTTTTTGTGTTGCTAAAAAGACCTGACGCTGAATACTTTACAAAGAAAGCAGGTTCATTTAGCTCACAGTTCTGCAGGCTGCATAGGAATCTTGGTGCCTGAGTCTGCTTCTGGAGAGGGACTCATGCTGCTTCTACTCATGGCAGATGGTGAAGGAGAACCAGTATGTACAGAGATCAACTGATGAGAAAACAGGCAAGAGAAAGCTGAGATGGTGGGAGGCTCTTTTCAACAACCAGTTCTTGTGGAAACTAAGGGTGAGAACTTGCTCACTCCCATGAGAATAATACCAAAACATTCTTGAGGGATCTGCCCCCGTGATCCAAACACCACCCCCCAGGCCCCTCCTCCCACAGTGAGGATCAGATTTTAACCTGAGACTTGGTGGAGTCAAACAAATGCCATTCAAACTGTAATACATTTGCAAGAAAATATGATTACTATTTTACAGATGGAAAAAATCAAAGCTCAGTGGTACTAATAGCTGATGCACCATACCATTCACTATTTCTAATATAGTTTCATCAGGTGTTACTTTTTTTTTTTTTTTTTTTTTTTTTTTTTTTTTTTTTTTTTTTTTTTTTTTTTTTTTGAGACATAGTCTCGCTCTATCGCCAGGCTGGAGTACAGTGGCATGATCCTGGCTCACTGCAACTTCCCTTTTCCGGTTTCAAGCAATTCTCCTATCTCAGCCTCCCGAATAGCTAGGACCGCAGGCTGGTACCACCACGCCTGGCTAATTCTTTTTACTTTTTAGTAGAGATGGGTTTCACCATGCTGGCCAGGATGGTCTCCATCTCTTGACCTCGTGATCCACCCGCCTCAGCCTCCCAAAGTCCTGGGATTGCAGGCGTGAGCCACCGTGCCTGGCCAGATGTTACCATTCTTAAGCCTCCATCATCCTCTCCAAATTTCCTAGAAGCTTTGAAATCCCATTAACTATTTTTATTTTAACCTCAACCCCTGCAATCATCTTGAGACATTTCAATGCTTAGAATGACTTACTCCCATCTCAATCGTTATATCCCCTTAACCTCTTCAACTCTCGAAACCTTCATATTCACCCCTTAGAAATTCACTAATTATATTGGCATCTGGATGTGCTCCACTTTAGAATTTCACACTATTGTTTTCATTTTGGCCACGACCTTTCACCCTGCTCAGTCTCTTCTTCTTCACTCACATCCATGTGCACATAACCGAATCATGCCCTCCAGGACCTCAGCTCTTCTACTGCTGTCTAGTCTTCCAAGATTGATAAATGATCTCACTGCTTCAGCCTTCTCTCCAGAGTCCTACCTTTGTAACTGCCCTTTGTTGACCTCTGTCACCTTCTTTATGTATTAACACCATTGCCGTTCCTGCTACAAAACCCTGACCCTGTTTACTCTACATTCATACTCATCACTTCTGGAGAGCAGAGACATCCTGGTGAAAGTGACTAAACTGAGCAGCCAGGCTCCAACACAAGCACATGGTTTCCTCGTCCCTTGATACTCAAAATTAGATTATCTTGTTCTTCATTTTGTAAATCTATCTTCTCTCTTAATATATCTTTCTAATTGGCATAAGCATGCTCATGTTTCCTCCTTAAGAAAACACCCGCAAAAGTATTGGAATTCCATAATTTTTTTCTAGTCTCTGCTATTTCTCTCCCTTGCTTTGCATCCAAATTTCTCAACTATTCATACATATTTGATGTACTCATATATATTCTGGATTTCTCTCCCACTCTTATTAAAACAGCTTCTGATAATATCACCTATTGTTGAATCTAGCAGGTGTTTTTAATCTTCATCTTATGGCGTCTTGGCATTTCATACCATGTACTCTTTAAGTCACCCATGAGACAGCACTCTACTGAATGTCTGTCTACCTTTCGCTCCTCTCCTCTGCCTCCTTTTTAGGCTCCTTCTATTCCTCACAGTTATTAAGTGTTGGAGCTCCTCAATATAAGGCCCTGTTGTAACTATTTACTTTCTCCTATCAAGCACATCAATGCCTATCTTTTCAATTTCCCTTACGTACAATTGACTGGCAAATGAAACCTCCAGACAGAGCTTCTCGATAAAACTATTTGCAATGTTGAAATGTTCTATAATATTTGCCACCTAATATGGTACACATATTTCATAAACCTTTCCGTTTCTCCAGCTGCTCAAGATAATCACGTCAGCATACATTCAAGATCCTGTGGGGTCATGTCTCATTATGCTCCATCTTCCTTTAGCAGCTTATGCTAACTTTTTTTTATGGAAACATCACAGCCAATTTTCCTCCCACTGAAAACCTTTGAACACTTCCTTGATGTAACCTTTCTGAACTCCTAATATCAATTCTCTGAATTAACTTCTGGAAATGTGTATGAATTTTTGTGATTCTTTGATTAATATCTGACTCTTTATAAGGAGAGCAGAGGCCTTTGCTTTTTGTAGATGTTTTATTCACCATTTTACTCCCAGGGCTTAGTTAAGTTGCTGGAATATAACAGATGTACATTAAATATATGTTGAGTAAGCCTTTTCCTAAGTTCCAGATTTGTAGATAGCTCCAACTTCTTTTTAGGTATTTTTATGTGTTCCAAAGCCATCTCAAAATGATTTTACTACACCACATACCTGTTACTATCACTACACACACACACATACACAGACACACACACACACACAAAAACCTTATACAGTCATAATTAAGATATACAGCACGTTCAGTTCCAAGCCAGAGGAATAAAATGAATATTGCAATAAAGCTAATCATACAAAATTTTCTGTTTCCCTATGCATAAGAAACTTATGTTTCAGGGGGATTTGAGATGGCTGACTAGAGGCACCTGGAACTCACCTCCTCCACAAAGCAAACCCCAAAATAGTGAGTAGATAATCACACTTCACATAGATCACTTAAGACAGGCAGTGAAATTCATTAGAAAAGTGACAGGAAACACCCAAGGCATAAAAGGAGACAGAAGCAAGGCAGCCAGCTGGGCCAGAATTGGGTGGGAGACTGGAGAGGCTCCTCAGTGCAAGGAAAGGGTGAGTGAAAGACTCACAATGATTCAAATTCCCACCACAGACTCATGCAATCCTAGGCCTGGGAGCCCCCCTCCATGCTATCCTCATCTGTGCTGACACTGCCTGGAGTTTGGGAGATGACATTGCTCTAGAGAAGGAGCTCATGCTAGGGGGAGCTCATGCTAGGTCCCTTATCCCCACTAAACCCAAGCAGCCACACAGCACCACCTTGACAGCCCAGACCCCACCACATTGCATTCTGCCCTGAGGTCTAACAGCCCCTGAATCTCCATATCCCTGCATCCCCACTGATATGCCCCCTGCATCCACCTGGAGGACTACAGCAGTGCCGTTGCCCATTGCACGCGGCAGTGTGGCAGGGAACTCAACACTCCAGCCCATAAAATGTCCTACCCTCTGGGGAACAGGTAGTGCAGCTCACCAGGAAGGCTGCCCCAGACAAAGTGCGTCTAAGTGCACCGCCCAGAGGCTGAAAACCACTTGCCTGGGGCTGTTGCCACTGATGACAATTCTGTCTCCCACCAGCAGCAGAGCCACTGCACACCTGCACATACCCTGAGGAGAGGCTCTCCCTGCTCATTACTGCTGCTGCTACCTGAACACACCACTGGGCCCTGGGGATTACATCAGCAAGGAGGGTGAGAACAGGCCCACCCAGCCTTGCACAATCCCCTCAGCACCACCTACTAGGAGCCTGGGATTGCCTTGCTCTGTCAGTGGTCTTGGGTTGGCATGCAGAACATTGGGGGGCTAACAACAGGCCCAGAAAACCAGATACCAGTGCCCAAACAAACTGAAAGTCTGGGGATCAGCTTGCTCCATCCTCCACCATGGGCATCTGCTCACTCCTTCCAAAAGATTGAGGATGGGCACCCACTCTGCTGCCACTGCAACTGCCAGCACCCACCTGCACAGGCCACCTGAGGGCTTGCGGACTGGCCTGCTCAGCCAGTCACAGCCACTGCTAACACAACACAGGCCACCTGGGAGCCTGAGAGTTGCCCTGCTACTTCTATTGCCATCACACACACCACATGTAGCTACCTAGGGGCCTGAAGATCCACCTACCAGTCCAGCTCACTGAAGCCATTGCTGGCACCTGAGCAAGCCACATACAGGCCCAAGGATTGTCCTGCCTGGACCCACTAACACCAGTATCTCCACAAGCCACCTGGAGGCCCAAAGATAGGCACACTTTACATAGCACTGCCACAGATGGGGCCCAAGAATTGGCCCACTTGCCATTCTCATCCTTAGCACCCAGCCTCATGACAACCTCCACTGATAACTGCAGTTCAGACCACCGAGGAAATCACAGACATCAATGACATTGTTTGCAGCTGAAGAAATCATTAGGGGACTATGCCATTGCATGCATCCAGAATCAAGGCCAAAGTGCTATACCCAGTCAATATCATAATATATCTGTAGAGAAAAGTCTTCTCCTAGTAAAGCCAATCCAAAAAATTCAAAGAAGGAATTGTTACATTAGATGCACAGATATCAACATAAAAACACAAGAAAAATGAAAAAGCAAGAAAATATGACCCCTTTGAAAGAGCCATAATTCTCCAGCAACAGATTGCAATGAAAAAGGAATTACAAAATGTCTGAAAAATAATTTAAAATATTTATATTAAACAAGCCCAGGCAGATGTAAGACAACACAGATAAGCATTACAAATAAATCAGAAAAACAATTCAGAATATGAATAAGAAATTCATCAAAGAGAGAGATATTATAAAGAAATAAACAGAAATTCTGGAACTGAATAATTCAATGAATAAAATATAAAATACAGTTGAAAGATTCAACAATACAGTAGACTAAGTAGAAAAAATAATTTCAGAATTTGAAAACAGATATTTTGAAATAGTCAGAAAAAAGCAATAAAAAAATTTAAAACAATGAATAAAGACTGCATGTCATATAAGAGACCATAAAGCAATGAAATATTCAAATGTTGGGTATTCTAGAAGGAGAAAAGAATAGCAAAAGCTTTAAAATCCATTTAATGGAATAATATTGCATGTTTTCACTCATACATGGGGGCTAAAATAGTTGATTTCATGGAGGCAGAATATAGAATGATAGTTGCCAGAAGCTGAAAAGGGGAAGTATGTATGGAAAAGCAGGGGAAGTGAGGTCGGCTAACTGGCACAAACATGCAGTTAGAGAGAAGGAATAAATTTTACTATTCAATAGCAGAGAAGAATGACTATAGATGGCAACCATATATTGTTTATTTCAAAATAGCTAGAAGAGAGCACTTGAAATGTTCCAAACACATAGAAATAATAAATGCTTGAGGTAATGAATACCCTAAATACCCTGATTTTACCATTACATAATCAATGAATTCAATAAAATATTATATGTACCTTATAAATATTATGTATACATTTAAAATATACAAGTTATGTTTACATTATACTGTAGTCTACTATGTATGCAATAGTATTATGTCTAAAACAAAAATGTACATACCTTAATTAAAAATGCTTTTTTGATGAAAAAATGCTAACAGCCATCTGAGGCTTCAGTAAATCATATTCTTTGCAGGTGAAGGGTGTTGCCCTGATGTCAATGGCTGCTGACTGGTCAAGTTGTTGGTTGCTGAAGGTTTCAGTGGTTGTGGAAAGTTCTTAAGATGAAACAAAAATAAAATTTACCACACAGAAATTTTTTCTTTTCATAAAAATTTGTCTGTAGCATATGATATTGTTTGATAACATTTTGCATGCAATAGAAATTCTTTCAGAATTGGAATCAATGATCTTAAATATTGCTGTTGACTTATCAAATTATGTGATAGTTGTTATCTTAACAATGTTAACAGTATCTTAACCAGGACTAGATTTCATCTTAAGAAACCACTTTCTTTGCTTATCAATAAGAAGCAACTCCTCATCTCTTCAAGTTTTATTCCAAAATTGCAGCAATGCAGTCATATCTTCAGGCTACACTTCTAATTCTAGTTGTCTTGTTATTTCTTCCACATCTGAAGTTACTTCCTCCACTGAAAACTTCAGCCCCTCAAAGTCATCCATGAGGGTTGAAAAATTCTTCCAAACTGCTGTTAATGTTTATATTTAGGCCTCATTACATAAATCACAAATGTTTTGAATGACATCTAGAATGATGAATCTTTTCCAGAAGGTTTTCAATTTACTTTGCCCCTATCCATCAGAGGAATTACTATCTATGAAAACAAGAGCCTTGCAAAATGTAGTTCTTAAATAATAAGATTTACAAGTCAAAATTACTCCTTGATTCATGGGCTGCAGAATGGATGGTGTGTTATTGTGCATGAAAACAATATTAATCTCTTTGTAGATCTCCATCAGAGCTTGAGGGTAACCAGATGTGTTGTCAAAGAGCAGTAATATTTTTTTTAAGATTTTTTTTTTCTGAGTAGTAGGTCTTAATAGTAGGCATAAAATATTCAGTAAACCAGGCTATAAACAGATGTGCAGTCATCTAGGCTTTGTAGTTTCATTTACAGATCTCAGGCAGAGTACGTTTAGCATAATTCTTAAGGGCCCTTGGATCATCAGAATGGTAGATGAGCATTGATTCAGCCTAAAGTCTCCAGCTGCATTAACCCCTAATGAGGAAGTCAGAAAGTCCTTTGAAGCTTTGAAACTGGTCATTGATTCTCTTCTCTGGCCATGAAAGTCCTACATGGCATCATCTTCCAATAGAAGGCTGTTTTGTGGACATTGAAAATCTGCTGTTTTGTGTAGGCACCTTCACCCATTATCTTAGCCAGATTTTCTGGATACTTTACTGCAGCTTCTATAGCAGCACTTACTGCTTCACCACCTTGCACTTTTATTGAAATGGCTTCTCTCCTCAAATCTCATAAACCAAACTCTGTTAGCTTCCAGCTTTTTTTCTGCAGCTTCCTCATCTCTCTGAAGTTTCATAGAGTTGAAGAGAGTTAGGGCCTTGCTAATTCTCTAGAGAACTAGGCACTATGGTTTCTATCCAGACCACTCAAACTTTCTCCATACCAGCAGTAGGCTGTCCTACTTTCTTATCGCTCTTGTATTCAGTGGAATAGGACATTTAATTTCCTTCAAGAACTTTTCTTTGCATTCACAACTTGGCTAAGTGTTTGGTGCAAACGGCCCAGCTTTTGGCCTGTCTCAGCATTCAATATGCTTTCCTCAATAATCTTAATTATTTCTAGTTTTCCTTCTAAAGTGAGAGATGCATGACTCTTTCTTTCACTTGAACATTTAGAGGTTATTTTGGGGTTATTCATTGACCTGATTTCAATTTTGTTGTTTCTCAGGAAATAGGGAGGCCTGAGAAGAACAAGAGTAATGGGGAACAGCCAGTTGATGGAGCTATCAGAACAAACTGAACATAAAATAAATCAACATTTATGATTAAGTTTGCCATTTTTATGAATATTTTTGTGGTACCCCCAAACAATGACAATGGTAACAAAAAAGATCACTGATCACAGATGACCAAAACAGATATAATAATTTCAAAAAAGTTTAAAATATTTTGAGAATTACCAAAATGTGACACAGAGACACAAAGTGAGCACATATTGTGGACAAATGGCACTGATACACTTGCTGAAACAGAATTGCCACAAACCTTCAATTTATAATAAAATGTAATATTTGCAAAGTGCAATGAAACCAGATATGCCTATAGAACAGCATCATGGACCTTGTCATTCAAAACCAAAATTTGCAAGTTTTCTTTAAATTTACTTTCTCTTTAGCCATCTACAAAATAGATTACTGTTCAAACCATGACTGAAAAATATTAAATAAAGTATGTAGGAATATACTATGTACATAATTTAGAAAACTCAGTACTGTGAATAATGCTACATAATTTACCACTCTATGATCTATGGATTCAATGCAATCTCAAACATTATACTAGCAGTTCTGTTGTTACTGTTGGGTACGAGTTGACACTCTGATGTCCAAATTGACATTGAAATACAAAGGCCAGGAAACAGTCAGAAAAAAACCTTGACGAAGAACAAGTTTAGAGTAATTATAATAGTAGATATTAAGCTATGGGCCAGGTGTGGCTCATGGCTGTAATTCCAGCACTTTGGGAGACTGAGGTGAAAGGATCATTTGAGACCAGGAGTTGAAGACCAGCCAGGTCAATATAGCAGACCCTGTGTCTACCAAAAAAAAAAAGAAAAGACATAAACTTCTAACAGTTAAAACAGTCATATTAACACAGGCATTATTTAATGAAAATGATAGACATTATTTAATGAAAGAATAGAGTCCAGAAATATACCAACATACAGACAGACCACACCCCATTTATGAAAAAGATGTCATTGCACAGTGGTCTTTTATGGTATGGTCTTTTAAAAATATGAGTCTAAGTCAGATGGCTATGCATATTAAGAAATCTGTGCCCCTATATACACAAGTCAACTCAAGGGATAAACTTGAAACAAATTTTTTCTAGAAGAAAATATAGAAAAAATGCTAAGTCATAAAGACGTAGAAGATAGGAAAAGATGGTACAAACAGGGCACAGAAATCACTAACTTCAATGATAATAATTGATAGATTAAGCGACATAAAATTCTGCTTATCACACATATCAGCAAGAGCATAAAGGAGCAACCCAAAAAATGAGAGAGAATAGGAGAAATGTAACTGACCAAGGGATCTCATACAGAATATATAGAAAGAGATAAGAAAAAGAGAGACACGCAATAGATAAATGAGCCAAACATGTAGGCATTTTAGCAAAACAGACATTCAACTGGCAAATAAACATATGAAAGTTGTTCAATTTTAATACAAACTGAAAATACGATAAGATACCACTACATCTCCACAAGAATGGCTAAAATGAAAAAGACTGATAATACTAATGGTGGTGGAAATGTGAGGCAACCAAACTCTCATAGTGCTAAAGAGTGGGGGCATATTTTATAAAATTTTGAAGAGTTTCACTGTATATACTAAAGCACATGCATGACCTAAAAATTCCATTTGTTGCCATTTTACAGAACTGCATGCATTTAACATGCAATTACATTTAACAAACGATAAATACAAAAATATTCATATCATCAGGGTCATTTTTATATATATACATACAAAAATATTCATATCATCAGATTATTTTATATATATGTAAATATATATAATATAGAGTATATAAATGTATATATATATTATAGATCTATAATATAAAATATACACCCACTGTTTAGCACTATGAGAGTTTGGTTGCTGATATATATATCTGGGCAAGAGAGAATGATCCTGACTAGAATATATATATATATACTCTGGATATATATTATATGTATATTTTATATTATGGATCTATAGTATATATCTAGAATATGATATATATTCTTTATATTATATATCTATTCTAGATATATATTATAGATCCATAATATAAAATATATTCTAGATATATATTATATATACATATATATTCTAGTCAGGCTCTCTCTCTGTTGCCCAGATATATATATATATGTATAATATATTATATATTATATATATTATAGAATATATATGTATATATATTCTAGTTTTGTATGTATATTCTAGTCAGGCTTGCTCTCTGTTGCCCAGGCTGGAGCACAATGGCGCAATTATAGCTCACTATAACCTCAAACATCTGGGTTTAAGCAATCCTCCTGTCTCCTTAGTAACTGGGATGACAGGTGCACACATCAAACCCAGGTAATTTTTCATTTCTAAATTTTTGTAAAGATGGGGAGTCATTATGTTGTTTTGCAGGCTGATCTTGAGCTCCTGGCATCAAGTGATTCTCCTGCCTCAGCCTCCCAAAGTGCTGGGATTACAGAAATGAGGCACCACCCAGCCCGTATCATCAGGTTTTACAAGAGTTCCCAACTGAAAGCTACCAAAAATGTCCATACACAACAGAATAGATAAGCATGTTGTGTGGCATTTACACAATAAAAGAAATTATGAGAAGGAACTGTCTATCACAAGGTATAACAAAATCCTTGAATTTGTCAGACATAATTTTGAGCCAAAGAAGCCTCACACAAGAGTGTGTATTGTATGATTATGTTCATGTAGGTGTAAAACCAGATAAAACTAATCTATGATTTTAGAGGCTCAATTGGTGGATACTGACTAGGAGAGGACACAAAAAACACCGCTGAGGGCTGGAATCTTCCAGCTCTTGGTTTCAGTATTAGTTACATGACTGTTCACTTTGTGAAAATTCATCAAACTATACACTCCTGGTTTGTGTATTTTTTTTGTATATATAATACTAAAATGGTATAGTTTATTAAAGTTTTTAAAAATCAAGCTCATTTTTCTCAATTTATCACAGGTACATTAGTTGAATTCACGCTTTTCTATTCCAATGTTTGTCTTAAGTCTCTCATCATCTCTCACGTTCAAAACAGTAGTAGCTTGACTACTGGTCTCCCTCTACTCAAAGCTATCCTTACGCAAACCCTTGTGGAAGCCATCTAATGACAAACATAACCCCTTCCATGGCCTGTTTGAAACACCTAAGTGACTTGTCTACTTATAAATTCTAGCATTCAAGCTCCTTGCTGACAAATAATCCATTGTTTCAATTTGCCTCGAACTGCCTATACAGCCAGTAAGTACTCATTTTCCTGTTTGTATACTCAGTGTATATTAGGAATTGACATGCGCTATTTTATAATAATCAATAGCTAATAATAACCAAGCTGGCATCTGAAACCACATCTGTATGGATCCATAACCCATGTTTTTTCCATAACATTACAATGCCCAGCACTGCACACGTGGGGAACAATTTGCTTATTATGGCATCGGTGTTCCTTAGCGTAACAACATCTAACTTGAAAGAGCTGGATGAAAAGGAAAGAAAGGAAATTACATGTTATCATTATGTGCTAATGCACATTGCATACAATCATAAATGGGTATTGTTCTTTCTTAAGGTAATAGGAAAATGCAATTTCAAGGATGTTAACTTTTTAATGTAAAAGTAACCATACTTAATATAATTAATATCTGTGATATTCATGTTACTGAAGAAAAAGTTACGAAAAATTTGTTTTGCATAGAACAATCTAGGAAAGAAGAGCAATAAAGCATAAAAATGTGCAGCATATAATAAAAGGGCGGAAGTACAATAAAACCAGTTATCAGAGTTGTTATAAAATAATTAAACTCCTCTTCTATTGGTAAAAGAACCTAATTATATAATGTTAATAACAGACACAATAAAATGAAATGAAAAAGAAAAGCAAAACATTGAAAGAGGGACAATTGCATACCAGGCAACAACAAATGCAAAGAAAACAGCCTTGGCAATATGAGCACTGCAGAATCCAAGACAACAGCATCAAATAAGAAAATCAATATGCTTTATATGAATACCAAATGAATGAATAAATATGTATGGCAATTATTAACATTTATGTGTTAAACACATTAAAATATTTAAAGGAAAACTTAGAAACATAAGGTACAGTTGACAAAATTAGAGCCATGGGGAGAACTTGAATATATCTTCATATTTAATACAGAAAACAGAAAATATCAATAGGCATAGATGACTTGAATAATATAATACAATGAAAAAGAACACCTATAGGGTTTCCCAGGTGTCAGGCATTGCTGTATTTATTATATATATCATTTTATTTAACAGCTCATTTACTGCTCACATAACTCTATAGAGTGATATTATTATATACGACTACAATCTTATTTACAGATGAGAAAATTAATTCAAAGAAGCTTTAGTAGCTGGACTAATGTTACATAGTTTGAGATTGATGGAGCCAAATATTGAACATAGGCAAAATGCTTCCAGAACGTTAGCTCTTAATCATTTTGCAACACTCTCTTAATTAATAAGTCAGACTGAAGAGGTATTAATAGGATTTGTGCCTAGATACAGATTATACATTTTCTTTTAAATGTCTGTAATACATTTTCATAAGTAATCAAAAAATTCAAAACATTAAAAATATGCAAACTTTTGCCTGAAAGCAATAACACAAAAATACAAACAAAACTAGAAACATGAAATAGATTAAAATATGCCTTGATAAATAAGTGTTGGGGAAAAGAAATTAAAACTGGTATTACAGACTTTTTACAATGTGAAAGCAGCAAAATTTTGGGTGCTAGTCAAAAAAATACTCAGAAAAAAATGAATAAATGTAAATAAATATGATATTGGATAAGACAAAATATAAAAGAGAGGAGGAGGGAGAAAAGAACGTAAACAAATAATATCCCAGCTAAAAAATAATCAAAATAATATTTACATATATATATATATATATAAGCGTAGAAAAATAACTACTGAAAAAAATGAATATTTAATAATTTGGAAAATACAATGAATATCAAGTGAGTAAGAAGAATGTATGTCTAAATGCATGATCCCAATTGCAATTTTATAAATAAGCAATGTATACAGATTTTTAAAAACTGCAACAGGAAAACACTAAATTCACTGTGGCAATACCATAAATGAAATTATCAGTAATTATGTATATATATATTTTGCTCTAAAATATTTTT
>NW_016107645.1:2026155-2081201 GCF_001604975.1 Cebus imitator
GTCATCTCCGCTCACTGCAACCTCTGCCTCCTGGGCTGAGGCAGTTCTCCTGCCTCAACCTCCTGAGTAGATGGGACTATCAGCGAGCACCACCAGGCCTGGCTAATTATTTTGTACCTTTAGTAGAGAGAGGGTTTCACCATGTTGGCCAGGCTGGTCTTGAACTCCTGATCTCAAGTGATCTGCCAGCCTCGGCCTCCCGAAGTGCTAGAATTACAGGCGTGAGCCACTGTACCTGGCCTAAAACACATTTTAAATGCTCTATGATGAATATTCTGTCTCATTCAATTTGCACATAAAGTAATTACTACTTGTACAATGCTGGGATCAGCATGGGTACACAATGATGAGTGAAAAGAAGAACAAAAACTAGAATATGAAGAAAAAATTAAAAAGGAAACCAATAAACTTTCAAAAAAAAAGTAAGCATGTGATAGTATGGATTACTCTGAAACACAATATTAAAGAAAAGAGAGAGAAATGAATTTTTGATTTTGTGTATCCAAAAATATACCAACACTTACAGTGTTAGTAATCACAAGGCAGTCTCCTGAAGAGATAGGAGATGGCGAGAAAAGAACTCAACAGATAAAGAACACAGGAGAAATTTCTGGGTTGATGAAAATGTTTTACACATAGTTTGGAAGGCAATGACCAGGTGTTTCCAATATTCAGTAGAACACTTAAGAGAGATCTATTTTTCCAGTCCTTGAATTTAAGCTGGCCTTGTTCCTTGCTTTAGCCAACAGAATTAGACTGAAATGACGCTGTGCCAGTTAGGAGACACGAAAAGCACTTTTTTTTTTTTTTTCTCGGAGCCCTGCTGCTGTCATCTGAACAAGCTCAAATTAATCTTTTGGGCAGGGAAAGATCATGGGAAGGAGAGCCTAGTTTCCTCAACCTTCCTAAGAGTAACCATCCTAGACTAGATTGCTCAGTCAGCTCCCAGCTGACCGTAGGTACCTGATTCCTTCAGAGACCAGAACTATGCAGCAAACCAATAGACTAGTGAGCAGGCATAAATGCTTATTAGTTTACGTCACTGAGTTCTGGCCTGGCTTGTTGCAGAGAAATCACCAGAAAATACTTATGAGAACAAAATTTACTGTCTCACAGTTTTGTTGTAAAGAATAAATGGACTAAAGGGCTTAAAGGAGCATTGAAAATTGCAAAGTACTAAAAATATCAGCAATTGATCAGACATATGTCTCTTTTACAATTTTCCCTGTGCCAAAAAAGGTACTAAGGAAAATAATGATAAAATGTCAGGGCTATATTTGAGATCTGCTGTTGAGAAATGCACACAGATTTTATATCTTATCCAAAACCTCATTGAATAATGATAGTTTCCTGAGTGCTGAGCTATGAAAGATTGTTCAGTTACATCTGACAGTCAGGAGAAAAGATGAATTAGTAATGCTTGCATTAAGCATAGAATACACAACTTGCTTCTGTTCTGGTGTTGTCCAGTCTTCCCATTCCTGGATTAGAAACTCAGACTTTAAGAGAGATAATGTTTTTAAAAAGTCATTCAGAAAATTAGTGGCAGATGTGAATTTTTAACCAATGTGTTTTGAGTAAACCAATCCAAATTTTACCATGCCCATCTGTAGTTTTAGAACATTGAAGCAAAGGCAATGGTTCCTATCTAATACTTTTTGAAAATAATTAATTCTTGAATATTAGACATATTATTGCTAAGAAACTTGAAGTTTTATCAAGTGATCAACCAGCTCCGCTATGCCCTCCCACCTCCATGACTTAAGCCTATTATAGGAAAAAGTATAAGCAGAGATATGAAAGAATAGCTCACCCTGTAACCCCCAAGTAGAGTGTGTTGAGACTATGGTCTATTTCTGAGGACAATTGATCCAACATTTACCATGATCCATATATTTGTTAACAAGCAGAAGACCATTCTTACCCCTGACAGATTTATCTGTAGAAGATGCTGTGTCATTCCAATGTCCTGGCTGCTGGTCAATTCAAGTTTTCACCCTATATCTAATAGAGCCCAAGGCAAGCAGTAAGAAGAACTTCTGGAAAATTATTGACTTTGAGGGCAGGAGGAAAGCGAGGAGAGGCCTGAAGGAAAATTGAGACTGAAAGCCAAACAGATTTTAGGTGAGCAAATTTTAAATTTGGAGAGAGACGCCAATTTACAGGCAACCTTTGTGGTGTCTTCAAAAAATATGCCACAGAAATTGGCCAAGTTTGAGTTAAAAAAAAAAAACAAAACAAAATCTGTGATAGGTTCTAGGGTGATAGTGGTTAACAGAATGTATTATTCTATTCAACAAACTGGACCCCAGAACCTATCATCTCATTTCCCCTGAGTATGAATAAATGTTCACATAAAGTGTGATGAAAGGAAACCATAAACAGGGATTCATCCTGTTTAAGGTCTCTTCATCTCGGAGAATAGCAAGATGTCCTATCAGGATTCACAATCTGGATGGGATGAACGCTGAAGTGAAACTAATAAGCATATTATTCTCAGCTGCCTGTTTAATCATAGGTGAGAAAGATCAGGCCTTCTTGCCTTGTCATACAGACTCACAGTGGGATAGTCTCATTCATCAATGTTATAGATTTCAGATATGAAGATGTCAAAGACAATTTGCAGGCCCCCTGGCAGAAGCCATTCATGTATTCCATCTAGTCTGCCAATAGGTGACAGATGTGTTCAGTGTCTAGCCCTGGCATCTATTCTGGTTCTTGTATGGATTCTGGCAGATGTCATGTACTTCTCCAAACTGATGAAGTGGAAACACTGTTGACTTGAGATCAAACAGACCTGAATTTAATACTAGCTCTGACATCAACTATATGGCTTTGCTCTTGGAACTTCATTTGTACAATGTGGAAAATCCATCATAAGGCTGCTTTAAATGTTAATAAATTAATCTAAGTTATGCAAGTCAGCAATGTATATGCATATAAAAAAATCTAACTTATATTGTATGCTCAGTAATGTCAGTGCTCTTCCACCTAGAAGGCCAAAAGCATGCCTCTTCCATCATTTTTCTCATTGGTTGATAGAATGAAATATATCCAATATTTAACTAATAACAAAACAGCTGTCTCTATTTCAAACATTTATATATTCATTTGAACAGGGGAGGTTCTTAATTTTCCATCTTCCTGAATCCCTTATTAACTATAAAGTTATTTGGATGGAGTTTCACCTTAAACTCTAATTGGATAAGAATCTAGACCTCAATCATGTTATATGTGGCCAGTATGCTTGTGGTTATTATAAATTAGAGTTGCTAATTTGTGAAAACACTGAATATGTTTGGGGGCTAAATCAAGAAATGACTTTTTAGTTTCCAGAGCAGTCAAGTAACAGCATAAAGAGATGGTTTACAAAAATAAAGGGAAGAAAATTGTTTCCATTAGCCATCTCCAGTATGCTTTTCTAAATAAAGACCAAAATTCACCCTATCATATTGTTTCATATTATGATAGCCTCATTCATCATTTATAGATATTCTATCTGAAGATATCAAAGAGAATATGCAGGATCCTCAGAAGAAGCTGTTTGTATGTTGTTAGTCATAGGTACACTGTGGTAGAAGAACACCCAAGTCCAGCTGAAGAGCCATTGGGTTAGCATCCTGGCAAACCCTGGCTTAGCTGTGACCCAGAATCTTTGCATCCCTTCCACCCAGCTTGCCAAATTCCTGTCCCTATCCTTAACTCAATAGGACCTCAGAGTAAAGTTGCCCTTTTTGATAACCTTGGACCATTGGCATTTCTTTCTTATTAACCTCCCATTATTGTAATATTTTCAGAGATAAGGAAAGGTGATTTTGACCACAAAAATCAGGCTAGATTTAAGATTCATTTATTCCTCTTTTTCTTACAATTTTTGGAGTCTTAATTAGTAAATCAATTAGCTGATCTAAATTACTTTACTTTTCTGAGCCTCAGTTTTCCCAAATGTGAAGACAGTGAAAAGACTAAACTCTTTGGTGTTGAACCAACTCTGAGGCCTTTTATGATTCATCATCATCTCCCTTTGTAGCTCTACCTTCTTCAGATGGAACCAGTTCATTTTTTGACGAGAGCAGCCACAGCTTCAAGCCATGGGCCATAGAACAGCCATTCTAAGATGGTTTCCTCTTGGCATCAGTTACTCAGTCATCTATTAAGAAATCTTTGCTACCAAATTTTCCAAACCCAGGTTTTCCCTTTGGTAGTTTAGTACTTCTCTTTCAGTCTCCACTCTGAAATTCTGGGTTTTGATCACACGTCATTTTTCACATCGATTGTCATGCATTTTTTTTGCCCAAGCTCTTTACTCCGGGTTGTGCTTATAAGCTGCTTTGAAAGGTCTTAGTACACTTTTCAGAAACAGCTGTTCTGAGTCAAGGTTGTTTCTGTTCCACAGCAGTGATTTAGCTCAGAATAACTTTTCTCCCCACAATTATGGGCTCATTGCAGTCATCCTGTGGGACTGTATCTGGCAAGGGAAAGTATGTTGGAAGAGCAAGAAGAGGATATGGAACAAGCCTGCAGCCCCTGGATGACAGGTCTCCCCAGAGATCCTTCCCCCAGCTGTAGCCAGCCAAGCCTAGCCTTCCTGCTGACAGTCGTTCCCAGTTCCTGCTTCACCCATGTGGCTCCTGACATGATGTTTGAAAAGATCTATAAGGTAGCTGTGTGGCCTCATTTCTCTAAGGATCTCCAGGGAAGCCAGCTTTCTTGGTGACTGAATAATTTATGTCATTTCCCTGCTTAAAATCTCTCAGAGGCTCCCTATCACTGAAAGAATAATATGTAAACCTTTTTGCATGACTCACAAGACCAGCTTTCTCATCTGGAAAATGGAGTTAAAAACACTTGATTTCTGGGGTTATTCTGAAAAGTAAACAATCTACTAGTGTGCCTAGGTTTCTGCGTGGTAAATGGGGGTACAAAGCAAGTACCAGTTTTCTTCCCCTTCCTGATCTGGTCCTTAGCTATGTGATAGGCTTATCTCTCATTACTCTCATTCTTCATTTTAGTTATCCAAACTACTGTCATTCTTCAAATATTTTTCAATATTTTTATTCAGACTCTTTGTGTCTTTTCATACACAGCCTATCTTGAAACTGATGCTCCCCTTTTCTTCTCAGAAAAAAAAAATTCATACCATAGCACTAATTTTTACTCTTTTTGAAAGTTTAGGTGGTCCCTCTCTTTTCCTCCAGTGTTCCACTGTCCTGGTACAGTTCTGTGACTGTACTTGGTATTTTGTCATTAATGTAATGATAATAATAGCTGGCATTCCTCACATGCTTATTATATACCCAAAACTGCATTTTCACTTTACAAACATTACCTTTACTTTTCAAAGCCATCCTACAATTGTTGATAGTTAGCCTCCGTTTTAGATGAGAAAAATGAAGCTGAAAGGGGACGATGTTGCCCAAATATACAGCCTAGTTTGACATGTGCCGTGTTGATTAGGCAGTACTTCTTAAATAACTATATAAGAGATCTGGCCCTCAACAAATAACTGCTAAGACATGAATGACTCAGAAAAGTCTCCCCTTTGATTCTTGATTCTTTTCTCACCAGCATCATGAGCTTCTGTTTTCCTTAAGGGACACATCTGTTCAACCCAGTTGTGTTTCAGTATGTATCATCAAAGAATTACAGAGGAATGTGATAGATCATTCGAATAAAACTCGTTTCGTATTACAGATGCAGAAACAGCCTTGGAGACATTCAAACCTTTCCGGAGATCAAAAGCGAAGCAGTGAGGGAACTGGAATTCCAATGACATGCACTTTGTTCTCAAGCTGGTGTTCTTTGCACAGCTCTGTTTAGCAGGTTGGGGAAATGACTGACTCCTTTACAAATCTATAAAAGCTAGAGCACAACTAGAGAGGCTTCAAAACACAGCACAAGCATCACTTCCTCCAGAAAGCTGTCTTGTGAGAGCTGATCTAAGTCAATATGGCCATTTACATTTAGAATCTTTGGTAAATATTGGTATCTTCCCCAAACTTAGAAGAAGGTAGAAACTATATGTCTGCTCTTTCCACAAGCTCAACTGAGTGGTATACCATGAAAGCAGGTATACCATTTGCTTTCGGACCAAATACTGACACCCAAAGAGACGTTTATTAGCTAAGCAAACATATAACAACCTTACAACCAATTCTTGT
Source organism: Cebus imitator (assembly GCF_001604975.1). Taxonomy (NCBI): domain Eukaryota; kingdom Metazoa; phylum Chordata; class Mammalia; order Primates; family Cebidae; genus Cebus; species Cebus imitator. The sequence continues at coordinate 2,032,317 of NW_016107645.1, forward strand.
AGGCTTGTTGAATTCTTGACTCTCTGTCAAGTAGAGGCATAACATGAAGCCTCTGCATAAAAGACTGACCCAAGGCAAATTCAACAAATATTTTGATAGCAAGATCAACTATTATTCTTGTAATGTTCAGTGGAAGAATTTGTTTTAATTGAAGGAAAACAAGACCAAATGAAATTCTAGTTCTATAGCACTAGTGTGAGGGATTCAAGTGCCTGGTTCATCAAATTCTTATTCACCAATTAAACAAAATTGGATGCAAAGGCGCAATTATTCTAGTCAAATAGCCTTGCACATATCTTAAACACTGTAAGTTTCATTCATAAAAATGTCATTTCTAAGCTATATTATGTAATTAGCAATCCCCTTTGCACGTATTCTGATATCAGTATTTGAAATGCATGCTTCTAGAGTACAAACCTCTCTGGGTAGAGGTAACTCACTATACCTAGAACCTAGATTCTTTATTAGAAGCCTTTGGGAATTCTTCCAAAGAACACCTGATCTTCGTGGAGCACAAATTAAATAGATTTACATACACATGCATTACCTTGTCTATAGACAAGTAAATCACAGAAAATATACCACCACCTCCTTGTGGTCCTGCTGCAAGGTTCATACTTCTTAGAACCTTCAGTGCAGGGAGTAATTGTTCTAGGTCACGGATCTGCCTCTGCCACCAAACACTAGTTATCTCCATCCTAGTAAGCACCACTTTTGCGTGGTGACTGGCAGAAAGTGCACATGTAATAAGTGTATGTGATCTTTTAATAAATAACTGGATCAATTAATAAATTAGAATAAGCAGATGTTGGAATTACCACTCCAGCCTGTTGCCTCCATGATGGTCATTCTGACTAAAGACAAGCAAAAATGGTAGGAAAGAAACTCTTCTCTGTTATAGCACAGCTCATAACACAGAACTAGATGGGAAAAACAACTAGAGTTTTATATAAAGAACTAGGTTGTTTATATAGGTTGTTTATATTAGGTTGTACCTGCATCTGACTTTCTCTTCCATCAGGCAAGACATATACCCCTTAGAGAACTGGTCCTCTAAGGCAGGCTGACCTCACTAGAGAAGGCAGAATCTTTGTGGTCAGCTGTGACCTGCAGCTGGGGTATATGCTAGGAAAAAAAGATGGCCTAGGTTAATAGACAACCTCCCCAACCAAAAACCAACTTTGTGCATTCTCGCTGTGTTTGCTTTACTTCAAAGTCTGTTTCTATAGTCATCCAGGCATAGAAATTAGCCTTCAGGGTTTACTCCACATCCTGACATGAAGGGTTCTCACTGTCTAATTTGCATTCTAAATAGGTGCACAATTGATTCATGAAACCTCTGTGCTGCTTAACAGGACAGATGAATCATTTGCTTTCCAAATTATAGGGAGCTTTGAGGTCAGTCAGTCTGGGAAGCCACAGAGCCTCTCCCTCAGAGACATAGAGGAATGCAAACAAGCAGACTCCAGCTTTGGGAACCATCTCCATTTGAGTGGTCAGTGCCATCATCCTCTTACAACTCTCAGGGTACCCAGGGTATTAGCATGCTCAAGCCAGCATATGGAACACATCTTATTAACGTAATCGCAGGACTCCAGCAAGCTGTTTTCCAGATAATTTGGGCCCCTGTGAAAAGCCATCCCTATTCTCTGCCTCTGCTCATCTCTGGAAGAGATAAAGCATACACATTCGTTTTGCCCAGTGGACTCCAAAGAAATCTTTCCAGTGTTTATAATACCTGCAAAACCCTTCTCGTAAATAACACTCAGGCCACACTGAGCAGATTGAAGCCAAGAAGCTCAGTTCTGCCTGACAGCTTTTCCCCAATTGGTTATTTTTGCAGTTAGAAAAGAAAAACGGCTCCTGAACAGAAGATTCACACTAACCTTAACTTAGACTTTTTTTTTTAATAGCTTTTTAATGAAAAGCTATTTTTTACATTTTTGAAAGATTAAGTGAATTCAGCTTCTCCATCTAAAAGCCTCTTTCTTTTTATGCTGGCTAGTGACAAGTGTAAATTTAAAAACAAAGAAAAAGAATAATGATAAAAGCCGGCCTTAATTAGAAAACATACATGCAGTTTGTTCTCCGTTCAGCCAAGGACCTCCCTCCATCACCCCAATCTCTGTCTCTCCCTTTGATCCTTCCAACCATGAATGCCAGTAATTGCAAAAGATTCTTTAGCTAACAGTGACCTGGGAAACATCTGGTCTGGAAATTAAGAAATACATTGGGGTCGTATCTTTAATATGAAATGAGGGGCTTCATTCAGCTTTCAGAAGAATTTATTTTTGACTCATTCATAAAAGTGAGAGAGAAGATCAACAAGGATGTTTTAGTACCCACCAGCAGGGAGAAATGGAAATGCAGAAGAAGAAACTAATATTTATCAAATACTTACTTATGGAAATAAACAAAGACTACCCAAGTGAGAATAAGCACAGCTTTTTGCAAGCTTTATTCAGAGCTTGCATAAGCAAGGGAGTCAGCCATCGTTGCATTTGACTCAAAGACAAAGCAGCAGGGTAGGAAAGCTTTATAATGGAAAAAAGAGAAGGCTTCAGATGTGCCCTGATTGGAAGTTGTTGGCATGGGGAGGCTGAAGGAAAGCTAACTAGATGTGAGGCATCCTATGTGATTGGTTTGGAAAAAAATATTTGGCTTTCTCTGGTTGGTCCTGATTTGGAAGCAGAAGCAAAATTAGAGAAGCTGGCAATCATTGAGCAAGCCTGTATTGTGGAGTGATTGCTGCAGAGGCTACAATCTGGCTTCTTAGACAAGCTGCTGAAGAGATTGTGGGTCAGAGTTGGTTCTATAGTCATATATTTTGTCCTTTTATCATGTCATGTCCATATATTCATTCCCTATTTGGATTAATTTTTTTCTTTATTGCATTATATTTGAATGTAGTTATTCATCAAATCATAATTAAGACTGATATACAGACCTAATTCATTACCATAGCAGTTACTGGAACTCAACCTGTGACTTGTTAATATTTGTTCTCATTGAAGGGCAAACAGAATTATTCCATTTCTGATATTAAAAGCTGTTTTAAATACTTAAGTTGAGATTGCTCTATTTTGCCTTAAATTTATTTTCCTTCAGCTAAATATCCATAGAAGTTTAATCTAATATGGTTCACAGACAATAATATCAATTTGGTTTTTTTTGGTCTATACGGAATTTCAATGAGAATTTGTGATATATATTTTATTATTGCTACAGAAGAGGAAAACAACACATTTTATCCGCAGGCCAATCGTTTTATCTATCTATCTATGTTTAATATATACACATATAATATATATTAATTTAATTTACATATATCTATTTCAATAGCTTTGGGAGTACAAGTGGTTTTTGGTTACATGGATAAGTTCTTTAGGGGTGATTTTTGAGATTTCAGTGCATCCAACACCTCAGCAGTGTACACTGTAAATTGTTCCCAATACGCGGTCTTTTATCCTTCACAATCCAACTCTCCTCCCTCGAGGAGAGTTCCCAACATCTATTATACCATTTTTATGCCTTTGCATCCTCAGCTTAGTTCCCACTTATAAATGAGAACATAGGATTTTTGGTTTCCCATTCCTCAGTTACTTCACTTAGAATAATGGCCTCGGCACCATCCAACTTGCTGCCAAAGACATTCTTTTGTTCCTTTTTGTGGCTGAGTAGTATTTCATGGTGTATGTGTACCACATTTTCTTTATCCACTCACTGTTGATGGGCACTTTGGTTTGTTCCATATTTTTGCAATTGCAAATATGCTCCTATAAACTTATACCAAATGCCAGGTACCGTAATTTCATTTAATCCTCACAGATATTCTATGGGGGGGTGGGGGGAAAGACATTGTTTTATTGTCTCAAAAGGTTAAAACCTGAAATAAGTTGCTCAATATATTGAACTAGTGTTGCAGTCTTGCCAGTGAGGCTTTATGTAGCAGTTTCTCTTGCCAGGTAATACTTCGAGTTCTTTGTCTCACCTCCAGGTGATTGAGGAGTGCTGACACAGGGGTGAGGTTGGAGCAAAAGTTTTATAAGTGAAAGGAGAAAGCTCTTAGCGGAAGAGTCTGAGTGGATGGTCGGGTCACAGCTGAATGTGAAAAGCTTTTATAAGAGACTGCTCTCCTCCCTGTAACTGTTTGAGTATCTATTCTTATTAGTAAAGCTGTCTGTGCAACTCCCTTTATCCAGCTGTGGGATGTTTCTAAGTAAGGACAAAGCACTGCCTCTCTTGTTTGTGTAGCTGTGGGTTTGTTTTAGGTAAGCCCCTCTCCTCCCTGTGCTAGTTCCCACAGAGCCACTGTGTATATGCCCGAAAAGGGGAGGAAAGCCTTTCCTGGGAGCTCGCAATTATACAAAGAACAAAAATGCTTCTATGCTTTACTGGCTCCTTATCTGTCCCCAAGTGTGTCTGTGCAGCTGCAGCAGCTGTGATTTTTCAGGCAGGCATTTCTCAAGGGCTCAGCCTTAATTATTTACCTACCTGGTTTTTCCTTTTCTTCTCCCTCACTAGTAAGTGGCAGGACTAAGTTTTGCATATTAGGAAAGGCTGATTCAGAAGCTCACATACTTTCCCACAGGTCCAACAAGCCTCATTGGCTGAGCTGGAGCTGATGTTTACTCCTGGAGGTCAGTGTTGTGAGTAAGTGCAGAGCACAGAGATTTAGGGTCTAGACAACTTTTTTGTTTCTGTAATGTTCAGTCTAGCCTTGGCTTCAGCACGGCTTTTGCTTCCATGAGCTGATGACTGGAGACCAGGCTTCAAAGTTTACATTGAGGTATCTGGTTGAAAAATACAATGAATACCTAGCCAAGTAGGGAATACCTATTCCTGATGTTATTTTCACAAATACCATGCCATTAAGCTCTTTTTCTAAAAAATTGAACTTTTATAAACTGGGTTATGCTTTAAATTGCATTAGGAGAAAGAAATATCTTAAAAATAATATCCCTTAAGGGAATGAACAGGAGACTAAAAGATATACCCAATAATATGCCCAGGGGACTGAAAATACACCCAGCCTTATCACTTTCGACACTATGTTTTCACAGCTGCCTGAGGGCCTACACTACAATACTTCCTGTCCTTGTTACTATTTTTTTCTTTTGAGAGTCTTGCTCTGTCGCCCAGACTGGAGTACAATGGTGCCATCTAGGCTCACTGCAACCTCCACCTCCCGGATTCAAGAGATTCTCCCCGCCTCAGCCTCTCCAGTAGCTGGGATTACAGGCCCCTGCCACCACACCCAGCTAATTTTTGTATTTTTAGTAGAGATGGGGTTTCATCATGTTAGTCAGGCTGGTCTGGAACTCCTGACCTCGTGATCCGGCCACCTCAGCCTCCCATAGTACTTGGATTACAGGTGTGAGTCAAAACGCCTGGCCCTTAAGGTTATATAGGAGACAGGAATTTATCTTTAATATTTTTAAAGACTATTAAAAAGCATTCTTTGTAGTACATCTCAGCTTTCTTTTCATCTCTTTTTTTGGTAGCTTTATTGAGATATAATTCAAATGCCATACAATTCACCCATTTAAAGTATACAACTGGGAGGTTTTCAGTATATTTGCAGATACGTGCAACAATTACCACTCTTAATTTTAGAACATTTTTATCACCTCAAAAGAACCTTGTACCCTTTAAATACAAACCTCCCTCCTACACTCCAACTTCTTGCCCTATGAAACCAATTTAACTTTAATCCACTTAACGTCTCTGAAGATTGCTTATTTTCAACATTATGTGAATAGAATCATATAATATGTGGCCTTTTGTGACTTTCTCCTTTCACATCATATAATGTTTTTACAGTTCTTCATGTTGTAGCATGCATCATTATTAGGTTTCATTTTTATAGCCAAATAATCCCATTATATAAATATAAGATATTTGGCCGGAGGCGGTGGCTCACATCTATAATCCCAGCACTTTGGGAGACAGAGGCAGGTGGATCATGAGGTCAACAGATCGAGACCATCCCGATCAACATGGTGAAACCCCGTCTCTACTAAAAATACAAAAATTAGCTGGGCATGGTGGCGTGCGCCTGTAGTCCCAGCTACTCAGGAGGCTGAGGCAGGAGAACTGCCTGAACCCAGGAGGCGGAGGTTGAGGTGAGCCGAGATCGTGCCATTGCACTCCAGCCTGGGTAACAAGAGCGAAACTCCGTCTCAATAAATAAATAAATAAATAAATAAACGATATTTAGTTTATCCATTTATTAGTTAATAAACATTTGGGTTGTTTCCATCTTTCGGCAATTATTAACAATATTGCTTTGAACATTTGGGTACGTGTTTGTGTGCCATTGTATGTTTTCGTTTATCTTAGGCACATACATAGCAGAAAAATTGATAGATCATATGATAACACTATGTTTGCTAAATTGACTTTTTAATAGCTAGATTGTTTTCCAAAGAGATTGCACCATTTTACATTCTCACCAGCAGGTTAGGAAGGTTCTGGTTCTTCCACATCTTCACCAATGCTTTTTGTAATCTGACTTGTTCATTCCGGCTGTCCTAATGGTTGTGAATGAATATCTCAGTGTGATTTGGATTTGCTTTTCCTGGATGATGGATAATTAAAATGGGCATCTTTTTATATGCTTATTGATTATTCTTATAATTTTTTGGAGAAATAGCTTTCTATTCAGATGCTTTGACCATTTCTAGTTGAGTTATTTGCTTTTTTATTGATTTGTAAGAGTTAATTATATATTTTGGATACAAGTCCATCATTAGATATCTGATTTGAAAAAAAATTCTCCCATTCTGTAGGCTTTATTTTTCAGTTTCTTGACAATATCCTTTGAAGCACTAAGTTTTTAATATTGATGAAGTTCAATTATCTATTTTTTATGCCCATGTTTTTGGTGTAATATCTAAGAATCATTTATCAAATTCAATGTTGTGGGTATTTATCTCTATTTTCTACTAATAGTCCTGGAGTTTTAGCTCTCACATTTAGTTCTTGATTTATTTTAATTTTTGTGTAGCATGCAAGATAAGGGTCCATCTTCATTCTTTTTCCTTTGTATGTGAATATCCAGTTTTCCCATTACTATGTTGAAAAGGCTAACTCTTTTCCCATTAATAGCCTTGGTGCCCTTGTTGAAAATCAATTGACCATTCATATGTGAATTTATTTTTGGACTCTCAATTCTATTCCACATATCTACATGTCTATCTTCACGTCAGTTCCATATTTTCTTATCATTGCTTAGTAGTAAGTTTTGAAATCAAAAAGTCTGAGTTCTTCAACATCATTCTTTTATAGAATTGTTTTAGCTATTCCAGGTCCCTTGCCAAGTTCATTTGAATTTCAGAATCACTTTTTAAATTTCTATAAAGAAGTTAACTGGGATTCTGGTCATGATTATGTCAAATTTATAGTGTTTGGAAAAGTATTGCCATCTTAACAAGGTTAATTCTTCTAATCCATGGGCATATTTACTTTTATTTAAATTTTCATTAAGTTTTAAATAACGTTTTATATTATTTAGATTATAAGTTTTGGACGTCTTTTGTTAATTTAATCTTAAGTATTTTATTCATTTTGATACTATTGTGAATTAAATTGTTTTTCTAATTTCATTTTCAGTTTGTTTCTTGCAGATGTATAGAAATACAATTAATAAATGATTCTGTTAGCCTTTTATGCTTCAACCTTGCTGAACACATTTTTAATTCTATTAGTTTTTCAGTAGATTCTTGAAGTTTTTTATATAGAGATTATGTATTTTTGGTTTCTCTGTTCCTCCTTTACTGCTTTATTTGCATTAAGAAAATATTTCCTGATGTACTATTTTAATTAATGATATTTCCCCTACAGTTTTTGACTTCTTTTTTTAGTGTTGCTCTAGGGTTTACCACATACATCTTATCAGAATCACTCTCAGATTTGTAACAGCTCAATTCAAGTGTTATCTCATACTACTCCCTTTTCTACCTTTCTTTGGTATTACATTTATGTATATTATAGCTATTAATGTTGGAAACTCAACAATACATTGCTATAATTATTATTTTAGCATCTGCAGTCATTTCTTAGCTTACTACAGTTTTGCTTTCACTTGTCCTTTCTGTGGTATTACTGGCAAATAACATTCACATAGATTACATTTTTATATGTTGGAGGCTAAAAAATAATTTATATACATATTTTATACAATCAGTTTTAAATCAGTAAAGGGAAGAGAAAAGAAACATATTTTACTGACTTTAATAATTACATAATAACTTGTATCATTTGCTGTGTATTTGGATTATAATTACTCTCTGGGCTCCTTTGCTTTCAGTCTGAAGAACTTCCTCTAGTTTTTCTTGTAAGGTCTGCCAGAAGTAAATTATCTCAGCTTTTGTTTATCTGAAAAAAATTTTTTTTTGCTTTCATTTCTGAAAGAGAGCTTTGCTGAATAGAGGATTATTCATGCATGGAATATTTCTTTGAACATTTTGAATATGTTATCCCACTTCTTTCTATTGTTTCTGCAGAGATGTCAGCTGTTAATCTTGTTGAAGTTCCTCAGTAAATGATACATTATTTTTCTCTTGCTGCTTTTAAAATATTCATGATATCATTGACTTTCAGAATTTTTAGTACAATATGTGTATTTGTGGGTCTCATCTCATTTGTTCTACTTGGATTTTGTTGAGCTTCCTGAATACATAGGTTATTGTTTTGTAATAAATTTAGGAAGTTTTCAGCCATTATTTCTTTGAATATTTTACTTCTCTTTTCTCTCTCTTCTCTCCTGATACTCTCATTATGCATTTGTTGGTGCACTTAATTTTGTCCCACATTTCTCTGAGGCTCTCTTTATTTCATTTTTCTTCATATTTTTGCTTAATTGCTTTGGCTTACATAGTCTCTACTGACCTATCTTTAAATCAGCTAATTCTTTCTTCTGCCAGGCTAAATCTATTGTTGAGCCTCTCTAGTATTTTTTTTTATTTCAGTTATTATACTTTTAAAGACAAAATTTTTCACTTTTTAAAATATTTTTTTCTTTACTAATATTGTATTCATTCATTCTTGCATTGTTATAAAAGACTACCTGAGACTAGGTAATTTATAAAGAAGAGGTTTAATTGGCTCATGGTTTCACAGGCTGTAAAGGAAGCATGACTAGGGACACCTCAGGAAACTTACAATCACGGCAGAAGATGAAGAAGAAGCAGTCACGTCCTACATGACTGGAGAAGGAGAAAAGGGTAAGGAGGTGCCACACACTTTTAAACAACCAGATCTCATGAGACCTCACTCAATATCCTGAGAACAGCAAGGGGGAAATCTACCTGCCTGATCTAGTCATCTCTCACCTGGCCCCATCTCCAACATTAGGGACTATAATTTGATATAAGATTTGTGTGAGGACACAAATACAAACCATATCAGATCTTTTCTCTTTGGTGTGATGTCGTAATCCTAACTTTCCTTATTTTTTATTACTCTTCCTTTTAGTTCTCTGAATATATTATAATGGTTACTTTGAAATCCAATCTTATTGCTTTCACAGGCAGTTTGTATTACTTACATTTTTCTTGTGTCTAGGTCATAATGTCTTGTCATATTGTATACCTCATAATTTTTTAATTTACTTATTTATTTATAGACTAAAACCATGGTCCGGGCTTACGTAGCTGGAGGCTACAAGATTTGCAACCTCCCCAGTTGCTCCTACAGATAGCATCACTATTGTTAAACGTATGGTTGATGTTTGAGATATTTTTCAGACTCTGAATTCTGATGGACAAGCTGGTGCCACTTGAAGCAGTAAACCATATCAAGAAACTGACTCACCTGACCTTGTGATGCCCCCAACCCAGGAACTGACTCGGCAGAAGATGAGAGTTTTGACCCCTTATTATTTTATCCCTGACCTAACCTATTAGCATCCCCCATTCCCTATCATCCTGCCTGCCAAACTATACTTGAAAAACCTTCACCTCAGAATTCCTCGGGAGGCAGATTTGACAAATATTTTCTGTCCCTCTGCTTGGCTGACCTGCAATTATTATACTCTTTCTTTGCTACAAACCCTGCTGTTCTTAGTGCATTGGCTTTTCTGGGCAGTGGACAAGAAGAGTCTATTGGGTTGTTACAAACCTATGGCTTTAATTGTTACTTTTGTGCTGATGAATCAACATATTTATATTTCCAGATCAGACCTTTCGTTTGATTTCCAGACCCATATATTTAACTCTGTTTGTCTCACCACTTCCAATTCAACATGATCAAGTCCTAACTTGTGACCTTGCTTCTACTCCTCTCAGTAAATATCTAGAGCTTGGAAAGTCTTTCTACTGCAATGAATAGTTGCTATGTATGTATGAAATTCCTACCCCCTATTCTCTCAGTCCTTCACTATGTTTAAAATCAAATTCTACTTATTTTATCTCAGCTGTAAATATCTCAACTGTATTCACTTCTCTATATTTTTTTCCCACCACTCTGGATGTTATATCTTCCCTGTACGATAGCCATTGTGTTAGTTTGCTAAGGCTGCTATAGCAAAATACTACCAACTAGACGGCCTAAATAATAGAGATTTACTTTCTCACAATTCTGAAGACTAGAAATCCAACATCAGGGTATTGGTACGCTTACTTTCTTCTGAAGCTTCTCTCCTTGGCTTGCAGGTGGACCCCTTCTCTCTGTAACCTCACGTGGTCATCTTTAGTGTGTCACATGCATTCCTAATGTCTTATCTTGTTTCCAAATTTGCCATTCTTATAAATATCCAAGTCAAATTGAGTTAGGGCCCACCCTAACAGGCTCTTTTTAACTTATTGCTTTAGAAGTACTGTCTCCAAATAGAGTCACATTCTGAGGTACTGGGGGTTAGGGCTTCAACATATCAATTTTGAGGGGGACATGATTCAGCCCATAACAGCCAAAAAGCTCATGTCCCACTCCACTACACCTCTCAACCCACCTCTACCAGTCTGTACTCCAAATTGTGTTAGGGTGATCTTTAAGAAAATGGAAGTTTCATGAACAATGGATGCACCTAGAGCCTTCCCATGTTTTCTGTTTAGGATTAAAATATAACCCTCATTGAGACTTTCAAATGTGCTAGTATAGCAGTATCATTCTGAATATAATCAACACTGTAGTGTGATTGCTAGATTAAAATCCTGGTTTTCCTACTGACCAGTTCTTAACCTGATAAGTTGGTTACTTGTCTTTGCCTAAATTTTTCATCTGAAAACCGAAGGATTTCTTTTATTATATGTTAATAATATTTTTGAAAATTTCTTGGCATGGGTTAAACAACATAATCCATGCAAAGTGGTTATCACAGAGTGAAAGTTTAAAAATAGCCATTTATTATTATTTAGTACTACACTTACTTGCTTGCATTTTTTTTTTTTTTTTTTTGAGACGGAGTTTCACTCATGTCACCCAGGCTGGAGTGCAATGGCGCGATCTCGGCTCACCGCAACCTCCGCCTCCTGGGTTCAGGCAATTCTCCTGCCTCAGCCTCCTGAGTAGCTAGGATTACAGGCATGCACCACCATGCCCAGCTAATGTTTTGTATTTTTAGTAGAGACGGGGTTTCACCATGTTGACCAGGATGGTCTCGATCCCTTGACCTCGTGATCCACCCGCCTCGGCCTCCCAAAGTGCTGGGATTACAGGCTTGAGCCACCGTGCCCGGCCTTACTTGCTTGTATTTTTTATCTTGTATCTCTTTCCTCTTTATTTCTGCCATTCTACCATACTCGCCTTATTTTAATTCTTAGAAAGATGTGTCAGAATACATTATTTTTGCTTATTTATGTAATGGAATTATATGGCATATAACCTTTTGAGACTGGGTTCTTTCATTTAGCATAACACATTTAAGATTCAGCCAAGTTGTCACATGTATAAATAGTTTGTTCATTTGCATCTCTGGGTAGTATGTCATTGTCATTTGTACCGCAGTTCATTTATTCGTTTACCCACTGAAGGGCATTTGGTGTGTTTTCAGTTTCTGGTGATTATATGTAACACTACGAAAAGCATCTGTGTAAAGGTTTTTGTGTGAGCATATGTTTTTATTGCTCTAGCATAATTACCTAGAAGTAGGGCTGCTGGGTCATATGGTAGATATAGATGTAACTACGTAGGAAACTGCCAAACTTTTCTGAACTGACTACTGTGCCATTTTCTACTCCCACCAGTAAGGTTTTTTTTTTTTTTTTAAAGTCAGTCTAATATGTGTAATGGTATCTCACTGTGGTTTAAATTTAAATTTCCCCAATGACTAATGATGTTGAGCATCTTTTAATGTGCTCATTTGTCACCATTTTGGTGAATCGTCTATCCAAATATTTTGCCATTTTTTATTGGGCCCTTTTTATTGTGGAGATTTTATAGTTCTTTATATATTTTGATACGTGTTGCAAGTATTTTTTTTCCAATTTGTGGCTTCTTTTCTAACAGGATCTTTAAACGAGCAAAAGTTTTTAGTTTTGATTATTTTGATTCCATTTTATCATTTTTAAAAAATTAATCAAGATTTTGGTGTTGTCTCAAAGAGCTCTTTGCCTACCCAAGGTCATGAGGCTTTCTGCTATGTTTTCCTCTAAGGGTCCAATTATGTTTTAATCTTAATTATTCATTACTCTTCAGGTCATATGTCACTTTCTCAAGGAAGCCCTATCTGACTACACAGACAAGATGAGATTTCTGTGTTATACATCTTTAGAGTGTTTTTTACATTTCTTCCACATTTATCCTAGTCTATAATTGTACATGTTCTGTGATTATTTGATAAATGTCTGCCAACACTATTGACTATAGCTTCTTGAGGTCTGTTTCTGCTATTATATCCTTAAGTATAGTACGACTTATTTCACAGGAACTGAATGAATGCATGAAAATAAGAATAAATACACGTGTAGATTTCACTATAAACCATAGAGGACCGTATGAAAAGAAAGTGAGTGTTGCTGTCTCAAGTCCCTTGGCTACTTGAGCCCAACAATTTATCAGAAAGGAATGAAGTCAAACTGAAGTTTTTATCACATTTTTGCTCTAGGGTCCAATCTAGAGGATAAAACATGACAAAAACACAGAGGAAAAGGGAGGAGGCTAACTTTTGTAGGGCCTAATACGTCTCAGTCACTTGGTGTGGGAAAAAAAGAAAAGCTGAGGCTCAAGGGAGTTGGTCTTGATGTTGACCAAGGTCACTATTCTAATAAATTGAGAAACTGGAACACAGCCTGAAACATAAATCTAATCTAAACTCAGAACTTTCTTCCTATTCCACCTACTCCCTACCCCACCCCATCCGATAAAGACACTTGGTTAATATATGCTTAACAGTTATCTTTCAAAAGCCTATGTTATCAGAATACACCACTCTAAAAGCCTGTTAGATCCATCTGAAGAGGGCTATGGATCTTTTTTTTTTTTTTCATTTTAGATGTTCCTTGAAAAGATAAAATATCTTAATAGGAAGGGTTTAATTTTCGATTGACCTACCTTCTAGGCTGTATGCCTCCATCATCACTCAGTTGTCTAATGATGGAAATACCTTGGAGCCATGGAAGAAGATGAGAGATTGTGGAAAAGCTGCTTCAAATGATGAGAACATATACAAACTCTTAAACCTTTTATAAACTATTGAATCTTACATAAATTAGTTAATACATAATGCCCACTTCATAGGATGGTTGTGGGGAATAAGGTTTTGAGGCACAAAAAAAAAAAAGCCTTAATGCATCACACAGACAGAGCTAAGCAAATGAAAGCTTTCTTTACCCTTTCCTCAGGACAAAAGGGGCTAATTTTACTGATAAAAGGGCTGTTAGAAAGCTCACAGGATGAAAAAATGAAGGACTGACTTGCTAGTCCCTGAGCCAATTCCTAACACATTGTTGAGAATTTCTGCTAAGAAGCCTCACTTGCTACCATGAGGCTATTACCAAGTCCAGCAGTGAGAAGGAGGCTTCCTTCTAAGATTGAAAAGACATTATTGCTCATGAGTCTTCAGGCCGTTTCAGTGTTATGTTCCAAGCCCAACTCTTATTTATATCCTATGGTGGGGTGGAGACTATACATCTTTCTAGGTATGGTTATCCAGGCAGGAGTTTCAAACACCAACTCAGTCACGGGTCAGTTCTGTTCAAGGCCAAGACCTCTGCAGATGGAAATATATACAAGTTCTCCATGTTATCTGCTTTGCAAACACTTAATGGTTGGAGTACTATCTATAGTCTGGCATGCATATTCTAAGCCAGTGCTTGTCAAACGTTAGGTACACAAGAATCATCTGTGAATATTGTTAACAAGCAAATTCTTGTTCAGACCATGTGTGAATTTTTAACAAGCTGCTTGGATCACCTTTTGAGTGTCAAATCTCTACGCCACTGTTTCTCAGATTTTAGTGAGCACCACAATCACTTGAAGGTTGTTAAAACAGATTGCTGGGCCCCATTCTCTGAGTATGTAATTCAATTCCTTTAAGATATAGCCCCCAGGTTTGCATTTCTAATGAGTTCTCCATTAATGCTGATATCGTGCTTTTAGAACCACTGCACTAAACCAGACACAAAAAGGCCATTATGATGCAGAATTTATTCTTGTGATTCACCTCAGCTAATATGCCTATACTTGTGTGTTTTTTCTGTCTTCCTGTGACCACTCTGCTTCTAATTCTACACTTTTTCTTGCCTTACCCTTGTCTTCTCTCTTCTACTTCAGTGCCTCAAATTTCTGACTATTTCAGCTTCTGAGATCTCAGTCTCCCTTGCCCAAAACCTGCAATGTGGGAGAACATGCATACTAAATGATGTATTTCACTGGAAGACCATCTTTGCAAACTAGGTACCATGTCACTCCACTGTCCTAACAAACTAGACTAGATAGTATTATTCAATGAAGGCACATCTCAAAAGTAAGTACCATCCTACTGTCCTGAAGTCAAAGGTAGAAAGAACACCTAGAAAAAGAAAGAGTAAGCCAATTCCATCCTACCACCCACCAAGGGTTCTGTCCTTTGTTCCACCCCCATTTTTTACCATTGTTTTCTTCATTTTGTCAGTGACCACTGAGAGAGAAGATGGGGTAGGGAAAGACGACATATGCCCATTTATTGAATGAAAGTAAAAGTTGTTTTTTCCCTTTAACTGGTCCCCCATCCACTGACCCCAGAGGGCTCCTTGAGTATAGCCTACAACTTACTCTGAAATTCCCAGACCTGTCACTGCAGCACCATATGGCTACTAGGAATGATGGAGGGAAGTGACAGACATTTCTACTCTAAGCCTTTAATGAGGAATCCCTCTGTTCTGTCAAATCTGTCTGTCTGGCCTTAACCTTTCAGTGAAAAGCATGTAGCTCTGTTAACAAGCCCCTCCAGTAGAAGAAAAACTAAATTACTTCCTCTGCTCCAACCTCTACACTGTGGGTGCCCCATCCCTGAGGTCTCCCTCAGGATACCAAATTGGGAACCATTTCAGGCATATATGCAGGTAGATTTCTCTAAAACTTTCCAACTCAACTGGAGGTGAAATGCTTCATAGCAGAGAAGTATTTCAAAGTGCGACAATATTTAGCTCCCTGACACGTCTTAACAATCTTAATTATTCTGCTCCCTGGAGAGTCAAATGGAGTTGGTAATTATGGAATAGAAAGTGATAAAGATCAGCAATTTATTTCCCCCCAAAACATTCCCAGATTAGCTGATTAAATCTTTACTAGGGTCTCAGGCTTACAGTACCATAATATCAATCTTGAAGGGATTATATATTAATAAAACATATGTTAGTAATTCTATGAATAATTAACATTTTGAAATAAATGACAAACCCCTATATTTCAGCTTCTGTGTACCAAGCAGTGTTTTAAATGCCTAATGTATTATAATTATTTTAATTCTCACAACTTAATAAATTTGTCACTAGTATTACTTCTATTTGTAGAAAGATTAAGGTGAGGTACTCACCAGGATCACATGACTATTGAGTACTAGAGGCAAAATTAAACTCAGCCCCTCTGGTTTACTACCTTGAGTATTCTACATCTCCCAAATCACTTGCATATCATCTACCTGCTTTAGATGGCAGGTGGTGTTTTTACATTTTGCAGGTAAAGAAGGAAAGGTTGGGAGAAGTTATATGATATCTCAGTTTTGTGGAGGACATTTCTGGAGTCAATTCAAGGCCTCTACTTCTATAACCATTTTAAGCACACTTGGAGTTTTTAAATGCATGCCACCGTCTCCTCTCAGGCACAGAACAGGAGTCATTTCCCAAACCTAGTTTTGTGTCCTTCTTACATCCTCCTGTCACCCTAGTATTTGCCTTCCCAGTTGTAATTGTTGGTTTATTCATCCATCTTCCCCACTAGCTTGTAAATTCCTCTGGGGTAAGAGACAATTTTCTCTTTCCCCCATCTTAAAATGGTTTTGCTGGGTTGTAAACTGTATTAGAAAAGATTGCATTTTCAGCAACTAAGTCTAGTGGAGACAGCAGCACTCTAGGGTCAGCTGAATCTGAGTGAAATTGTAACTTTGGCAATTTGATATTTTAGTGGTTTGGATTGGAGTCAGTCAGGTTATTTTCCCAAATAAGCCATGTCCAGGTATTTCTTGATATCTTAAGTATCATGATGACAATGTCAAGTAATATGTTACATTCTAGACTTAAAAATCTCAATAATTGCAGAGCAGATGTGAACTTTTTCTTTCTTCATACCTCCAGGCTGAAGAGTGTGGATGCCAAATCTGTACTCTCTGGTTGAGATGGAAATGTGTGGGCATTGGCCTGAGTTTAATGAATGAAAACAGCACAAAAAGAACATGTAAACATTTACAACAACTAAAATTGTAAAGTGCGGTTTCCTAGTCCACAATGGGGATAGGCTGGCCTTCAGTGAGGTCAGATGGTGGAAGAGAAGCCCAGAGAGGAGAGACAAGGGCCACTCACACTGTTTCTTCCTCCTCTAGATTTTCCTTCCTCTTGAGTCACCATCTTTTTACTCAAAACACAGAGACCGCAGAAGTCACCATGTGCAGTGATTAAGCATGATTAATTCACTGGTCCATAGAAAATGTTGCATATTTAGGTCTGGCTCAACACATCACCACTTAATACAAGTCAATTCTTCCTTTATAGTTGAGTCATAGAGTAAAAGACTGGTGAGCAGAGGACAAATTAACAGGAACAAAGCTTTATGATTTTTAATGATGGAAAGAGAGATCATAGCTCATTGAGGCAAGTGGGAAAGAGATAGCTGTAGGGAGCTGTGGGCATCCTGCCAGTTCTAAGACCAGAGATAAAGTGTTCCAGAGCTGGGTCTGCCAGAACAATGGTGAAAGCCAGGGATGGCACCAATGACGATGTGTGCAGGTCACTCTTCTACTCTCCATGGTTGTACTCCTTAAGTTCAGTGTGTTAACATTTGACCAGCCTCAGCTGTCTTACATCTCTAACACACACACACACACACACACAAATACACACACAGAGGTCTTACATCTCTAATAAACACACACCACACACACACACACATACACACACACATACATACACACACATGCACACACACACACACACACACACACACACACACAGGTGTGGGCCTTCAGCTTGAAGGAAAAAGACACAGAGCAAGTGGAGTTTGTTTGACACAAGTAGAAGAGATTGAGCCTCTCTCCAGCAGAGTAGGGTCCATATGGCGGAACTGTGGTGACCTGCTGTTTGTAGAAGTTTTCCTTTAATTGCTGAGATCCTGGGTCTTGTGCGGGAAGATAAAGGGTTTGCGGCCCTATATTTGTCTCCAATTAAGCCTTGGGTAGGCGAAAAGAGTAACCTAAAAGCAGGGTTGATGCTTGCTGTGTGTACACAGGAAGCACGGTTTCTCTGAACAAAGGTAGTAGCAAAAGTGCCTCCACACACACGTATTTTTCTCACTGCTGCTGACTCCTCTAAAGTCAAAGGGGATATCTTGAATGGGTGAGGTCATGATGTTCTGAGTTAGGTGAGACTAGAAGCATCTCCCAAAAACTGTAGGGCATTTTCTCCTATGACTGCAACAAATGTGCTCCAGCCATAAGCTCTCCATGTGCTCTGAATGTTGGCGGGAATAGTAGTGTCTCCTAGAACAGGTGTGGTGCTGACTGTTCCTATTCACTGCCTGTGCTCTGGATAGATGAGCTCTACGTGCTCTGACCGTACACAGGAATAGTGGTATCTTCAAGCATATGTGCAGTGCCAGCCCCTCCAACTGCAATAGATATGTTCTAGCCAGGTGGGCCCCAGTGTGCTGACAAATGGCAGGAACACAGGGGCCTCCAACCGTACATATACTGCTGCTTCCCATTGCATGAGTGCTCTGAACAAGTGGGCATCAGGTGCTCTGTAGGAAGGTGGGGCCAGAAGTATGTATCTCCAAGCACAGATATAGTGCTTTCCCCTATTATGTCACCTGTGCTCTGGACAGGTGGGCCCAAGGTGCTTGATTATAGGCAGGAATAATATCAGCTCCAAGCACAGGTATGGCACCAAGCCCTCTGACTGCAGTAAATATGCATTAGCCAGGGCATCCCCAGGTATTCGAGCAAAAAAATGGGGAGGTAAGTATTGCCAAATACCAGTATGGTGCTGGCCCTTCCAGTTGTAGATGTGCTCTGGTCACAAGTGTCCCACGTGATCTGCAACAAGGAGAGACAGCACTGTCTCCTCTGGCACCTGTTCTTTCTTAGTGTTATTGTCTTCTCCAATAGTTACAGGTATGCTTTGGATGATAGGGCTTCTGACCATAAGCAGGAAGAAAACAGTCCCCCAGGGTAGATTTTCTTTCCATAGAGCTGGCCTTCCCAACTGCAACAGGGAATAAATCCTGATGCTCAAGTTAAGCCTCGCCAATAATAGTAGTAGTGCTGGGTGTCCCCCTCAGTCCTCAATCAAGTTGAGTGCTCCAGACATAGAGCTGGGGCATAAGGCAGCCACACTTACCCTAAAGGTGCCACTATCCATAGGGGATATGGATCCTGTAAAAGTAAATGGGTCTGCAGTGGTGTTGGCTGCAGGCGACTGCTATCCTCAGTGGTAGGCAACCTGATTGGGGCTCTAGAGCTAGAAGTCATGACTAAGCCAATGGGAAAAATACCTGGGATCTGGATAATGACAGGGATGCCGAAGGTGAAATATTGGGAGGGAAAACCGTCAGATGGAGTTGTATGACCAGTGGATGACTGGGCTGCAAGGAGGTTACATCTGAAGCTTTCGTTGAGAAAGACATGTCACAGCAGGTGGCTGCAGGCTGAAACTCACTAGGGGACCCAACTGTGGGCTGAGAGGTAGCTCCTGGAGCAAAGGAAACGCTGAAACTTGCAGCTGGGCCAGACTGACTGTGTAGGCAGCTGGTGGGTGCTAAGGCTGAAGTAAGGCTGATACTGGGTTGCATATTCTCAGAACAAGGAATCACCACAGAAAATGGAAAGAAGATCGTGGAAGATATGATGGGAGGAGGAAAATCTGGGGAGAGGGCATGGTATGTATATCAATTCCATCAGCATCAAAGGCAGGCTTGGATGTGGAATCTACAGAGGTGCTGACTACTGGCGTGGAGGCTTCTGGAAAGCTGTGCTATAGGTAGGCCAGTACAGATAGGGTCACTGGGGAGAGTGGCTCCTGACTAGCCCCCCACAGGGAGCCCAAATATGGGCTGAAGGGTGACTCCTGTGCCAAAGGTAAAGGCTAAAAGCGGAGTGAGGGGGGATGCTTTTGACCATGAATGCATGTAGGCTGGGGATATCTGCTCCACATTACAAACGACCTGGTCAGATGGGAGGGAGCTCAAGTTTATCCCAGAGCCTGAGGGAGACCTGAGGAAGCAGCCTGGGAGGGGGGAATGGTGTTCTTGCCAGCCACACCAATATCCAAAGCTGGCTGGAGGGTGAAGTCTGCAGATGTGCTGGCTGCAGGGGCAGAAGTGACTGGGAAAGCAGAGGTGGAATGGCTGGTGAAGCAGGGGATACTGGCAGAAGCCTGCTGGAGGGGTCTGCATGAGTAAGGGGGAGAATCCACACACATAGATGTAGGTGACTCCCTGCTGTTGAAGACTTGAAGGAAGGGTTGAGATGCTAGAAGGTGCCGAGAAGTCAAAATCAGAAGACTCAGCATCTGTAACTGGAGAATAGAATGCAAAGGGCTTCCATGTTTCTTCCTAAGTGAAGTTCCCAAATATGGGCTTGAACTTAAAGAGATCCACAGAGAAAACAAAAGAAGGAAAGTTAGGAATTGTGTGTTTTATTTCACAATTGATATCTGGTGTGGGGTAGGTACAGAGGCAGACAGGATTGGGGCCTGGCAGGCAGGTGGGGCAAGTTGAGATTATGCCTGCAGCTGGAATCTGCAAATGAAAGTGGCTGAGGGCAGAGAATCTGCAAATGAAAGTGGCTGAGGGCAGGGAATCTGCAGTCTCCTCTGAAGACCAAGAGAAAGCACAGGTGGTCTGAATGGCACTGTAGTCCAAGGTGGGCTTAGTTTTATCCTCCAAGAGGATAAGTTTTCATTGGCACCCAGCTTTCTTCTCTAAGCTCAGGTCCCAGCAACAACTATTCAAGAACACTTATGGCACAGGAACAGTGGTAGGGACAGTGGCAGCCCAGGCAGCATCAACAACCTTGAAATTTTCCATTTACAAGGCCTTCAATTGCAAGATGTGGGTGGAGAATTCTTCCTTGATGGAGTCTTTGTTTAGGGTTTCAATTTCTTCCTGGTTCAAACTTGGGAAGCTTTATGTTTCCAGGAAGTTATCTATTTCTTCCAGGTTTTGTAGTTTGTGTGCACAGAGGTGTTCATATTATGTCTCTGAGGGTTTTTACCTTGACCAAGTCTTTGGAAGCTTTTTTCCCTGCATCTTCTTCCCTGCATCAGCAAGGCTGGGGAGCTGGACCCATGGCCTGCATCTAGCAGTTCCTGTGCCCATCTCTTGACATCAGGGAGCACGATTCCATGGGCCGAGAGCCGTGCGGCACCTGGATCGGTCTGCAAATGCACAGGGCACCTCCAGCAGGGCTGTATGTGCTGGTCATGGTGCCACCTTTGGTGAAGGACCTCCTAGGCCCACAGTCTTCATCCAGCACTCCTTTCTTACCAATGCTGTATTCTGGGAATTTGGAATGCATATTTCCCATCAGAGGCTCAGACTTACACTGAAGAAAGTGAGAACTCCAATGGCTGGGCACAGTGGCTCACGCCTGTAATCCCAGCACTTTGGGAGGCTGAGGCGGGCAGATCATCTGAGGTCAGGAGATCGAGACCAGCCTGACCAACATGGAGAAATCCTGTCTCTAAATTANACGTGGATTCAGGAGAAGAGCATCAGACACTGGGGGCAGTTGAGGGCGGGGCTAACAGAGGGACAGCTGAGGGTGGGGAGGGATAACATGGGGAGAAACGCAGGATATAGTCAAAGGGGGAATAGAAGCAGCAAACCACATGGTTATGTATGCACCTATGCAACAACCCTGCATGACCTGCACATGTACCCCAGAACCTAAAAAAAAAGGTAAAAAAAAAGGAAGTGAGAACTCCAGTTGTGTCCAGAGGCCTAGATGATGTTGGTGCACTCCCACTGTATATGGGGCCGCTTCTCTTACCGTCCTCCTCTTTTGCTAAGTCTTCCTGGCACCCTCCTAGAGCTCACAGCTCATTTTTTGAATGGTCAAAGATGCGGGGGTGGGGGATTTTGGATGAATGACAGCTCACCAGGCAAAGACAGTCAGGTCCATTAGTGCCCCGGAGGAGAAATATTTACTTTACTTTTTTTTTTTTTTGGAGACAGAGTCTTGCTCTGTCGCATAGCCTGGAGGGCAAGGGCAAGTTCTCAGCTCATTGTAACTTTTGCCTCCCGAGTTCAAGCAATTCTCCTGCCTCAGCCTCCCCCCACGTAGCTGGGTTTATAGGCGTGCGCCACCACGCCCGGCTAATTTTTGTATTTTTAGTAGAGACGGGGTTTCACCACGTTGGTCAGGGTGGTCTCGGATTCCTGACATCGTGATCCGGCAGCCTCAGCCTCCCAAAGTGCTGTGATTACAGGCGTGAGCCAGCGCACCCAGCCAATTTTGACTGTTTCTGAGCGGCAAATCATCTTGTTGCCAACAGAGAGGCGCCTGGACACCAAAGAAAGACTCCCCGGAGAGAAGCACTGGGCTCGCTGCATGGGACACCGCTCTCAGGGGTGACGCCAAATCTAGAGCGTTTAACGGTTGGTGAACGGGCGGAGGACAGGCTCTGCTCAGGGCAGCGGGCTGATGCAGGTGATATCTCGGAACACAGCGAGCTGGGAGAAGGTGCCGCAGGGGCCCAGTTTGCTGGTGAAGTCACCCATGAAGAGCAGTTGGCGCATTCCGCATATCCTGGAGTACTGAAGGAAACTCGCAGAGGTCTTCCGGCTACCCTCTCCTCCTCCCAGGCCAGCACACACCGTCCGTCGCATGCTTGTGACGCACCATTGGACAGGTGACATAGAAAAGCGCGCCAGCAAAGGGCGCAGATAAAATGCGCCAAGGGGCAAGGGCAAGGGTGAGGCCCAGCCCCGGACCTGCGGAGCCCTCATCAAGCAGATCCCTCATGCTTCTCCCTGCCGCTGCCACTCGGGCGACACCAGCCTTCCTTTTGGATGATGGAAACAGTTCTATCTTATTTAAGTCGAAGTCGGTGTCTGCGTTTGTCAAAACTTGCCGAACTGAGGATCGCTTGAGCCTGGGAATTCGAGGCTGCAGTGAGGTATGAACGCGCGGGCGAATTGCCATTGCACTCCAGCCTGGACAGCATGGTGAGACCCTATCTCAAAAAAACAAATAAAAAACGTACCGACTGTATACAGCAAATGGGCGCCTTTACTTTATGTAAAAACTTACCATTAAAGGGTTAATTTGGAAAACGTTCGATGCAGGAGATGTAGCCTGTCATTTCAAAGTCATTGTTTATGCGTAGATTTGCTACACAGATGAAACGGACAAAAATCGCTGCAAAGATGGATAAAGCCTGTTGATAACTGTCCTGAGTTCATAAGACATTTTAGAAGATTCAGTCAGAAAAGATTAATGCAAATGTAGTGGCATGGCAGGCAATGGGAAGAAAGGAAAGCGAGGCAAGACAAAGAAAGCAACATAGCAAGTGGAAGAGATTTTGTGAACGTATATGTCAAGGTGGCTGGCCCTTCTCAGAGCATCCACTTTTACATCCATGGGGAAGGCTATGGAGATGACATCCCAATTCTTCATACACATGCCTAGATGGAGGGGCCCTAACTCAGGCTGGATTAGTCTGCTTTCTTTCTAGATTGAGCTAATCAGCACAGAGAGATAAAAGTTCAGGTCTTAGAGAGAATCACTTATGGGTGGGGCTGTCCTGGTTTCTCTAAGCTAGTAAGTCCTTTGACACCAGTTTACCAATATACCCTTCTTACCACCACCAATACTGATAGGTCACGGCTCAGGACACTGTCTTCTCCAGATTGACAATTTGCTAAAACAAATTTTAAAGGACCTGAGGTCTTAAACCATATTATTCAAAATATCCAGGACATCCCAAATTACTCATTATACAATGAATAAGCAAAATCTAATATTCAGCAGATGCAAAACCTGAGATTACACCACTGCTAAATTTATGAAACAAAAACTTTAAAGAAGCTATCCTATTTGATAAAGTGGGCTGGTTAAGAAATAAAAGCAAATAAAGAAGCTACCATAACTACGTTCCAAACTGTAAGGATAATCATCATTAGAAAGAATGGAAAAATAAAACTTTCCAACAGGGAAATAGTATTAATGGGCATAATTTATAGTTCATTTTCCCCTCCTTGATGGCACAGTTAGACTACATTTCCCAGCCTTCCTTACAGTTAGATGTGACTACGAGACTGAATTTAGCTGATGACTTAAGAGTGGAAGTGACTTTGCAGAAATAAATAGATACCCTGCATCCTCTTTTTACACTTTTGCCATATGGTGAAAACAATGAGACCTGAATTTAGAGCCACAATATGGAAGAGCCTAGGTTCCGAAGCCACCTCCTGGAGAACAAACACCTGCATCCCATTGGCCAGGACAATTACACAGATGAGAAACCTCATTCTGTTGTTATTGAGCCATTACATATCTTGGGATTTCTTTGTTACAGCAATTTAACCTGCCCTAACTTGATAAACTGTTACTCTGAAGATAATATTAAAATTGACATTTGTAAATGTTTCCTCTGCATATATAAATGTGATCAATATTGACATCTATTAGATATATAAAGTCTTAGTAAATTAGGACATTGACTTAAATCTCTCCTATAAAATAATACTTGTTTTCAAGTAATGCAAAATACTTTTTTTCAAAAGGACTGTGAAACTTATCTTTTACTTTGGATGCTCCCAGTTTTTATTGAGGTAGTTTTCAAATCTTGTCAAAGAAAAAGAGAGAAATTATAGCTATAAAAAAACCACAAATATAAGAACTAAAAATCGTAATACAGTGAATTAAAAAATTCTGCATAGTTGCTCAATGGCAAAATGATTGCCAAAAAAAAAAAAAAATGATATTAAAGAGACCTAGTAAAACAACAGGAAAATAAAACAGAAAGATTAACAGAGACTCAGGAATCTATGGGAAAATATCAAAAAGTCCAATATTCAAGCCATTAGTGTGCCAAAGGAGAGGAAAGGAGGGAGTTACCAATATGGAAAGGCAGAAAGTTAAAGTGAATACTATAGCATTATATTAGAAATGGAGGGATCAGTAAAAATTTAGAACTTTAATATGGATGATTCATTCATGTCTTAGTTCAGGCTGCCGTAACAAAATGACATAGACTAGGTGGCTTAAACAACAAAGCCTGTTTCTCACAGTTCTGGAAACTGAAGTCTGAGATGAGGGTCCTAGCATGGCAAGTTGCTGATGAGGGCTCCCTTCCTGGCTTATAGATAGCCAACTTCTCACTGTGTCTTCATATATTGGGTGGAGGGGAAGAGAGAGAGAGAGAGCTCTGTTCTTATAAAAGCACTAATTGTATCATGGGTTTCCTACCCTCATGACCTCATCTAAACCTAATTACCCTCCAAAGACCCAGTCTTCCAATACCATCGAGGTGGGGGTGAGGACTTCAACATATGAATTTTAGAGGTGACACAATTCAGTATATAGCAGTTCATAAGCATAAAAAAATAGATGGGTTTGTGTGTGGGTATATTTCGTGATACAGTCTGTTAGAGGGTAACCAGTCGCGAGGACACTCCGGTAGTAATGAGCACACCTAGCACCTAGTTCTTAGTTTCCTAAATACCATTCTATAATACAAGAAGCCTGGAGTCTTTCCAAAAATTGCATACTTTAGACTGGATTGAAAATTTTCAGATGAATCTCAGATACCTTGTGCCAAAAAATAAGAAAATGCTTAAAGAATAGTGGGGCAATGTCAGTACCACACAGAAGCCACAGCAGAGGCCCTCCTGCTGGACAAAGGAGAAAAAATTTGAGCATAAAATAATGATGATAGATTGCTATTTATTGAATACAATAAAAACCCATGAGACGGTTGTGATATAAATGAAGAAATACATATGTGAAGAAATAACTTAGATGTAAGGGGAATCTATTCCTTTCACTCAGTTAATAAACATAGAAGGAATAATGACATTAAAAACTCATCTTTTGATAACAATCATATAATTAATTTAGCAAAGCATGAATCACCAATAAGTTCTACATCTTGTGGGTAAAAGTGTGATGAGAATTAGAATATTTACATGGTCTTAAATACTTACATGGTCTTTTTCCATTTGTAATTAATAAACTCTATAAAATAATACCCTAAGACATGAAGGAATAAGTAAGTGTTATAAAATGTCCTAAAATTAAAAAAGAATAACCGAAGAAGGAAATAGATTTACTATTTTCATGGATAGAAAGATTCAATATCCTTAAAAATCCAATTCTTCCCAAACTAATCTCTGAAACCAATAGGATTCTAATAAACCTTTCAATGGTATTTCTGTAGAATTAGACAAACTGATTCTAAAGTTAATTTATATTAATAAGAAGCAAAAATAGATAATCTAAGAAGAAAAAAAGGATCTTCCTTGATAAATATTATTACGGTAATTAAGATAGTGGGGCATTACCATAGCAAAGGAAAAAATTGATCAATGCAAAAAAATAGGCTTAGAAATGGGCACATATATGTGGAAATTGGGTGATGGTGGCAAAGCCTCTCTTCTTGAACAAACTTTAGTATTGTCCTTCTGAGTCCCCTTCCTTATTCAACTTCATTCTTGGCCAGCTGAGACTAATTTTAGCAAGGAATATTGCTATTCTAGTTTATTAAGAATTAGATATCATCCTTGATATCTAATCAGGTCCTTCTTCTTCCTCACCCTGCCCACTAGCTATAAATCTGCATTGATCCTTCTTATATTTGTGTTAGATATAGTGAACTCCAAGTTTCTCTTCAAAGAATCAGTGTGTATGTTCAGCTTTCTTATTCTTTAATTCTCCATTTTAAAGTTTAACTTCCTGGTTCCCTGTGCCCCCTTGCCTCTTGTTTCAGTAAACAACCTTCTCGCCAGTTCTAATCAGTAGTTCATATCTGTTCCCCTGGTCACCTGCTTTGACCTGAGTCACACCTGGTCACCTGCTTTACCTGAGTCACCCCTGCTCTGACCTGCTCTGTAACTGTCCTTGCCACCAAACTACCCACCCCGCCACTCCAGCTCATACCCCTGCTCTCTTTAAAATAGCCAGTAGGAATTAGTTTAGACTGTGCTGTCCAACCCTAGCCAATAGGGGAAAAACACAGCAGTACGGGCTACTTGTGTTAGGAATAAGAAACCCTTCCCCTCCCTTGTCCAGGTGTGTGCTCACCATTGTTCCATCTGTGAGACACAAACTTCTATAGAAGTAAATTACCTTCTGAGAAAATTTATATTTAAGTGCTACTTCTTTTGAGGCACCAAGAATTTACATATAACATTTGGAGTTGAGTTTATTCCTTCCACCCTACTGATACAGTTTCTCTCCTAGTGTGATAGTGTGGTATAAAACTTGTCTTGCTATTTTTGATAAAAATTAGCATATTTTTTCTTTAACAGTAGTAAAAGTAGACATTTAAATCTTTGAGGAAATGGAAGATTTTTTTTTTTTAATTTTGGTGTCCGAGTTATATTCAGACAACTGGCTTTAGATATTTATTCACAAATAATGATGGTGATTAAAATCAAATGAACCCCTATTTTATTTTATCAGTTAAGATATCTGCCATTTTATACCATACGTAAAAAAATTCAAATGAAATAAAGATGTGAAAAATAGAAACTTCAGTATTTTAAATTTAGTACTAATTAAACCTTAGTTAACCAGAGAGCACAGAATTTGTTTTCAGGAAACTTGAGAGTCTGTACAAATTTAGTGAATATAAAGCCCTGGATTGGCCATTAGTCTTTGCTTGAGTAAATAAGGAAGACTAGACCAGGGGCAGTGGTTCACGCCCGTCATCCCAGCACTGTGAGAGGATCACTGGAGACCAGGAGTTTGAGACAAGCCTGGGAAAAAAAGTAAAACCCCATCTCTACATAAAATAAAAATAAAAAGAGAAAAAGAAAAAAGATGAGTGATTATATATATTTTAGTTACCATAAAATATACTGGTTTTTGTTATCATAAAGCTCAGCTTCTGCCTGTGAAAGGAAAATAGATCTTGGGGCCCCAAAATCACCACTCTAAAGGGAAAAGTCAAGCTCCAAACTGCTTGGGGCAAACTGCTTCCTATTGTATTAGAAGTTACCCCTCTGATCACTGAAATAAATGCATATCAGATCACCTCCTTTAGAGAGGCTAATCAGAAGCTCAAAAGAATGCAACCATTTGTCTCTCATCTACCTATAACCTGGAAGCCCTCTCCCCACTTTGAGTGGTCTGCCTTTTTAGATTAATGTCTTGTGTCTCCCTAAAATGTATAAAACCAAACTGGGCTCTGACCACCTAGGGCACATGTCATCAGGACATCCTGAGGCTGCATCACATGCACATGTCCTCAACCTTGGCAAAATGAACTTTCTAAATTAACTGAGACCTGTATCAGATATTCAGGATTCACATGCCTAAGTCTGTTTATTAAAAGAGGCGAATAACTCTCCTAACATCATAAAGTTTTTTAAAAAATGCCAAGAACTGTTTCCTTCTAATTTTGTAATTATTAATATTTAATATAAAAATTGTGTGGCAGAATGTTTTAGAAAAATGTGTTTGTCCACATAGAGCTATGAACTGTTTCCATGGAAGCTGACTCTTACTCTCACACATTTTGTGACATTGAGTCTGCTGATTATAAACTCAGTTATCTTGTCAAAAATGTCTCAACCAATATAAAAAATATTGTGTATTCTTTTAAAATTAGAAATGTAGATGATGAAATTTCTCCTTACAGACATCATTTTGTAAGTAAATTCCAAAATAATAACTCCAAAATACAATGAAATATCTGGATTTCCCATGACAATATCAAATAAAAATAACTTTTGAAACTCTTAGAAAAATGTGTAAGAGAATATTTATTTTTGTGTTTTACAGGTGGAAAAGACACACACATACACACATGACAATGAGAGAAAAATTGACAAAACAAAAACTTCCGTATAACAAAGGCAAAATAAAAAGATAAGAAATATATTTGAAGAAGGTATTTGCAATATATATGTGTGTATATATATCAGTTATTAAAAATATATAAAGAACTTTTCAATTTAAATCTAAAAAGATTAATATTATATCGATTTTTGTATCACTTAGAGAAGCTGCATATGATATGAAAAGCAACTCACAAAAGAATCAACCAAATTACCAAACAACATGAAACTCAACTACGCTTGAGAAGAAAATCAACCTTTTAAAGTTACTTTTAATCATTCTCAGATTAGAAAATAAAAAGTCTAGTGTGCCTAATATTGGCTAGGATTTTAAGCACATAGGAAATCTTCCCTCCAAGTCGTAAACATTTACACTGGTAAAAACACTGTGGAGAACATTTGGACAGTCGTAAAGTTTAAAACTTCAGTGTGTCTTCATAGTGACTCCTCAATCCTACTTTTGGTGTGTACTCTAGAGAAATTCTCATAGATGAACAACAGCCAAAATGATAAGGATCTTTGTTACAGGAGGGTAACAAAAAATCAATAGCAATTAAATGACCATCAATAAAATAGCAAACTTGCATATTTATGTGTTGAAATAGGATACAGCATTTAAAGTCAGTGGACTTGATTTATATACACCACTATGGAAAGAGGTTGAAAATCTAATGTTGAGCTAGAAGTGCAGGTTGCATAAAGAATAATGTCCTTGAAGTTTGTAAACAGAAATACAGAAAGCTATGTATATATTGTTAACCTCTTCCCAAATATAGCATGAAAATATACAGTATATGAGATGGCTTATTTTGTGTCAGTTTTTCTAGGTTATAGTATTCAGGCAGCTATTTGGTCAAAGGTTATTCCAGACATTTCTAGGAAGATATTTTTCAAATAAGATTCACATTTAAATCAGTAGACTTTTTTAGTAAAACATTTTTTTCTAATTGGATTAGATTTGTTTTATCCAATCAGTTGAAAGTAGTAATAGAAAAAAGACTGACCTCCCCCAAGCTAACAGGAATTCTGCTGGTAGACTTCCATCAGCCTTGAACTAAACACCAACTCTTCACTAGGCCTCCAGCCTACCAGCCCACACTGCAAATCTTTGACTTCCCAGCCTCCAGTATCACAAGCCAATTTCTGAAAATTAATCTCTCTGTATATAGACATAGATATAGATATAGAGATATAAATAGAGATAGATAGGTTGATTGATCCATTGACTGATAATAGATAGATATCACCTATTGGTACTGTTTCTCTAAAGGACCCTGACTAATAGAGTAATCAAGTCTCAAAACACTCAAAAGGTATGCCATAGGTTAAAATATTTGCTGAAATGTGAAGTGAACTTCACGTTAGTGGATGCTTCTGAGGAGGGAAAGAAGCAAATGGGTAGCAGTCAATAGTGAAACCTTTGTTTTTATCCTTGACATTTTATTAAAACACATGTCATAAAATAAATCAATAAAAAGACACTGCATGGTGAGCAATTTTATCCTAATCGTTAAAATGGTGTTATACATCGTATATGCAGTTCCTATTCAGAAGAGCTGAAAGTGGCCTCAGGGAAATAACTCTTATACTTCCCTGAAACTGTACTTTGATTTCATGTTCATTCAACAATATTCAGCCTCCTAGTGCCATCACTAATAATGAGGAAAAAATGCCTTTGGTTGAGAACATACGGATAACTAAAATGAAAATACTCTATTGAAAATCTGTACCTTTAAATCTGGTTTATTCTTCTCTCTATAAATCTAATTAATGTAGATTTGTTTGCTGAGTCTGGCAACTTCAAATTTTCCAGGAGGAAAAAATAAGATAGCTTTTAATATAGCAATTCCAAGACTGGAATGGGGCTATGCTAACTTCCCTTCCTCATCCACAGTTTCAGACCCGTCACAAACCAGGTTTCCTTCCTCCCTGAGTACATGTATGCAGGATGTCTAGTAGAGCTTATTTACTACTGAATTTAAATGTGTAATTGTGAAAATGGAATCCAATATCAAATAAGTTTGAGAATTACTGAGTTAAACAAAATTAAGTGGATTTTCTTCATGGCAGCGTTGCACAGAGCCTTTTGCACATTGATGTATAATATACTCCATGAATTTTCTAAAGAAGAATATGACGTCTGACATGTCTTTCACTCATGTCATCTTTTTGTATAAAGCATCTCATGAGACTAGTATCTAGTATGACATTATGGGAAATTCCACGATAAATACCATCGGTATCTTTGGGGGTTGACTGAATCGTAAAATAGAATTGTCTCTGCATATAAGAAGAAAGTATTTTAAACTTCTTCATTTTTCCTTGTCTCGTGTGAGAGAAATAAAGTATGTGTGCCTAATATGATGATAGATGGCAGCTGACCACCATTCTCTGTTTGACAAGCTGTCAAGAACTTGAGGTCACTATTAAGTCACCTTTACTTTCTTCAGTAGAACTTGCTAGGTGACAAGTGAGCCAAAGGCAAGAATGTACTGGAAATTCCTGCTTCAGAGAAAAACAAGTGTGACAGACATTTTTAGAAACAAGCTTATTTTTTGTCTTCGACTCTTTAAGATAGCTTAGTTCTTCATATTTGGGGAGACACCGAGCTGTCTTCTGCTCTATATCTAAAACACATACACATACACACACACACACACACACACACACACACACACACACACACACACACCCTCTTCACTCTGCCCCACCATAACATGCAATCAAGTTAGGAGCTTCCGAAGAGCTATCTATTTGTGAGGATAGCACCCTGCCATTTATTCCCATATGCAACTGATTTTCATGTTTTAACAGCATTACAGAAAATCCATTCCTCACTCTTGTTAATACAAGGTCATCTGACCATGGCACAGCTCTGCTGATGGCTTCATCAGCCTGTCTTCATTTGAGTTCAGTCAGCATTTTCCCAGCTCAGTCCAGCTTCCAAGAGCTCTCTAATCTGACCCTCTGTATTTCAGTGCACAGAAGGCTGGTGAGCAGGCAGAGCAGAGAAAGAAGGGGTGATAGAAATAAACATTCTTCTTAAAAAGAGTTATTCACAAGAGTTTGAATTTGAAGTGGCAGTGAAAAAGGAAAGCAAGGTTTTCTTTTTGTAAGGTTTTAGATTTGGTAAGGTTTTAATTTTATTTTTGTCTTCATTACCTAACATTCACTGGTGGTTTTCATTATCAGCATCTAAGAAAATCAGAGGCAGCTATGATGTTGCAGCATGTTGAGTTTGAATTCAATTCCTGATTCCAAAACAGAGACTTGATTACTCTGTTTGAATAGTCAGGGTTCTTTAGAAAAAGAGTACCAATTGGTGTTATCTATCTATTTATCGATCAATGAATCAATCAACCTATCTATCTCTATTTATATCTATATATCTGTATCTATGTCTAAATTTCCTAGAAATTTAGGAAAGCCATCAATTCTATTAATTTAATTTCATCATTTTCAAAAGGGACATGTAATAACTGTGGCAGATTCCATAAGTTTGGTTTACTCAATGCACATCCTAAATATCTCTGCTGAACCATTGTGTTAGTCTTGGTTCTCCAGAGAAAGAGAATATATATATATGAAGACAGAAAGAAAATGAATAAATGTAGAGAAAGAGAGAGAGAGTAAACACCACACACACACACACACACAGAGAGAGAGAGAGAGAGAGAGAGAAGAGAGAGAAAAAAACAGGAAGGCCAGTGGTATAATTATAATTCAGTCTGAGTCCAAAGTCCTAAGAATCAGGGGGCAGGTGGGGTAAGGCCCAGTCTGAGTTTGAAAGCCTGCACACCAGAAGTACTGATGTTCGAGGACAGGAGAAGATGGATGTCTCAGCTCAAACAGAGACAGTAGTGAATTTGCCCTTTCTCCATCTTTTTGTTTTATTCCAGCCTTTAGTGAATTGATGATGCTCACACACATTGGTGAGCGTGATCTTTTTCTTTATTATTTTTTCTTCTTGTTCTGATACAGGATCACATTCTGTCACTCAGGCTGGAATGCGGTGGATCTATCACAGCTCACTATAACCTTGAAAAACTGGCCACAAGCAATTCTCCTTCCTCAGCTTCCCAAAATCCTGGGGTTACAAGAGTGAGCCATTATGCCCGGCCAAGAGTTATTTTCTTTACTCAGTCTACTGATTCAAATGCTAATCTCTTTCAGAGACACCCTCAAATACACCTGGAAATAATGTTTTACCAGCTACCTAGGGATTCCTTACCCCAATCAAGTTGACACATAAAATTAGCCATTGCATTCATTTAATACTATATTTCCTAGAAAGCCAAAACTAAAACTAGACCTTTCAATAATTTACCTTTTAGGCAGAGTTGGTCATGTGTCATGATTCTGGGCAATGAGACACAAGGAAAAGTCTTGGGAGTTTATGAGAAAGGCTATGTTTTTCTTATCCAGCCCCCACCTAATCCTCTATTCCCCACCTTCTTTGCCCTGCCTAGAAAATGGTAGGAATCATAAGCTAAAAAGACCAATCTAAGACCATGAAAAGAGGAGCAAAATAATCATCAAACCTCAGCCCTGTTTTCCTTCAGCTATTATAACACTGGTCCTTATATCCCAACCACATATATTTGCCATGCAAAAGAGAGAATATGGATTGATCAGGGGAAAAGGAAAACAAGGCTTAATAACATTACCATTTGAGAGAAAAATAAGGTATAAAATGCTTCTGATGCTAGAAATAGGCTATGAGGGAGAAATGAAGGTGGAGGAAGGATATAAAGTTCTTAACACCTCCCTTCTATCAATACCGGGGAGTAAGGTAGGAAGTTGAGTGGTACAGACACCGGAGATGTATAACATCTTTCCTGTGGAGGCAGTTTTGCCCTTTGATTCCCAGGACATGATCTGTGAAACTTGCAAAGCTTTCGAATCCAGCTTCTTAAAATGTAATATACACAGGAATTACCTAGGGGTTTTATTAAATTGCAGATTCTGACTTAACAAGTCTACGGAGGAGCCTAATATTTCTCATGTCTGACAAACACCCAGGAGATACCAATGCTACCACACATTACACTTGGAGTAGAAAGTGTCTGGAAAGCCAGGCACGTGAGGACTTCAACTTTTGATGTGGTAGGACAAATGAGACGTGGGACGGCCTGGGAGACGAATAAGCTATTGAATTGCCATACATGTTAAATAAAATGACTTTCATTAGTGTTTTATTTGTTTTAGTTCCTTTATAGGAGGTAAGAGAAAAGAAAGGAAGTGGACTGAGTCACTTGCCGGAAGGCTGGAATCCCAGTTTGTGAAAGCAATTTAAGGAATTTTTGAAAGGCCAGAAATGTCTAATACCCAGTTGTTGATTAGATGCTTCAAGTTTCCTCTTTAAACAATACTAAGATCTTCTATATATCAAAAGGTCTTTGGTTGGTAGGGAATTTTTGTTAGTTTTTTTAGTGTAACAAGTAGGACCACATGCACAGAGCTTTGAGTGGATTCGTAAGGTAACTGAATAGAGGAGGTAGAAAGCATGAGCTAGAGGCCATGAAACGTTGAAAGGTTAAAAATCATTAGATGGACATTGGAATTTTCACAAATTGTGGAACGGGTGTTTGAATCAATGCAATTTATATATTAAGAGACAGAAAAGTTCCAGCTATCTCTCGGGTTATATTTGCATCTAAGAAACATGCAAGAAGAAGCAAATATCAGGACCAAATAAACAAAAGCATTATAAGTGTGATTTCCAGTCTGGTATGTGAGGATCTTGGAAGCCTTTACTCTCATCCTCACAACAAAAAATAAAAGCTAAATAAATTAAAAATTAACAACTCTTCTTAGATCCAACAGAAAATCTACATCACAGGACAAACCACTGTCTTCCAAAATCGGAGAGACAGAGTCAGAGAATCATAACTTACTGGAGCAGAAGCACAGGAGCAGAAAACTCTGTAGGAACAAATCACTGAAAGAAAAAGTTAATCAGCAATTAACAAATTGCTGGGGGTTCAATGTGGACAAGTGTCTAAAAGTGAACAGCCTATATTCAAGATAATATATTTTACCAGATCCTAATTGACTGGGGTTTTACCAGAGCATAACCTACTTGGGGGAAGGGAAATACACAATTCCAATGCCCTCTTGCTTTTCTGTTTTACCAAAGACTAACAAAATAAAACTGAGAAGCACTAACAAAGGTCACAGCCCAGGGGCACAAGCTCATTAAAAGACTAATAGCTAATCAAATAAGCATAAAAAACCTCCTCTCCATCCACATCTTACCACCATATCAATACAACTCCTATATAATAACAGGGGAACCCAACTGAAAGAAGTACATGAATCAGCTTATTTAAGAATGGGACTCACCTGGGCAAGGTGGCTGACGCCTGTAATCTCAGCACTTTGGGAAGCCGAGACGGGCAGACCACCTGAGGTCAGGAGTTCGAGACCAGCCTGGCCAAAATGGTGAACCCCGTCTCTACTAAAAATACAAAAATTAGCCAGGCGTGGTGGTGAGTGTCTGTAGTTCCAGCTACTTGGGAGGCTGAGACAGGAGAATCGCTTGAACTCAGGAGACGGAGGTTGTGGTGAGCCGGGATCCTGCCACTGCACTCCAGCCTGGGTAACAGAGCAAAACTCTGTCTCAAAAAAAAAAGGGGGTCTCTAAAAAGCAAAGTGGCAATAGAAGAGAGAAAAATGAGGTCACAAGAAGAAATCTGAGCCAATGACACCTACACCTACCGAAAAGAGTAAACATGGACTAAGTCCAAGATTAATACACATGAAACCTCACATAAAGTCCTGCTTAGCTCCTTTTACATAGTGCATCATATCAGATTTTCCAAAAAATTACAATGCAAATTAAAAGACAAAAAGCACAGTCTGAAGAAAGCAAAGCATCAGAACCACACTCAGATGCAGCAGAATTATCACATTAGCTATTTAAAGCATTTATGATTAATATGCTAAGGGCTTTAATGAAAAAACGTTAGATACTGTGTGAGAACAAATGGGCAATGTAAACGGAGATACAAAACCCTAAAAAAGAATCAAAGGGAAATTCTAGAAAATAAAAATGCTGTATTAGACATAATGAGTGCCTTTGATGAACTCATTAATAGAATTGGCATAACTGGAAAAGATTCAGCAAGCTTGAAGAAACATCAATAGAAACTCCTAAATCTAAAAAACAAAGAGAACAGAAAAAGGATAAAGAAGACAGAAATGAATATCCAAGAACTATGAGACAATTAGAAAGGATGGAACATGTCTGTTGGAAATACCAGAAAGAAAAGAAAGAAAGAGAAAAAGAAGAGAATGAAATAATGACTGAGAATTATGCAAAATTAATGGTAGACACAAAAGTACATGTGCAGGGAGATCAGAGAATATAAAGCAAGATAAATACTATACGATCTACATCCAGCCATATCATATTCAAACTGCAGAAAATCAAAGACAAAGAAAAAATCTGGAAACAAGCCAGTACATAAAACACCCAATCTATAGTGAAGCAAAAATAAGAATTATGTCAGACTTTTTTTCAGAGACCACACAAATAAGAAGAGAGTAGAATGAAATACACAAAGTGTTGAAAGAAAAGAACCACCAACACAGAATTTTGTATCCAACAAACTATCCTTTAAAATTGAAGGAGAAACAAAGACTGCACGAAGCAAAAATTGAGGAAATTTGTTGAGCAGTCCTGTCTTGCAAAAAAATGTTAAAATAATTTCTTCAGAAAGAAGGAACATGATATAGATCAGAAGTTCAGACCTACTAAAGAAAGAAAGGGAGAGAACTAAAAAAGGAGTAGATGAAGACAAAATAAAATATTTTCCTTTTTTTCTTTCTTTTAATTGATCTAACAAATAATAGTTTGTTCAAAATATCAATAATAATGCCAATACTGAATAACGGTGGTATTATGAGGGATAAAAGAGAGGAATTAGAAATGCTCTGTTATAAGGTACTTGGGATACCCATGAAGTGGTATAGTGTTATTTGAAAGTGGACTTGGATGGGTTGTAAGTGTATATTGCAAACTCTAAGGCAACCACTAAAAATTGAGACATATTGGGAGAAATAACCAGAGTAACATGAATATAGAGAAACTTACTTAAATGGAGGTCCTAGGGGAAGACATGATTTTCAGCACTTTCTCACCTTACTCCACATGCTTGATGTCCTTTTAACATCCACCATCCTGAAATCTAAATCCAGCTTCCCCAGTGACTGAAGCCTAAGTATTAATAGAAGATGCTTTTTAATGACCTAGAGTCTGTCTTTCATTTCAGTTTCCTCTCTAGAGATATACCTCCTCCCATACCTACTGACACTAAGAAAGTCTTCACAATTTTGTGTTTAGTAGGATACAGAAGCTTTGTTAAACTAGTTTATGAGAGCCTAAAATTTTCAGGAATTTTGCTAACCAGTTGTTAAATGCAGTCATTATTAAAAGATAATTACAGGAGCTTACAAATAAAGAACTATATTAAAACAATGAATAAAAACTCCAAATTAATTATATTTTTATTATTTTAAGATTACCTATGTTCTTGAAGTAATTTGCCTGTTTTTACTGGAAATGATCGCTGCCCAAATCCACATTCATTGTGTTAGTGGTTTGAAACCCACTGTGGTGAGATATCACATAAATTGACAAACTCCACAATCAAGGATTTTTGTTTTTTTCATAGAACTGATTCTCAAACATTTACCAGCTCAACACCAGGTTAGCTGTGGCTAACCATAGCTTATCCTTATTTGTTTCATAAAACATATGTTTTCCTTATATGATACTGTTCATCTTTATATCATTAACCCTTTACAATATTTGATAATCTAAAGAATAAATATGTCTCTTTTTTGTATTCTTTTTTATGAAGTTCTTGTTGATATCCTTGTCCTTACACAATTCACAACAGTGAAACAGTTAATGCTAAGTATAATGCCAAGAAAATTCAAAGTGTCAGTAATAGCAATAAATCTAAATGTATTAACTATCCATCTAAAGACTAAAAAGATAGCAACAAAGACATTACTTTTCTAGTTTTTAAAAAGCTACATAAGTAATCATTTAAAAAGAATTGTGCCTAAAAGGAAAGAACTTGGAAATGCTGAAAAGTGTAAGAGATAGACTCAATCAAAACATAGCAGATACAGTCATATGAATTTAAGACAAAATATAATACAAAACAAAGACCAAAAGGACATCTATCATAGTGAAAAAGTCAAAATTAAAAGACATGTAATAAAAATCACCACATAATTACAACTGATGATATACCTTAAAAATAGCAAAACTGTGAGAAATACATTAAGACATTTGCAAACTTATAATAAGTATGATTTTTATCACACCATATCGTAACTCGGAAACTGAAAGTCAAATACTGCATGTTCGCACTTATAAGTGGCAGCTTAATAATGGGTAGATATACAGAGTGAAATAATGGGCACTGGAAACTCCAAATGCGAGTGAAGGATAAGAAATTACTTAATGGGTACAATATACACTATTTGAGTGATGGAAACACTAAAAGCCCAGACTTTACCATGATGTAGTATATCCATGCAACAAAACTGCACTTGTACCCCTAAATCTATACAAGTAAAAAAATAAAATAAATGGCAAATTTAAGCATGCTTTCTTAAAACAAAAAAAAAGGGGGGGATTTGAATGATACATGATACAGTAGATATGTCTGATTCAATAAATATTGATCCTTTTATTTTACAAAGAATATAATTTTTAAAAAACTTGCATTATTGAAAAGAACTGACCATGCATTAGGCCTGATAATTTCCAAGTAAATGTAATACAATTTACTGAAGAAAATGTCAAAATGTTGTTTATTAAATAGTAGGTGAAAAAGAAGAGCCAAAACATCTATTGTCCTAGAAAATTTTTAAAACATTGTAAATAATTAAGTTAAATTAGAAATCAAATAAAAATTAAAACTGGTTTTAAATTGACATAACTATGCTATATAGAAACAGCCATTAGAAAAAAATATGAAAAGTGAAGTAACTCTATTTTTTAGCTCAATAAGATAGAAAAACAGCAACAAAATGAACCACAAATATTAGATGCAGGGAATTAGGGATAAAATGTTAGTAAAAAATAACAAAATGGAAAATAAAAAGTAGAATTGATCAATAATATCCAAGTTCCTTTTCTGAAAAACAAAAACTTTAATAGAAAAAGCTTTGATAGAACCAGTCAACATATATAATGGACAAGAAAATAATATCTTGAACCCAAATAATCTTGCAGAAAATAGGCAAAGGATATCAACAAAAAATCTATAAAAGAAAATAAAAAGGAGATATATATTTATTCATTAGATTATCAAATATTTAAAAAGCGTTTATAA
This sequence comes from Cebus imitator, assembly GCF_001604975.1. Taxonomy (NCBI): domain Eukaryota; kingdom Metazoa; phylum Chordata; class Mammalia; order Primates; family Cebidae; genus Cebus; species Cebus imitator. The sequence continues at coordinate 2,071,310 of NW_016107645.1, forward strand.
TATAAAGAGATAGTATGGTAAAAATAATACTCAAATCCAAATTTTAGATTTCAGTGTATTGTTAATTAAAAATGAAATTCACAGTTTAGTTCTTTCCAATCTACTGTATACTCCTAAAGAAACACTTGCACAGGTCCACATGGAGGAGTGCAAAATCGTTTAGGGCAGCATTGCTTATAATCAAAAAATTTTGAAATTTTTATAAAAATCCAATCACAACATTGAATAAACTATGATATATCTTTATCATGGAATGCTTTGCAATGGATATAAAAAAAGTTGATAACTCTATATTAAGATAAACACATTTTAAATGAAATACTCCTACATGACATACCATCCTTTCCTTCAGAAAACTTTCTCTTATCTGCTAATATTGTGTTATATGTGGTTCCTATGTGCTCCCTCCTTTTAGCTGTATGTTGAAATCTGTTACTTGTCCAGTTATTTCAATGGACTGTTAATTTCACGGTTGTAAACACTTATCTATGCTGCTTATGAAGGCTTAGATTTTTTTTTTCTTTGAGACCGAGTCTCACTCTGTCACCCAGACTGGAGTGCAGTGAGCTGATCTCGGCTCACCGCAACCTCTGCCTCCCAGGTTCAAGTGATTCCCCTGTGAAGGCTTAAATTTTGATCCTCACTCAATCTTTCAGCTAGCTTCAGTTTCTTCTCTTCTGATCGGCCTTCTTCACAGTCCAGCCACCAGAGCACCACATGCCTCTGTGGGAGTCATGGAGAGATCATCAGAGGTCCCACCTGATGATCCTCCCTTTTTAATTAGGACAGTGGCCACAGAAACCCATAGATTTAACATAATGACTTTTAAGGGCACACACAGAGTTGCTCCAAGAATAGGGTCACAGTGCTCCTTCTCAGAGGGAAACTACTTCTCTTGTGGGCAGCTCAACTTGTGTCTCCTATCACAGAATGTTACTCAGAATGTTGATCTGAGTTCCTCTTATTAGGTCACTGAAATTGCAATTCAGTACAGCCTGGAGTTTATTATAATAAAGACTAAGGCTCTTTCCCTTAAGGGAATCTTGACACCAAATAAATACCAATTTATTTTTATTGAGCTACAGGTTTGAAAAGCAGAGGAAATTTGCATTTTTGAGTCTCGACAGCATGACAGATGCTGAGCTATGCATTTTACCTACTTCACATAATTTAAGAATCCTATGAGACAGGTTATCCTCATTTTAAGTGAAAGTTTGCAGCACAGAGGTTAAATGGTTTGTTCATTGACACATTACTATTATTAATCAGGTTCATAATTTAAACTCAGAGCTGTCTAATTTCAAAGCCTGTGATTTCTTCAGCTACTAAGATCTAAAAGACAAGGATATGTCTAGAACCTTGCTACTTAAAGTATGGTCCGAGGACCAGGCACATTGACGTCATCTGGAAGGTCATTAGAAATGAAAGCAACTAAGTCATAATTAACATTTTTAGAAGGATTCACACCCAAATTTTTATACACATTAAAGTTGAAAAGGGAAGTATCAGTGATATGTGCCAGATTTGTAGATCAGGTTGCCAAGTAGATGACTGGGTGTAGTTTGGATGACCGTCCAGTGAGGTGAGGCACAGAGGTACAAGAACACGTTGAGGAAAAGGAAAGAGTGGCCCACTTTTGAACATTTGGAACTTTATGCAGCAGACATTCAAGTGGAAGATTACTGGGGGGAATTGGATATAGTATGTTGGAGATCAGAAAGAGAGCCTGGCTGGAGATGTGGCTTGGTGGTCATCAATCTAGTGCGGATATAGGACCATAAGTATGCATAAGCCTAGAGGGAAAGAACATACGGAAAGAAAAGAGAGCCAAGAACAACAGTACCCCAGATGCTATTAAGTGAGAGTTTGAAATTCCTCTGAACTGTTTGTCTCCAAGATGTAAAACCAGAAACTATATGTTGAAAAATACTGTTTCAATGTGAGACAGCAACTTCTAACACTTGGAGTTCTGTGAATGAATGACCTTCCTGAGGAAATAAATTGGAGCCCTCCTTCTGTCTCATCCAGCACAATGTACTTTTCAGGGATACTACAGAAAGAATTAAAACACTGAAGCACTGGGACTATTCCTACCCTGAAATTCCACCATAACCAAGGCTAAATGATTATGGTAAGGGTAAATGTCCCAGTATGTTCAAACTCTAGCATGCTTAACTGCAATTGCAACAAAACAGCATCAAGTTTTGATGTTAGAAATATAGAGAGAATAAAAGTAGATATCTGCCTCAAGTTTTGTGTGGCACGAGGATTTGATTTGTTTCAGCCCTTACAAGTTGCTGCTGCAATTTTTCTGCCATTGTCATGATGTAGACTTGAGTTTTGTTAGGAAAACACGAAGCAAAGAGCAATAAATTAGAATTCTTAGAAAACTCTATGATCCCTTCCCTCCATAATCCCCAATATATAACCTTTCCTCCACTCTATTGCTAAAACTGTCATTCTAAAACAAGATCTTACCATGCTAGGTCTTGGGTGAGACAGTGGAGAAAGAATTACTTTTGAGGAAACCCTGTTGCCTTCAGTCCAGACTCTAACTCATTGTATTATAAATGGCATTTCACAGTCTGATCCATCTCCTTCTCTAGGCAATTATTGCTATGATTCTTTCTCTCTCCAAAATGGTGTTTACTTTATTCTTCATCTGGCAAACTCCTTCTCATCCCTTAAGGTCCAATTTAAATGTCTTCTTACTAGTGCCTTTTCAGGTTTCTAAATTAGATTTAATCATCCCCCAACAACCTGAACATACTTCTAATAGAGCAATTGAGACACTTTTCAGTAGTGATGGGGGTTAACGGCCTTCCCCGTAGCACTGTGTTTAGGAGAAGATTCTGTCCTTTTCATCTTTTGTGATCAGCACATTGACTGCCTTTAGTAGTGCCTACAGCCTCCAGTGTTTACTAAAGCTGTGCCTCTATGACAAGCATGTGTGTATGTTTGCCTAACTGTGCATATGCATTTGTACACACACACACACACACACACACACACAATCTAAATCTATCTTTTTTTTTTTTTTTAGTGTGCAGAATTGGAGTTTTAGTCTGACTTTTGTCTAAGTGGACTCTTAAAAAGATACAAACAAAATGAAACAAAATGTAAATCTGTTTTTCAACAATCTGAAATAGGTTATAGTTAGTTGTTCTGGAAGCTAAACAAAAGGGACTGCTGGCTTGTCTCTGCTCCTTTCTCACTAGATAACAGATGTTTTATCTACTGTCATTTCTCTTATCACCTGGCTTATGTATTAATCAAGGATTCAGACACACACACACACACACACACACACACACACACACACAGTAGCCGAAACCTATGATGGAAGACTAACCAGTAACTACATTTTCCCCTTTCATTATCTGTGTATAACTCAAAGTGGGGGTTGAGTCGTCAATTGCTAATATGCATAACATGACCAATGTCTAATTTGGGTGAAATATTTTGTCCCTAAGTCTCTGTCTCTTTGTTTGTAATATAAGTAGATTTATAACTACTATACAGAGTTACTTTGGAAATTAAATATTCTAACATAGGCCAGGTGCTGTGGCTTAGGCTTGTAATCCCAGCATTATGGGAGGGCTAGGTGGTCGGATCTTTCAAGGTCAGGAGCTCAAAACCAGCCTGAGCAACATGGTGAAACACCACCTCTACTAAAAATACAAAAAAATTAGCTGGACATGGTGGCGCACACCTGTAGTCCCAGCTACTCTGGAGGCTGAGGCAGGAGAAGTGCTTGAACCCAGGAGGCGGAGGTTGCGGTGAGCTGAGATTGCGCCATTGCACTCCAGCCTGGGTAACGAGTGAAACTCTGTCTCAAAAAAAAAAAAAAAATTCTAACATAAATAAAAATTCTGAATATGTAGAAATGTAGTTAGCTTGTTCCGAAACAGTTACTACAGAAGTCTGTCAACAAATGTTCTGCTGTGCCCTTCACCTGCTTTCTGTTCTTTAAAGATTCTCAATTCCTACATCGATGACATGCTCTAAACAGAGCACTGACCTGAGGAACCCCCAAGGACAATAGCTTATCCTATTTGATCAATTCATATCACCACGACTCTTGCAGGTTTGGCAAACTGGAAAACAAACTCCAAGAGTGAGATTAAAATATTGGAAGTTCACTAGAATGTGTTCTTGGGATTGATACCTATGGAAGGGAAGGAAGCCAGCTGGAAGAAGAGAGAAGTTTAGCTGCAGTGAAATCTCAATCAAAGTCTCAACTTATTTCACTCAGACACCTAAAAATGGCCTGGTGCTTCAGAATTGTCCTGCACTGGGACAAAAGGCTCAAACCCTTATACCTTTATGTGAACAAGTTAGTCCATGCCAGTTACCACGAGAAGAAGGTACAACTAGGGGAGGCAACCCTCCTTAAGTACGTTTTCCCAAAAAGTGTGGATGTTGAGCACTGCCTGTGAGAATCTACCTCTCCTGCAGAGGGAAAAATAAGTCTTTCAGCCTTGAAAAAGAATGTGGGTGGAATATCATACTGTCCACTCACAATGACATCATTTACAAAGCTCAGTACTGCCAAAATACTTTGGGGGAAAAGTTGGGAAGAACTGATTTCTAAAAGTTAAAAAATTTCAAGAACAGTTACAGATTTGATTTTTTTTAAATAATCGATTTTGAAAAACAAAGAAATGGTGGGTGGAGTAGGAAAGAGAGGGCAGAGGGCTACTTGTGGGCTAACAGTTAATGTTGAGGGCAGTAAAATACAATCTATAGCCAAGGATTTGAATCTTGATTCTTGCTTAATAGCTATGTGGTTCTGAGAAGTCAAGTAACCCTTTGGATTTTTACTTTCCCATTTACAAGTGACAATAACTATTTCACATGATAGTTATGAAGATGAGGAGATAGTATATGTGTAACCCATCATGGTGTAAAGGAAAGATGGCATGGCAAAAATGGTATTAGTATTATTTTGGGATTGGCTTTTATACAGGTAACTAAGGGAGTCACTGTGTTAGAGTTCTCCAAATAAGACAGATAGACACATAGATGATAGATAAGTATATATATAGATAGATCAATTGATAGAATACACACCAGACGCACACACACACACACACACACACACACACACACACAGGTTTCATTATGAGGAATTTGGCCAAGTGAATATGGTGGGGTAACAATTTTCAAGATTCTCAATTGGCAAGCTGGAGAGCCAGGAGAGACGATGATGTAGTTTCAGTCTGAGTCCAAAGGCCTGAGAACCAAGAAAGCTGATGGTATAAGTCTCAGCCTGAAAGCTTTCCAGCTTGAGATCTAGGAAGGGCCAGTTTCAATCTGAGTCTCAAAGCAAGAAAAAAACCAATGGCCTACCTCAGGTAGTCAGGAGTTTTCTTTTACTCACAGGGTCAGGCTTTTTGTTATGTTCAGACCCTCCATGGATTCCACAGGCCATCAATTAAAATGTTAATCTCATTCAGAAATGCCCTCACAAACACACCCAGAATAATGCTTGACTAAATGTCTGGATATCCTATGGTCCAGTCAAGTTGACACATAAAATTAATCATCACAAACTTTTCACTCCAGATTCAAGCACTGTGTTATAACTCTTCAGGAGTCTACATCATAGAAGAAATTCTGGAGTGTAACTGTAACCAACTGATGGAGTCTCCATGAACTGTCTCTGGCACTGAGCCCCAAATTCATTTGACAACTACCCATCTCTAGTCATATCAGTGTATTCTTGAGGCCCTGTCATTAAGGACAGCTTCTTAATCTATTCTTATTCTTCTGGCTTACTTTCCCAACACCCTGCTAAATGCAGAGTTATTGTCATTTATTTCTAGGCTCATGGGCATTTGGAGAGGAAAGACTTCTTCAATCTAAGGTTAAATAAGAGGAGGAATGAAGGTCCTCGAAAAGAATATTAAAAATAGAACTAGATGTTTAAGAATTAGTTGCCTCAAGCTTTTGTCCTATATTTCTATGAACTAGAAAAAATGGTGTCTTTCTTCTCCATAGCCAATAAAATAACAAGCTTGCATCTCTAGAGATCAGGCTCCTGGGAGCCTTCTGATCACACAGGGACAAACCTGCAATTAGTAGAGACTCTGGTTGTTGGTTATATGCCCAGTTTGATTGTTTGTGTGTAACTATTCACCTCTTGAAGACCTTGAGCTTTTGGCTTCATAGACTGTAAATAGTGTTAACACAATTTATTTGAAGAGGGTCATTGCCCAATAATGCTGATCTATTTTTTTTTCCACTCAGCAAATGGATTATTTGATTTTCTTCTCTTTCCAATTAGCATCAATGGTGGATTTTCTAACGGTGTGATCTGAGCTTGAAGGTTAAACACGGCATGCTTGTGTATTGTTCAGATCAATGCTGTTCTGACATTGCTATTCCTCACCTTAACTTCCATTGATGATTTGATTTAAACCAGCTGTTTTTGCTAATTCTGTAATTAGTGACTTGGCAAAGCACTAATCATGTTGAGAGGCAGAGAAAAATAACTCAGATTAACATATGTAATGAAATTTCAGCATGAAAATGTTGTTCCAAAGAATGATAATATATGAAACTCAAGTTTACAAAATACAAAAATGAGAACTTCCAAAATACTCTAATACCTTAGATCCATTCAGTTGTATTTCTCCATTTTGTGAACATCTAGTGCACACCAGCATTGTGCCAAGTGCTATACATACATTAGCATATTTTCCACAGTGACCCTACAAGCTATTTATTATCAGTTGCATTTTAAAAATGAGAAACTAAGGTCCAGGGATGCTTAATATTTTTTCAGTGTCTCATTGCCAAAACAGCAGACAGTGGAGATTCAAATTTAGATCCGTTTAATCTCAAATTCTATATTCCTTAAATTCTTTTCCACAACTCATAGCTATTTTCTCCCAGCCTTGATGAATAAAATTCTACTAACGTCACACCTATCACAGTTCAAGAAAGTCGAATGCTTTGTCCTTTTCCTAGATGGCTGGAATGTTGTGTCTAGTGGCCCTATGAAATAAGTTGAGTATTTGGAACTTGGTCTCCATTTAAAGTTCAGAAATTATCTGTGCATTTGGGCGTGTGTTATACATTTCTTAACTATCTTGGAATTTCTGCTATTGTGTGCATCAGCTTATGTAACAGATCTAGAAGCGTCAATTCCACATGCATGTAATTGCCATGGATGTGCATTTCTTTGTCCTCAGTCTTAATAGTATTCCCTATATTTTTATTCCAAGAAAAATTCTGATTATTAGAAAAATGTGACTTCTTTTTCTATTATTCTATGCTAGACTTGGAAGCAAACATCTAAATGGTGGCTTGAGCTACAATATTTTACAGTTGTTTCCCTTAGCTGTAGTTTTGCTTTTTCTGGTTTCAGTTAACTGTGGTCAATCAAGGTCTGAAATAGGTGAGTACAGTACTGTACAGTAAAGTATTTTGAAAGAGACAATGTGTGTATGAGTAAGACCACATTCACATAAATTTTATTACAGTATATTGTTACAATTGTCCTATTTTATTATGTTTTTTCTAATACATTTTAATCTCTATTCATTAATAGACAAATTCAGACTTTGCTTTTATTTAAAAATGGAATCATTCAACTTAAAATGATACATAAACGACAAAGAAGAATAACAAAGTAGGATAAATATATTAATATACAAAAATTATGTTAATATATATAAAAGTAAACAGTAGTGAACTAAAAATGAAAAGAAAATTAATAAATTCAAGTACTTTGTCTTTAAATAATTTACTAAAAAAAGAACAACTAGATTATCTAATCAAGTATAAAGAACACGAATGATAATAAATACATAGCAGGAACGATAAATGTGATGAAGCCACAGATATGGAGATTAGAAAAGTATGAGATATTTTATTATTTACTTCAAAATGTTAAATTTTAAAATGTTATCTTATTTTATTTTTTTAACCATTATTTTGTTTTGTTTTTGTTTTTAGCTTTTATTTTAGATACAGTGAATAAATATACAGGTTTGTTACATGACCAGATTGCACCCAGGTAGTGAGAATAGTACCCCAATAGGTAATATTTTGACCCATTTCCTTCTTCCTTCCTCCTACCTCCAGGAGTTTGCAGTATCTATTATTCCCATGTTTATAGCCATGGATGCTCAATGTTTAGCTTCCACTTAGAAATGAGAACATGTAGCATTTGGTTTTCTGTACCTGCAGTAATTTACTTGGGATTATGGCCTCCAGTTGCATCCATGTTGCTACAAAGAACAAGATTTCATTCTTTTTACAGCTCTGTAGTAGTCCATGATGTATATGTACTACATTTTCTTTATGCAACCGACAATGTATGGGCACCTAAGATAATTCCATGTCTTTGCTATTTTGAACAGTGCAGCAATGAACTACAGGTGGTTGTGTTTTCAGTATAATGATCTATTTGCATTTTGATATATACCTGGTAATAAGATTGCTGGGTCAAATAGTAGCTCTGCTTTAAATTCTTTGAGAAATCTCCAAACTGCTTCCCACAGTGGATGAACGAATTTATATTCCCATCGACAGTGTATAAACATTCCCTTTTCTCTGCAGCCTAGCTGGCATCTGTTTTCTTTTTTTTTATTGTTGTTGTTTTGTTTTCACTAGGGATTCTGACTAGTGTCAGATGATATTTCATTGTGGTTTGATTTGCATTTCTCTGATGATTGGTGATATTGAACATTTTTGCACATGTTTCTTGGTTACTTGTAAATCTTCTTTTGAGAAGTATCTGTTCATATCCTTTGCCCACTGCCAATTTTATTTTATTTTATTTTGAGATGAAGTCTTACTCTGTCACCCAGGATGGAGTGCATGATCTCAGCTCACTGCAACTTCCACCTCCTGGGTTCAAGAGATTCTCCTGCCTCAGCCTCCCAAGTAGCTGGGAATACAGATGCATGCTACCATGCTTGGCTAATTTTTGTATTTGTAGTAGAGATAGGGTTTCACCTTGCTGATCAGGCTGGTCTCAAACTCCTGACCACAGGTGATCCACCCACCTCAGCTTCCCAAAGTGCTGGGATTACCGGTGTGAGCCACTGCGCCTGGCTTCCTTTGCTCATTTTTAATGGGGCTATTTGTTTTTTCAGTTGTTAGGTTAAGTTCTTTATAGATTCTAAATATTAGACATTTTTTATGTGCATAGCTTGTGAATATTTTCTTCCATTCTGTAGGTTGTCTATTTACTCTGTTGATCATTCCTTTGACTGTGCAGAAGCCCTCTCTCTCTCTCTCTCTCTCTCTCTCTCTCTCACTCCATATATATATAAAATTGCATTTTAGGTTCTGGGGTACATGTGAAGAACATGCAAGATTGTTACATAGGTACATACATGGCAATGTGGTTTGCTGCCTCCATCCCCATCACCTATATCTGGCATTTCTCCCCATGTTGTCCCTCCCCAACTCTCTACCCCCCCCCACTGTCCCTCCCCTAGTCCCCCTCAACAGATCTCAGTGTGTGATGCTCCACTCCCTGTGTCCATGTGTTCTCATTGTTCAACACCTGCCTATGAGTGAGAACATGTGGTGTTTGATTTTCAGTTTTTGTGTCAGTTTGCTGAGAATGATGGTTTCCAGGTTCACCCGTGTCCCTACAAAGGACACAAACGCATCATTTTTTGTGGCTACATAGTATTCCATGGTGTATATTTGCCACATTTTCCCTGTCCAGTCTATCATCGATGGGCATTTGGTTTGGTTCCAGGTCTTTGCTATTGTAAACAGTGCTGCAATGAACATATGTGTGCATGTGTCCTTATAATAGAACAATTTATAATCCTTTGGCTATATATCCAGGAATGGGATTGCTGGGTCAAATGGAATTTCTATTTCTAGGTCCTTGAGGAATCGCCACACTGTCTTCCACAAT
>NW_016107645.1:2081461-2200888 GCF_001604975.1 Cebus imitator
TGGGTAGATTGCAAAAATTTTTTCCCGTTCTGTTGGTTGCCGGTTCACTCTAATGATTGCTTATTTTGCCGTGCAGTAGCTCTGGAGAGTAATTGGATCCCATTTGTCTATTTTGGCCTTTGTTACCAGTGCTTTGGGTGTTTTAGTCACGAAGTCCTTTCCTATGCTTATGTCCTGAATGGTTTTGCCTAGATTTTCTTCTAGGGTTTTTATGGTGTTAAGTCTTATGTTTAAGTCTTTAATCCATCTGGAGCTAATTTTAGTGTAAGGTATCAGGAAGGGGTCCAGTTTCTGTTTTCTGCACATGGCTAACCAGTTTTCCCAACACCATTTATTGAACAGGGAATCCTTTCCCCGTTGCTTGTTTTTGTCAGGTTTGTCAAAGATCAGACGGTTGTAGATGTGTGGCATTTCCTCCGACGTCTCTGTTCTGTTCCATTGGTCTATATCTCTGTTTTGGTACCAGTACCATGCTGTTTTGATTACTGTAGCCTTGTAGCATAATTTCAAGTCAGGTAGCATGATGCCTCCCACTTTGTTCTTTTTGCTTAGAATTGACTTGGCTATGTGGGCTCTCTTTTGGTTTCATATGAAGTTTAAGGTGTTTTTTTCCAGTTCTGTGAAGAAGGTCATTGGTAGCTTGATGGGGATAGCATTGAATCTGTAAATTACTTTGGGCAGTATGGCCATTTTCACGATATTGATTCTTCCTAACAATGAGCATGGAATATTTCTCCATCTTTTTGTGTCCTCTCTAATTTCGATGAGCATTGGTTTGTAGTTCTCCTTGAAGAGGTCCTTTATATCCTTTGTTAGCTGTATTCCTAGGTATTTTATTCTCTTTGTGGCAATTGTGAATGGCAGTTCGTTCTTGATTTGGTTCTCTTTAAGTCTGTTATTGGTGTATAGGAATGCTTGTGATTTCTGCACATTGATTTTGTATCCTGAGACTTTGCTGAGGTTGCTTATCAGTTTAAGGAGATTTTGGGCTGAGACAATAAGGTCTTCTAAATATACAATCATGTCGTCTACAAATAGAGACAATTTGACTTCCTCCTTTCCTAATTGAATACCCTTTATTTCTTTTTCTTGCCTGATTGCTTTGGCTAGAACTTCCAATACTATATTGAATAGGAGTGGTGAGAGAGGACAGAAGTTCTTTAGTTTAATTGCCAATTTTTTGCCATTGCAATTACTTTTTAGGCCTTAGCCAAAAATTATTTGTCAAGGCTGATGCCACAAAGGGTATTTCCCAGGTTTTCTTCTAGGATTTTTATAGTTTGAGGTATTACATTTAAATTTTTAATCCATCTTGAGTTAATTTTTACATGGTGAAAAAGTCCACTTTCATTCTTCTACATATGGCTAGCCAGGTATATCAACACTATTTATGAAATAGGGATTTCTTTCTTCATTGCTTGCTTTTTGTCAGCCTTGTTGAAGATCAGATGGTTGTAACTATGTGGCTATATTTATGAGTTTTTTATTCTGTGCCATTGGGCTATGTGTCTGTTTTTGTAACAATAGCACCGTGTTTTGGTTACTACAGTATATAGCATGGTTCGAATCAAGTAGTGTGATGCCTCCAGATTTGTTCTTTTTGCTGAAGATTACTTTGGCTATTTGGGTTCTTTTTTGGTTCCATATGAATCTCAGATTAGTTTTCTGCCTCAGTGATCTGTCTAATGCTGTCAATGGGGTGTTGAAGTCTCTAACTATTATTGTGTGGTTGTCTAAGCCTTTTCACAGTCCAAAAACAACTTGTTTTATGAATCTGCATGCTCCAATGTTGGGTACATATTTATTTAGGATAGTTGAGGCTTCTTGTTGGATTGTACCCTTTATTATTATATAATGTCTTTCCTTGTTCTTCTTAAATTTTATTGGTTTTAAATCTGTTTTATCTAAGAATAGTGACTCCTGCTCTTTTTGTTTCCCATTTACATAGTAGATCTTACATCGTCCTTTTAGTTTGAGCTTATGGGTGTCATTACACGTTAAATTGGTCCCTTGAAGACAGCAGATGACTGGGTCTTGTCTTTTTATCCATTCTGCCGTTCTCTGTCTTTTAGGTGGGGAAGTTAACCCATTTACATTCAGGATTATTTTGATATCTGAAATTTTGATCCTGTGATCATGTTGCTAGCTGGTTGTTATATAGACTTGATTGCATGATTGCTTTATAGGGCCTGTGGGCTATGTCCTTAAGTGTGTTTTTGTGGTATCTAAACCAGTTCCATGTTTAGCACTCTCTTAAGGACATCATGTAACTGGTGTAGTTGAAATATATTTCCTTAGTGTTTGCTTGTTATATAAGGATTTTATTTCTCTTTCACCTATGAAACTTAGTTTTGTGGGATATGAAATTTTTGGTTGGAATTTTGTTTTAAAGATGCTGAAAATAGACCCTCAATCTCTTCTGTCTTGCAAGGTTTCTTCTGAGAGTTTTGCCGCTAGCCTAATTGGGTTCCCTTTGTACAATATGACTTGACCCCCTCTCTATTTGTGCCTTTGAGATTGTGTGTGTGTGTATGTGTGTGTGTTGATCTTGATGAATCTCATGACTGTGTATCTTGGGAATGGTTGTCTTGTATAGTATCTCACTGGGTTGTCTATAATTCTTGAATTTGCATGCTAACCTCTCTTGTAAGATTAGAAAAATTTTCATAGACTAGATTCTCCATCTTATTTGCCAAATTGTTTATTCTCTCTCCTTCTCTTTCAAGAATGCCAGTAAGTTATAGCTTTAGTCTATTTACATAGTCCCATATTTCTCAGAGGTTTTGATTATTTTGTTTATTTTTTTTCTTTATTTTTGGCTGAGTTGCTTTGAAGAACCAGTGGTTGAGCTCAGAGATCCTTTCCTCAGCTTGGTATATTCTACTGTTAATAATCTCAGTTGCATTATGAAATTCTTCTAGTGATTTGTTTAGCTCTAGCAGTTCAGCTTCGTTCTTTCTTAAATTGGCTTCTTTAAGATCTTGAATCATTTGACTGGATTCCTTAAATTCCTTGGATTGAATTTCAACTTTCTCAATGAGTTTTTTTTTGCCATCTAGATTCTAATTTCTATGTCTGCCATTTTAGTAATTTCAGACTGGTCAAAAACCATTGCTGGGGAGCTAGTGGATGCATTTGGAGGTAAGTAAACACTGGCTTTTTGAATTGTCAGAATTCTTATGCTGGTTTTTTTTATCTGAAAGGATTAGTGTTCCTTTCACTGTGGTATAATTCAAGTATAATCAGTTGGCTTCATAGATGTTTCAAGAGGGCCAAGTTCCTGTGCAGAGTCTTTATCTGTGGCTGAATTCTTGCCCTTGGTTTCACAGGGGCATATATTAAGAGAGTATTTTTGGCATTGTAGTTTGGGCTGAAATCCAGTACATGGCTCTTAAGAATAATGGCCGGTAAACAGGCTATTACTCAGCCGCATGGCTCCATAGTATTTCCTCCTGTTTGCAGCCATATTCTGCAGTGAGATGGAGAGAGAGATGACTTCCTCACCAGATTCACACCTGTGCTTTGAGGGACACCCCTCAGATCACTGGCACTCCACCCTTGTTTCTTTTGTTAGGTGTTCTGGGCTGCAGGACTCTCTTTGGCAGAGGTCATGGCAGGGAGATAGGCCACACCTTTTCCTGGCCAGCCCTATGGAGGGAGGCATACCTGCAGCAGCCTACAAACCACGTGACTCACCTCTCTCAGTGCCCTGGGAGCATATTAGTCTGTTCTCACACTGTTATAAAGATACTACCTGAGACTGAAGGAGGTTTAATTGATTCAGTTTTCTATGACTGAGGAAGCCTCAGGAAACTTACAATCATGGCAGAAGGTAAAGGAGAGGCAAGTACCTTCTTCACAAGGTGGCAGGAAAGAGAATAAGAGAGAAGAGAGAAGAGCCTCTTATAAAACCATCAGATCTTGTGAGAACTCACTACTGTGAGAACAGCATGAGGGAAACTGCCCCCACGATCCAATCACCTCCCACAAGGTTCCTCCCTTGACACGTGGAGATTATAATTTGAGATGAGATTTGGGTGGGGACACAGAGCCAAACCACATCAAAGAGTGTGGGCTCTGCTCCTGCCTGAGTGCCAGGCACAGATCTCAGCTTGGCACTCCTGAACTCTGTGTGCACTGCAGCCCTGGGGAGAGCTCAGGCTTTTGGTTCCCTCCACAGCTTAGGGGCAGTAGGGGCAGAGACCTAGGCAGTGGCAATGAGAGAGGACCTGTCTCTCGTCTCTGGGAGCTCCGCCTCAGAGAAACACGGAGCTCCTGTCAATTGGAATGATCAGTGAGGGGTAGAGCAGCTGCACTGGCACTCTGTGCCAGAGTTGGGGAAGGGCACTGCCTAGTGAAGAGTGGGAGTGGGACTCACTGAGAAGACAGTCACAGGGAAGACTGTTCTCCACTCTGTAATGTGACCATGGCATGCTGGAGGTAGGAGCAGAGCAATCAGATTCTTCATTCCCTCCCTAACCCTGGGGATGGTGGCAGTGTCAGAGGAGCTATCAGTTGCCTCTGGGAGATCCACTCCAGAGAAATGCAGAGCCACTTCCAACCAGAATGTTCAGCTTGGAGTGGGGTGGCTGTGCTGAAGGCACAAACTGAAGTGTATGGGGGCTTCTGGGGAAGAGCAGGGGCTTTGGGTCTCACAGGGAAGACAGCCTGTCCTCCTCTCCATAGCATGGCTGCTGTATGCTGTAGAAGCAGACAGTCAGATCCTTTGTTTCCTCCCTAGGCTGCAGGAGCAGGGGTGGATACTGCTGTGGTGGTGATGGCAGAGAGCTTGTTGACAGCCTTCAGGAGCTCTACCCAAGAGAAATGCATTGCTGCCACTGATTGAACTGATTCGGCAGGGATAGGGTAGCTGTGCAGGGAGACCAGGCCAGCAAGTTCCGTCCAGTGAAAAGTAGCAGGGGCAGGGGCCTGGGTGGGAAATGGTCTTGCTACTTTTCCGTATGGCAGCCACAGCATGCTACAGGCCCATGGCAGTTCTCAAGCTCTTCATTCCCTTCCCATCCTGAAGGCAGCAGGGGCAAGGATAATAGCACTGACAATTGTCGTGGGCCTGCGGATCACCTCTGGGAGCTCTGTGACCTGCCAGAGTGCTCAGGCAGAAGTGGGATGGCTGCACTGGGGTTCCAGGCCAGTGGGCTTTGCTTGGTAAGGTGCAAAGGGCTTGCAATCCATCTGCTCCTCAGCACTGTGGACGCACTCCTATCCTGGGGGCTTATGAAAGAGTTTGGCCTCCCTTACTTGTGGAGCTACAGCAGCTGGCAACAGGGTGTTCAAGGATCCAAGACCCATGGGGCTCCCCATGGGCCCAAGTGGTGGCTCTTCCCAGACTCCAGGCAGCTCTCTGTGTCAGTCCGCAGGCCCAGAGGGTGGGGTCTATCCAGAGGGATTGCAAAAGTTTGTGCTCCCCGGGATTGCAAAAGTTTGTGGCAGAACTGTGAGTTCCAGGGGCTCTTACTTACCTTTTTCCCATGGTAGGGAGCCTCCCTTGGCTCTGGGACAATTCCAGGTGGGCTCTTGTCCTGCCTAGTCCTCTCTGCTTTCCGTGGGCTGCTGTTGCTTCCTTGATGAATTCCTATTTGCCTTAGTAGACAATTCACTTAAAGAACTAGTGTTTACCCTGCACTGTGTCTCTTTTCTATAAGACCAGTGCACACTAGCTGCTTCTGGTCACCCACCAGGATGCCTCTTTCTATAGTTATTATTGTTAATCTTTACTGTGCCTAATGTATAAATAAAACTTTATCATAGGTGTATATGTAAACGGCAAAATACCGTGTATGTACAAATGAGTACTATTCAAGTTTCAGGCTTCCACTGGAGTCTTCAATGTATTCCTCATGGATAAACGGGGAGTATTATATATATCAAATCACTTAAAAGTAAATGAATAAGTCCAATCAAGGAAATAGTATGCTTATTGAACAGTAATCAGGCAGCATGGTTTTATATTCATTATCTCATTTTATCTTGCCAGCGACTTTATGAGGTAAGTCTTTTTTGATGAAATTGGGGCTGAGGAAAGTCAAATGACTTGAACGAGTAGTCAGTGAACTAATGATGATTAGTGCTTCTGATATCAGAGCCCCTGTACTTTGCATCCATAAAATATAGCTAATTAACCAATGGACCCTTGTGCCAAGGCTGGAATGCTTTGAGAACCTCCTCTCCACATTGAGTGCCCAACACAAACATAGCTGTCTCAGTAGTCACCAATCAATTGATAGGAAGTGGCACACAGTTTTAAATCCATTTCTTACTTTACCACAAAGATATTGCTGTGGTTTGAATGTCCCCTCCAAAACTGTTGGAACTTAATCTCCTATGTGGCTGTATTGAGAGGTGGGATCTTTAAGAGGTGATTGGGTCATGAAAGCTCTGTCTTCTTGAATGGATTAATCCACTCCTGGATTAATTGATTAAATGGTTAATGGATTAATGAGTTGGCACAGGAGCGGGAATGGTGGCTTTAAAAGAAAAGGAGGAGAGTCCTGAGCTAACAAGTTCAGATCTCTCACCAATAGGCCCCGTGCTGCCTCTGCACTCTTCAGAGTCCCCACCCAAAATGAGGCTCTAACAAGATGCAGCCCCTCAAAAAACCTCTCTTTCTTCATAGCTGTAAGAAATAATTTTTTCAAATAAATTATCCTACTTCAGGTATTCTGTTATAAACAACAACAGACTAATACAGATACTAATATCCTAGCAGGGTCTTTTAGACAGTTAGAGAAGGAGGCAGACAGCCACATCACCCTGCTGCCTTGCCTTTCTTTGGCTGGTTAATACATCACATACGGTGGATGTGTGTGCCAGCCTCTCCAATAGGTTACCCTGGCCTAGGGCATACAGGTGATTACTCGGGCCAAACTGCCTTCCCCAGAGACAAACACCTACAAGCTCAAGGTCTTATCACCCTAGGGTGTTGAGCCACCACTGTTTATAGAACTCAAGTTTCATTGAACTAAGAACACACATTTTTAAATAGATTTTCTCTCAAAATGCACTTAGGTTTTGTAAATGAACACAGAAAATGTTTTCTAAAGTTAAATAATTCCCTGGAGAGAGTTTGAGAGCAGCCTCTAAGTTAAATATATGCATATGAGCCACATTTCTTTCTACATCATTCAATGAGGTCTCTTTATAATTTAAATTAGATGAGATGAAGAAGGCAAAGTGCCTACACCATACTCAAAACTTTCCCTTTTTATTCTGACTCACTTTCTTCCTAAGAATCCCTTCCCTCAGATGCTTCTCTGAATCATTGACAATGATTTTGAACCAGTTAAGTCCAATTTTAAAATTAAATTACAAGTAATATAGTCAAAAAATTTTTAACAGAAAAAAGTTCAAAATTGCAAAAAACATGATTTTTTATTATTTCTACCTAATCCTTTGTCTTTATTTTTTATAGCACTCTTTAAATTTATTCTTTAATAAATAAAAAATTAAAGAGAAAATGCATGTCTCCTTTAAAAGAGAGAAATGTTCAAAGAGATGATGAAAAAAGTCAGAGAATATAGTGTCTATAAAAAGTCATTCTGTGTAATTATATTTATAGAATAATATCGGTAGAAAACTAAGGCTTTCTAATTAAGATTAAGAAACAGTAATGTAGACCAAATCATTGTGCTACAAGAATAAATTATATTTGCTACATGATTTCCACTCAAAATATTTCTTTCTAAAAACAATTATTAAAAATATGAAAAAAATAATTTAGAAAATAAATACATCCAAGTCTCACAGCACTTAGGCCAGATTGCTGTTTGTAACACTATTGCTAATATTTTTACTATTTCCATCTAGTAACTTTTCTATATATATTTAAATACATTTATTTTTATAAGTTTAGAATTTTACATACATTTGTATATGTTTCTGTGTGCATCTGTGTATATATATACGTGTAAAGATGTGTATGTGAGTATATTCAGACAGGTGTGTACATCTGTGCATGTATGTGTGTCACATGTACATGTGTGCATGTGTATAGGTGTATGTTTTATATGTACATGTGTATAATCATTTCTATATTTGCACATGCCCTATGTTAGCTCAGGACTCTCCTCTTCTTATAAAGCCACATACGTAGGGCATGCACAAATATAGAAGAGTTTCTGTGTTTATCAGTATGTATGCATGTGTCTTTGTATATTCAAATATAGGCATGTGTACACTTGTGTCTGGGCATGTGTGTATGTGCTTTCATGTTTGTGTTTGTATGTCTGCATATGTGTGTGTGTGTTTTTACTAAAAACGTAAGTGGTGCTGTAATTATCATTTAAGTCTAAAGAATTTTTAATATTGATTTTTGTTCTTTGTTCTTTTTGATCTCATATATTTCTAGTCTATGTTCCATAATTTAAAGGATTAAATCGTTTCACAAAGTTTGTTATAGAAATCTCACCATATTTCCCATTCCTTTTGAGTAACTAATTTAAAGTCAGTGAGCCACATCTTCTATTATTTGACTTGATGTATCTAAAGAATATACTTAGATTGGTAAAAACCTCTAGTCTTAAAAATCGTATATTTACTTTTCCAAATATAATATGGATTCTTAGTTGTTTTTTACTGATTCTTTTAACACCACACCCACCCATCCTAACACCCCCACACTTTTCCCAATATACTATAATTTTGGCCAGATCAGTAGTCATGCCTACTTCAGTATATCCATAAATATTATCCACCGCTGATTATTTTGTTGCCTGAACAATACACTGTTTTCCTATAGCTTATTTTCTATGAGCTCGTTATTACTTCACAACCAATCTTTTACAGTGGTGAAATTCTCACTGCAAGAAGTTGAGACACATTAGGTATGTTGTCACTGTTATCTGCTTGAAGAACCCCTTACAGAGTTTCTTAGATGCCTCAGGCTGGACAGATGGGGTTCCTGGCCTCCTGGTGGCTAGCTGTCCTTTTAGAATCTTACCATCATGCTGAGGATTCCATTTGCTTCTGCTGTATTGAATCCTCTATTTCTGGGATTCCTTATCATCGTCCTTCTTGATTTACTTCACCAATTTGGTGGAACATATCCTTTAGTGGTTTCCTGTGAAAGAGGGCGTATAATAGTTAACGTTTTAAAGTATTTAGTTTTGATAATTTCTTAATTAACTCCCATAATTAATTTGATTGGGAATAGAATTCTCAGAAATAATTTTGAAGAAATTTCTACATTGTTTTCTAGTTTTCAAGGGTGTGATTGAGGTGTATAATGACTAGCGAACCTCTGATTCTTGATTCTGTCTCTGTGTGTGTGTGTGTGTGTGTGTGTGTGTGTGTGTCTTATACATACACATATCCATATCCATATACATAATATATCTATTCTGTCCCCACAATCACAAAATGCCCAGATAGTAGTAAGGTATAAGGTATTTTCATGTAGGTCTTTTTTCACTCAATATATTAGATGAATAGAGCCTTCTCCCTTTTTAAACACCTGTTTTTTAAACTTCTGGGAAAATATTTCCCATTATTTCATCGATAATTTCCTTTTCTCTCTTTGCTTTCTTCTTTCGGGAACTCATTTCTAGGGTTAAATATTAGGTTACTGGATCTCCTAGACTGCTTCTGTAATTTGTCTTTTCTCTCACATTCTCATCTCATTTTCTATGTGTTGACTTGCAGGATATAGGACTCTAGTTTGACTTTTCTTCTTTCAAAAAAATAGACTTTAAATATGTTATTCCATTGTCTTATAGTCTCCATTGCTCTTTTCCGATGACAAGTCAGCCATCATTCTTACTATTGTTCTTCTCTATTTTATATGTTTTGCTTTCTCTGGCTATTTTTAAGGGTTTCTCTTTTGGTTTTCCCATAAGACCCAGAGTACTGGAGGATTACTCTTTGTTCTCTATCTGATCTCCAGATTTAGGCAGTTAAATAGATTTCTCTCTGATGTCTTCCCTCCAACAAAGGTTTATGTATTGCTTAGCTATTGCTGCACAACTCTCTCCAAAACATAATGGCTTAAAACATCGAAGATTCATTTTCTGACAATTTCTCTGAGTCAGGAATCTGGGAGCCACCTAGCTAGACAGTCTGGCTTTAGAGTCTCTCACGGGACTGCAATCCAAATGTGGCTGAGTCAGGAGACATCTCAGAATATGACTGAGGAAAGAGACTTCTAATCTCTCAGAAGAACTTCCAAGTTCATTTACATGGGTCTCTCTACAGTGCAGTCTCATGAGCAACCTAGATAGAGTGAGAGAGAGAGAGCGATGACAAAGAAGGAAGCCACCGTCTTTCATATGTAACCTTAGAAATGATGTCACTCTTGCCACCTTCTATTCATTGCAATCTAATTAATATGCCCAGCCCAAACCCAAGGCAAGAATATCAGTCAAAGGCAAGAATATCATGAGTCAAGGATCACTAAAAACGTCTTAGAAGCTGCCTATGACAAACTGGATCAGTCTCCTAATTTACATAAGTGCCAGAGCTCAAGTGGGTTTATCTTGGTTCGCCTCTGACCTCAGACAATAGCAGGCCCAGCATACCTGTATCTCAGGTAGGTGTCTCTACCTTCACTCTTTCATCATAGCAATTAATATGGTCTTTGAAAAGAGATAATAGGTAGTTACAGATTCCTATGTGTCTGGGGCCCCCTAAGGTACCAGTTAGTCCAGGCCACAATAAGCCTTTAAATTTTTATTAAAAATTCAATTATAGCCACATTCACGTGTATCTATGGTAGCTTCCATCTTCTCATGCTACTCTGCCAAAGATGGAAGCTGGATCCCAATTTGGCAAGAAAAGGCTGGTAATTTCTGGATTTTACTTTATTAGGCTACTTTGTGATCTCAGCTCTCTCATGGACATAAAATGTGTCATTTTGTATAGCATCTGGTTAGTTATAATCACTGCAGAAAGAAAGGCATTCTACTATGGCTTTCTGCATTTTATGTGGAAGCAGTCCTGATTTGTTCACGTGTTTTTCAATTTCCTTTTCCATCTCTGTGTGTTCTTTCTACTTATCTTTCTCCTGTGGCTTTATTTCTCAAATAATAAAATTAAAAGTCACCTTATTGTTATTTTGGTGAGGTTCTTCGAGAAAATGATGCCAAACATGTCATTCGGCTCTTCAGCTCTTATATATATCTGTGAAAAATAATTAGAGGCACTGGGCATAGATGGTCTATGGTTGGTTTTTAAATATTGAATTGAATAGATCTGAGTATAATACTTTTTTTTTTTTTTGAGACAGAGTCTCACTCTGTTGCCCAGGCTGGAGTGCAGTGGCATGATCTCAGCTCACTGCAATCTCCACCTCCCAGAATCAAGAAATTCTTTTGTCTCAGCCTCCCTAGTAGCTGGGACTCCAGGCGCCCACCACCATGTCTAGCTAATTTTTTGTATTTTTTAGTAGAGACGAGGTTTTACCATATTGGTCAGGCTGCTCTCAAACTCCTGACCTGAGGTGATCAGCCCACTCGGCCTCCCAAAGTGCTGGGATTACAGGTGTGAGCCACTGTGCCCGGCCCTAAGTGTAACATTTTTATAATTCTTAATCTTGTTGATGTTATGCAATAAATGCAGCTTTATGCAATAACAATAAATGTTATAAATATCTATAACAATATTTTGCAGCCATATACAAACATAATTTTTAAAAATTATAAGACTTCCTTTGTGACCTACGATATGCTGAATTTTAATAAATTTCTGAAATGTTTGGAAAAAGTTTATTCTCTATGTGTCTTAGTTGTAAAAACACTATTTTATCTATTAGATAAATCTTAACATTATTCAAGTCCTCAATAGTCTGCCTTATTTTTATCTATATAACTTATTAATTTTGAGAGAAGTATGTTAAAAAATGTACTCTGATCATTGACTTGTCAGCTTACTTTTACATTTCTAACAGATTTTGTAGTATATATTTTATCATTATGATATTATAGTTATAATGTAGCCTTGATGGATTGTGTATTTTGTCACCACAAAATGTGTCTCTTGGTTCTTTTATCTACCTGTAGTTAGTTTTGGAAATATCTCTATTTGTTCTTTTTCTATTTTTAGTTAGCTTTGTATTTATACATCCTGTTCGATTTCTAAAGTCTTTAAAACATTATTATTTTCTTGAGAATATCCATTCAATGAAGAGAATGTCCTTTCCCCTTTGAACTGTGTTAGCAATTTTTTTAAAAAATCAATTGACCATAAATGTTAGGGCTTAGTTTTGAACTTTTAATAGTGTTCCATTGATTGTGTGTCTGTTCTTATGCCATGCCACAGTGTCTTATTACTCTAGCTTTATAGCACATTTTGAAAGCTGGTACTGATCATAATCTCAAAAGATTTGATTCCAAACACCATAATCTCAAATACTGAAATCTCAGAAGATCACAATGTCTAAAAATTAAACTCCATAAAGTCTAAAAATTTCTAACATCTAAAATCCCCAAAATGATAAATCTAAAAGATTAAAATCCCAAATGTTGAAATTCTAAAAGCCAAATTCTGGGGAAGGTTTTAGTACATTTTTGGTTGTGCAAGGATAGTTGCAGCATGTTAAGTGGAACTATTACCTTGTTATTGTCTTTATTCGGAAATTAAATATAACAAGAAGATGTGAATGGATGACAGGTTGACAAGGGATAGATTTGTGGACTTCATTTTAGGTGTCAATCGGATTAAGGGATATCTAGAAACCCAATAAAGCATTATTTAAAGTATGTCTGTGAGGGCGTTTCCAGAGAAGACTAGTGTATAAGTCTAAGAAGACTAGGCAGGGAAGATATGCCCTCAGTGTTGGCAGGGTCCATCCAATGGGCCAGGGGCCTGGAAAGAATAAATACATATGTCAGTTTGATGTCTCTCTGAGGGTTGGTACAGACTTTTCTTCTGCTGCCTTGCCCATCATAACTCCAGGTCTGCTGGCCTTTGGATTCCAGGACTTCTACCAGCTATCCCCCAGGTCCTGAGGATTTGGTGCTCAAACTGAGTTACATCATCAGCTTTCCTGGTTCTGAGGCCTTGGGAATTGGACTGAGCCACTTAACTGGCATCCCAAAGTCTTCAGTTTGCAGACAGCCTGCTGTGGGACATCTCAGCCTCCATAACTGTGTAAGCCAATTCCCCTAATAAACCTCCTCTGATATATCTGTATACATATCCTACTCACTCTGCATCTCTGAAGAATCCTGACTAATGCAGGTTTGGTACTGGGGAAGCTGAATATCATTTCCTTTTACGGTATTCCTTGCAACACAGTGGAAGAGATCTGTGAAATTGTTCCCTCGCAAAACAGCTTTGATAAGTTAAGTGTACAAAGCTACTTAATGGTGAAAGATAAAAGTTTAAAAGCTAATTATTATTGGTTCTACAAAAGCAGAAAATTGCTTACTTGCAATGGCCCAGCAATAATTAAACTTTTAAAAGGATGGCATATGCTTACACAGTTTGTACATCACAACTACTCCCCAAATACAAGTGCAATGAGTGTTTCAAAGATCATCGAAGTGAAAACACAGGCAAAAAATACAAGAAATTATCCCTGCCAAATTGTTCAATCATATACGACATCTGCCCCTTCACCCATAGCGCCAATTTGCTATGCTATGCATTTTATCTTCACATAATTTTCAATACTGAATATATAATGTAAAGACTTTTAGAGAACTCTAATTCATTTTATGCACTTTTGCAAATTTGACTCAATGAAAGTACAATACCACAACATGGACATTGTGTGTAAGCACTATGTATGCATGTAAAAATGTGGACACTTCCTCACTAAATAAGGAGATGTTCTCTTTATACATCTGCATAACATTAGTTAATGATAAAATTTCTTGAGATTTCAGCTCTTTGGGTGACTGCATACATAGTGGTTGACCCATTGCATGTTTGATCCACCTCATTAAAAGACTTAGGTTGTTAGCTGATCGCAGTGGCTCACTCCCAGCACTTTGGGAGGCTGAGGCAGGCAGATCACTTGAGGTCAGGAATTCGAAACCAGCCTGGCCAACAT
This sequence comes from Cebus imitator, assembly GCF_001604975.1. Lineage (NCBI taxonomy): Eukaryota > Metazoa > Chordata > Mammalia > Primates > Cebidae > Cebus > Cebus imitator. Next base: position 2,095,467 of record NW_016107645.1, read on the forward strand.
GGCGAAAAGCTGTCTCTACTAAAAATACCAAAATATGCTGGGCCTGGTGGTGCATGCCTGTAATCCCAGCTACTCGGGATTACAGGAGAATCATTTGAACCCGTTATGGGGGAGGTTACAGTTAGCCAGGATCATATCACTGCACTTTTGCCTGGGTGACAGAGCAAGACACCATCTCAAAAACAAAACCAAACAAAACAAAAAATGAAAAAAGACTTAGATTGTCCATCACAGTATTTCAAATCACTGCAGTTATAAAACTGGGTGCACACAATTACCAACCATAGTGATATGCATTTATACATTTTGCTTGTTGACCTGTTTCTTCATGAGTACAGTTTATTTGCCCATAACTGTTATATCCATGTAATTATCATTAGTATAACTGTTTATATTTACAAAATATGTAACTATTGCCTATTTTATTGTGTAAAGTGGCCTATAAAGTATTCTATCGTGTTTTTGTATGCTTCTCAAATAAATATCCCTTTAAAAATGTAAGTTTGTATCTTTAAAACTTCTTTTAGAATTGTATTTTCAAGATTTTGATCTTTCAGGATTATGCTTTTCAGGATTTTAAACTTTAGAGATTTTGATCTTTGGGAATTTCAACATTTGGAATTATGGCATTAGGGATTTGTCTTTTGGGATTATGGGTCAAACCCTTTAAAATAAAATAGTGTAAGTTTATGACTTGGTGTATCTTTTACAAACCTGTTTAGCTATTCTAAGTTTTTTGCATACTCACATACATTTTAACATCTGCTTGTTAATTTCTGCAAAAAAAAAAAAAACGCCTGAAGTGAATCCCTATAAGGGATTGCATTGAATTTAAATTTTTTAAATATTTTGATATTATTGATGCTATTATAGTTAAAATTGCTTTTATAATTTCATCTTTGACTATTCATTGCATGTAGAAATACTACTGAATTTTGTATTTTGAGCCTGCAACTTTGCTGAATACATTTATTAGTTCTAGTAAGTACATTAAGAATTCCTTAGGATTTTCTACTTACAGTATCATGTTATCTATGAATAAAGACAGTTCTACTTCTTACCTTTCATTCTGAGTTCCATTTTTTCTTTCTATAGCATAGGCTACAACCTCAAGGATAAGGTTGAATGCAAATTGAAAGGACGGACATCCTTGCTTCTTTTCCAACCTTAGAGAAAATGCAACCTTTCACTACGTTAGGTGTAGATTTTTCACGGATGACTTTACAAGAGTACAGTTCTATTCTATCATTATTTGTTGTAAATTTTTATTATTAGTTTGGCTTTATCTCATTTTTAATCTGTTGAGGTAATTATGTAATATTGCCTTTTAGTTTATTAATATTGTAAATTATGTTAATTGCTATTTTAATATTGAATCAAGCTTCTATTCCTGGGACAAACCTCATTTGCTTATGGTGTATTATCTCATTTATCTATCACTGTATTTGGTTGCTAATACTTTGTTGAGAATTTTTGTATTTATATTCCTGAAGGGTATCCATCTATAGTGTTCTTTTCTTACAATGTCTTTGGCTCTGTTAGGTAAGACAAATACTGTCCCCATAGAATGAGTTAGGCACATTCCCTTCCCTTCTGTATTTTTGTTTTTTTTTTCAACTTACACGTTTTGTGCATGAGTTTGTGAAGGAGTAGTATTATTTCTTCTCTACTTATTTGACACATTTTTCCAGTGAACACATCAAACATGAAATTTTGTGTCTGGGAAGATTTGTAATTATTAATTCAAATTATTTTCAATTTATGTCTATTCAGACTGTATATTTTATCGAGTCATTTTTTATAATTTCGATATTTCTAAGAATTTGTCTATTTCAACTAAGTTTCCTAATTTGCTGGCATAAAGCTAATAGTGTCCACTAAAAATACTTAAAATTTTTATAGGATTAGCAGTGACGTTCTCTATTTTATGAATGATTTTTAAAACGTGTGTGTTTTTATTTTATTTTTTGGCCAATCTATCCAAAGATTTGTCATTTCTTTTTACACTTTTGGTCCTCATTTGCTACTTTCTCTTATGTTCAATAGGCATTTTTTACTGTAACATTTTAATTTGTTTGTTGTTTCATTTTATTGCATACTTTTATTTATTTATTGTTTTCAAAAGTAGCAGGTTGGTAAAAATTTCGCATATCTTTTGGTTATTTTCTTAGTATTGCCCTAGGAATTGCAATATACAGCATCTCTTATCACAATTAATTTCAGATTAGTCCTTAATTTCATTAAAATACAAAAACTTTGCTCCAATATAATTAAATTTCCTATCCCTTCTTTGTACAACATATACATGCATATATGACTTATGTTTTATAACATATGAAATTTTTATACAATTTCATAATTATGGTTACATGCAATCATCTATTAAATCAGTTAAGAAAAAGGGAATAATATATATTTACACAAGCTTTTATATTTGCCTATATAATTATGTTTTCTTGTGGTCTTTATTCATATGAATTGGACATACCATATGTTTTTCATATTTCAAAACAGCAATATGAAACTATTATTTCATTGCTTCATGCATCAGTATTGTGGTATGTGAAATGATTTTGTGTCACTTAGAAGTTTATGTGTTTTTAAATTTAATTTAATTTTTAATTTTTGTTGTCTCGATAGTTTCTTCAAGCTCATTCTAAAATTGTTTAAATTTCCCAATGTGAGATTACATTTTTCTTTACCCTGCTTTTCATTCAGTGAGGCCTGTCAACTTAAAGATACTTTGGTGGGGGGAAGAGCTATGAAATTATTTACTGATTATTTATTTCCTTCCTGTGTCTCTAGTCTTTCCCTCTGGAACTTCTAACAAATGGGTGTGGAGCACCATGTTTTTCCATTTTTTTTTTTTAATTTAAGGTTTCCGGATGTTTCTTTCTTTTATTCTTTACAAGAATTTCATTATTCATACTTATGTTTTAATAATTTGCTCTTCAGTGGTCTTTTTGCTATATAGTCTATTAATAATTTTTATGTATATAATTTTTTATAAACTGATTATTTGGTTAATAATAAGATAGATATATTTTATGATACAGTATCATTTCTTAAAGTTCTGTTATTGAAAGTCTCTTTATTATTGTAATAAATCTGCTTGTTAGGATCGATAATGCCTCTTTTTAATTGTATAAGTTTTTCTCGGTGTTTTCTAGTCTTTTGCATGGGTTGTCATCTCTGTTTTTAGATCCCTGTAAGCATGTATGTGAGTGTTACTACACTTGATCTTAGCCAAAACGCCGAGAAGCGATATATGTGAGTGTTATAATTTAATAGTCACCCTCCTTTATACCACTAACCATGGTGAAGCAGTAGAAGGCAGTAATCAGCAATGCACAGAAATACTCATTTTCAGTAGATAATGATGACCATACCACCTGGAATTTCCAGCCTTCCAGGGCACTGCCCTGTCTTTCAGGCCTCACATCTTCATTTTCCCTCATTGTCTGGTGCAGACACTTCTGATACCCTGAGCTTTGCACAAAAGGCATGAAAGGCAAGAGATCAAGTAGCCTCCACAAGCAGATATGATATTGTAACCACCCAGCCCTGAGTAGTTTCATGATTCCTTTCTGGCCCCCGTGATCCCTCTATTTCTTTGCTTGAAAAACCTTGACTGCCCTGTGTTCTTTTGAGTTAATTCTCTCCCAACTCTGTTACAGCCTTACTTTTTTTTTTCATTCAGTAAAATCTTATCTGCCTACTGTTTTTTTGAGAAATTCTTACAATATCTGATCTATTAAAGTTGCACTTTCTGTTCCACTATTCCCATCCAAAGGCTGTCAGAGATTTAATATTAAAAACTTTTTTTGTCAGTTCTACCTATGCTACCTGCCAATTTTAAGTGTGCTAATAAACCTCTTATTATTGCATAGGGATTTTTTTCACAACATTGCATAGTCTTGCTTTTTCCTGTCCATCTTGAAATCACCAAATCCTAGCACACTGGAAGTTAATAAATGTTGAACGAGTGAAATATTTTTTGGAACAAGTAATTTTAGTGCCTAAGTAATCTTAATACACATACATATATATGTAGTTTAATATTTTATAATTAGAAATTTGTTTGACACTGTTTAAAATATCATTTGTTTCTTAAATTTTACTATAATAATATTTCAGTCAGCACTATCTCTCTGTGTTGCCCTCTGAATAATTATTTCATAACTTTTTTTCCAGCTCTATAATTTTGGTTTGGGTTATGCCTAATCTACTGTTATATTATTCTTTTGAGGGTTTCTTTTTCAGGAGTTGTGCTTGTTACTTTTAAAGTCTAATTTTTCATAGTCTTTTGCTTTTTTATCCGTAGACTCCACTCCCTCTTTCAGTTATTTAGAAATGTATTTGTTTCTAAGTACGTTTATTTCTGAAGTCTTGAGAGAATAGCTCTGCTCTGTTTTTTTTTTTTTTAAGTGGGTTTTTAATTATAAGTTTATTTTCTTTGAAACTTTACTTGGGAGAATTCCTTCAGGTGTTGGATAAAGGTGGGTTACTCCTAGGAGTACTTACATTTTGCCTCTTCCAGGTTCTTAAGAATCATATCAACTCAGAACAACTTTAACATAAATTCTTAGCCTATGGTTTTAGTTACTGCCCTGCCAACATAACAGGGGACTGTAAGCCCACATTAGTGTTAGCTTATGGTCTACTTATTCCAAAAGGAAATTATTTTCCTCTTTACTCAGCACCAAAGGCCTAGACATAAATTATTTCTTTAATTCATTAATTCAAACATAGTAAGAATATTTGTGTCTAACTATACCTATACCTGAAGTTTTTGAGTATACACAGAGAAGTAACTTACTTCTGGTCCACTGCGATAACATTATGTGGACTCTGCTACTATACTCTCATTTGAAGTTTAGAGTAGGTTTCTGTTTGTTTGTTTGTTTTCTTTTAAACCATATATCCTAGACCATAAGGTCACAAAAAAGCAGACACAAGGTCACTAGTAAAGTTGTTTACTGTTCTGGGTTTCCACTTTTAAATAGTTTTTGGAATCTGAAGATTTTTAATTTTCTTCTCTACCCAAGAATACATTTTTTAACCCAGTATTTTAAATTGTTTTTATTAGAACAGTCTGTTAAGGTATCTATTTTATCATAGTGCTAGAAGTAGATGTCACTTTTTTCTAATCTGAAAACAACTCAAATTTTACTGAAATCAACCAAATTATATACTCCAGACATAAGGCACATTTCCCTAAAAACAGCATCATTGCACCAATTTGCATACTGTTAATTGTGTTTTTCTCTTGTTAACTATCCACCTCATATCTTCTTCTTAGTTAAATTTCAAAATCTTCACTGCTCAAGTTCAGCCTCCAACTTAAAGTTTGTCTGAATATTCCAGCCAATAATAATTAAAATCTTTCTTATTCATCAATTGAATACATAAATAATATGTTATGGGGTTTCAAATAAAATATAAATTATCATGTTGGGAAGTTGAGCTTAAGACTGCATAAGTTAGCAAGGACTAAAATTGGTGTTGTCCTACGTAAGTAGCTAAGTAAGATTTGATGTCTGTAAATAACACAGAACATCAACTCTTACTTAGCCACTTACTTAGCTTTAGCCATTGGATTGTACTTACCAGTGTCCCCATCAAAAAAAGCACTCCCAGAACAAGCAATCTAAGTAAAAAGTAGTCCTGCTTCACATCCTCCTTCAGCTGTGGAATGGAAGTAAGTGTTACCCGAGGTGTCATAATCAGCCCTTGGTGTTTTTTGGTTCTGAATAGCCTGTCCTCTATGGACTAAGGCTGGTGCTTTCAACCATACCTCACTTTCAGAAGCAGTAACTACATCTGCAATAGTTAATTTTATATGTCTATGTGGGTGACACAGCATACCCAAATTAAACATCCTTTCTTAGTGTGTCTATGATGGTGTTTCCCAAAGAGATGAGCATTTGAATTGGTAGACCCAGGAAAGCAGCTTGCCCTCTTTAGTGTGGAATGGCATCATCCAATTCATTGAAGGCCTACATGGAACAAAAGGTGAAGGAGGGAGGAGTTTCCCCCTTTTTCTCTGCCTCTCTGTTTGAGCTGGAACATCTCATATCATCTTCTCTTGCTCTCAGACTGTCTCCCTTGGTTCTTAAGCCTTGAGACTCAGACCGAATCACACCACCAGGTTTCCTGGGTATCCAGCTTGCAGATGGCAGATTGTGGGACTTCTTAGTCTATAATCACACAATCCAATTACTGTAATAAGTTTCCTCTTATATATAAATAATATATAATCGTTATATACATATAAAATATGGTATGTAGTATATATGATATGTATATATATATATATATATATATATATATATATAGTACAGAGTGTTACATATAATTATATGTTATATATATATTTTTAATTGGTTCTGTTCCTCTGGAGAACTCTAATACACCATTATGGACACCAGGTCGACACACACTCCTTGTGGGTTTGCCTTATGTCCCATATGGTCACCAGGGCCGTGGAGATAGAGGACAGGAGACAAACATGATTTCTTTTCTCATATTGCAAGCACACATCATAGTAACAGAAGAAACAGGCCTAAAAGAGGTAAAATCAAGACTGAATTCAAACACATGTATATACACATGAAGAAAAAAGGAAATGACATTGTGATAAGTGTTAAACCATAGGAAATTTCTGAGACATTATCCTTAACTTAATCAGGATACAGAGCAGATATAGAGAGGAAGAGACATGTGCTCAAAGAATTATGAGTTGGTACAGAACATTTCAGTAAAATGGCAGCATCTTGTTTACCATAGAGAAATACTTGAAGTTATATAAGAATGTATTATGCTTTACACAATAGAGTAATTTAGACACTATAGTGTAAAAACTATAGCATATAGTCTATAGTATGAAGACTATGATATGTAGTCTTCAAGAAGTTACTTGATTTTAAAAGTAGAGTCAATGGTATTGACAGCAAGGGGGTGTGTGTGTGTGTGTGTGTGTGTGTGTGAAAATAAACTAGCTCACACAGTTGTGGAAACTGACAGGTCCCGTAATCTGCAAGTGGCTGGCAAGGTGGAGGCTCCGGAGAGTAGTTGCTATAGTTACAGTCTAGGCCTAAATGCCTGAGAACTGGACAGCCTACGGTGTGAGTTCTAATCTAAGGGCGGGAGGGGACTGAAAGGCTTCCTCAATCACTTAGGCAGGGGAAAGGAGTAAATTCTCCCTTCTTCAGCCTTTTTGTCCTATTTGTGACCTAACCAAATTGGTTGATCCCTACCCACACTGGGTAGGTGCCCTCTGCTTTACTCAGGTCACCAATTCCAATGCTGAGCTCACTGAGGACACACTCATAGATACCTAGAAATAATGTTTAGTCAAATCTGGCTAGACATTGACACATAAAATTAATTATCACAGAGTGCCTAATTAATACATGAAATTAATCATCATGGGTACTTGCATTGTGGGCCATTGCTCCTCCAAGCTCCTCTTCAACCCCATCACACACCAGAGCTCCTGGGGAGCCAGACCAGAAGGCTTTTCACTAACGTCTGTCCCCACACTGCGAGAGTGCTGACCTTACCTAGTAGCCCACACCCACACTCACGGGATCCACAGCAACCAACAAAACAACACAAAACCAATAAACACCCACCACCCTTCCCTCTTTTACATACACCCACTCTACCAACAGTGCTGTTTAAAAATAACAAATACATATGTCCTGTTATCACTTATAATTCAAGTTCACTTAGTAACAATGCTGTGTATAAATAATATTTTTGTACATTTTCCAGATGAAGATTAGCATTCAGAGAAGATAAATAGATTCCCCAATGTCACGCAGCAATATAATGACTGAGTCAGGTCTGGTGTCCCATGAGTTTTCAATATGAACACATCATGCTCTAATGATGTATCAATGTTGCCTCATCAATTATCACAACTGAACTACTCTTCTGGTGAATGTTGATGATGGAGGAGGCTGTGTATGTGTGGCACTGGAAATATATGAAAATTCTCTGTACCTTCCAGTCAGTTTTGCTTTGGATCTAAAAATACTCTAAAAAATAAAGACTATTTAAAAGAATTACCCTCTGAAATATTGGGCAAATTCTAAGGTCTTGCTCAGGGGGCAGATCAAGAGCTGGTTCCCCACATCCTTCGCCTTAGCAATCCCAGCACCAGTTTCTATGATTTCTATGGGTGATCTGGGTTGGGCATCTTAACATTCAGGCTTCTAGAGGAAACAGAAATTCATGAGACTGTGCTGAACTTCTAGCATGGTTTGAGGTATATTCATGGTTCGGTAAGCATGTTATAAATGATGTCTGTGACAGACGATTCCCAGTTCTACACCCTAGGATTTCATGGTGGGTCAGAGTTTGAATTCTCATTGGTCACTAGGTATTTTTGCTTATGATTCAGTTGAGGCACTGCTAGAGTCTCAACTCCAAAATTCATCCCTCAATAATATTCCACACACATTCTCATTTTTTTGTCTTACATTAAGCCTTTGTCTCTCTGCAACCATCTCATCTGATCTCAAGAAATTAATCTAAGTTATATTTGGAGTTAAAGGAATGTCTCAAACTTGCTTGTTTCAAATTTTTTTAGAGTTGGAAGATTAAAATAATACAATGTTCTTAGATTTAAAAAAAAAATTTAATGACCTGGCTTACTTGAACAAACAAAAATGAAAGATCAAAACAAAATATATTATGAAAACCAAAGATGCAATTGTTTAGTTGTTATTGCTATTGTTGAGAAAGGCAATTTAGTGGGATTAAGAACTAACTAGAAAATCACAGACAACACAGCTTTGTTTTCTGCATCTGTCTTATTACTTTCCCACACTCTGATTCTAAACCCCATTTGTCTTAGGGATGTTTTTTAAAGGTTATTTCCCATATCCCACTTACTAATAACCTTGACTTAGTTCATGAATATTTTTGTACATCTACAAGATGTGTAGCATTGTATCAGGGGCTCAGGATTCAATTGCCTAATTTATTTGTTATCCCAGTTCCTATGAAGCAGGTATTTTTTTTTCACGAGAATGCAAGGGCTCAGAAAGTCCAAGTGATTTGCCCAGGGTCATGGAGCTAGTAAATAACAGAACAGAATATAAATGTATGACCTACCTCGAAGCAGTGAACCAGACTGACTCTCCAATACATCAGGCTGCCATAGTTCTCAAAATCTACTCACTCCACTTTTCTCACACACAAAATCTTAAGAAAATTAATAGTCAAGAATCCTGGTATGTTTCCTGTTTACCCTCATGATGTTTACTGTTGTTATATTTATAAGGATCTCAGCTTTAAATATCAAGAGAATATTATGTCTTAATTTATCTGATTACAAGTTAAATCCTATCTATGAGATACACACATACTAAGTACATTCAATAAGAATATACATTCGGTCATCACAGATTGTTCAAGATCACTTACCCACACTGGATCAGTTTAATAAAGCAAAGAACTAGAAAATATGAAGCATTTATTCTGAACTATGTCAAGTACTTTTGCATGTTTTACCTCCATCAAGCCTCCCAACAATGTTAATTATTATTTACATTTGACACATAAGAAAAGTGAACATTAAAAAAATTAAGTCAATGGCAGAGCAAGGCACAAACTATCCTGAATCTGAGTCCCAGGCCTGTGTCTTTAACCACAACATCCATCTGCCCATAAAAGAAGGAAATCAGGATTTATAGAGTATGAACACATTTTATTATTGAGTGGGAATAAAAACGCATGCCTCTATATATGCTCACTGCAAAGTGTACTCAGCCTTCAGATAGCTTAAGTTTCTAGGTATAGCCTTATGGTTAAGCTGTAGATTGCTAAGACCTAACCTATAGTGCAGGTGGTTTGAACTGTGCATTTCAGAGTCCTGGCATTTCCACCTGCCTCCTAGACTGGTTATCATTTTAGAATGAACCCTTTGCAGTGCTAATTCCTGGGCTAAATAACAATAGTAATGATGACAATAATAAAAATATTCAGTGGCAGCGATGATGATGATGACATTAATGATGTTATCACTACAGGTTCCATCCCAAGTGGCCTCGTTTGTCAGAGAATTGAGCAGAAAGCAAATTGGAAATCTGAAATGAAAAGGCTTAGCTGGTAAATTGCCATGTGTGAATCTGCTTTGATTTTTGCATTTTCTGTAAGAAAATTTGAATTCTAAATGGCACTCCAACCCAGAGAGTGTGAAATCGGAAATCTGCACTGTGAAAGTCATACAACTGAGCTCTGATAAGTAACCTCAAGTAATTTGAGACTTAATGCACCATTAAGATCATTTCTGTTTCTGTTACCTTCTACTTGTGTGGCCAATTTTAATAGATAGATTTCCTTTTGGAAAAGCTGGGACCCTCCTCTAGCCCTGAATGGCATGTCTGGACTGTGAGATGTCAGTGCAAATAGCCACAGTGGAAGAGTGACTTTTCTTAAAAAGTTTCAGTTAAGCTCCTCACTTGTTCTTATTTGGCTGCCTTGTAAGTTGGTTAGATGGAGATTTCAAACTTTGTGAGCATGTGGTGGGGGAAAGGTTTATGTGCCTGCCTCTTCTTGCTCTCTGAACAAGAAGAGCAAGGCTTTATTAGGCTCCTTCTCCATAGCAGATGAGTATTTACTCTATGGGATACTTTATGAGCAAAACAGCTCTGCCTCAGAAAGAAAGAATTAATCCTCAGAAGAAAAAAATTATCTCTAAGAAAGGAGATTGAGGATGAGCACTCCAAAGCTGAAGAGACTAAGGGGCATGATACCAGGCAGTGAATCAGACATCAAACAATGAACTATTGCCATAGCTGAAAATAAAAAAAGACAGAATGTCTTTTCATCAAGGGATAACTCTTATTTCCAACTTCATATCACTGCTTTAGAAAAATGGCAGTATGCATGTAATATGAAATGGTTCTTCCGCTAGTAACTTTTCAGAGGAGAAAATTTAGTTTGAATCAAGACCCAAAACTCTGCTTGATAGCAGGAAGGTTTCACTTAGAAAATTAATGTAAAATAATTAGTTTAGACTCTAGTACCTAGAAGTGTTATCATGAGTGGTTCATTCTGTCCCAGATAAGCCACCATTGATTTTCTGAGCCAACACACAGGGATCCTGTACCATCCATACATCAGAGCATAGCATGTGGCTGCTATGGGCAGGGCACAGACAGTCGGAAACCGGGATAGAAGTGCTCCTCAGAGTTTAAACTTTACAGGGGCTCTAAGCAAACAGAAAACATCCCCATCATGCGTTTTTCAGCTTATACTCATGTTCCTCTGGAATCCACATTTGCACCGAACATCCCAGATCCGGTACTGCCTCTTAGAGCCATACAGACCAAGCCCAGTCCTTCTTCTATATCTATGAAAGACACTATAAAGTTACTTGCACGTTTGTTACCTGAGATAAATTTCAGTATTATAAGTTATTATGATCTAAAAACTCATAGGAGAAAAGTCTCTTGCTGGATGCTTTTCCAATTTCATTTATTCCTTGGCAGCCAATAAATGAGATGGCTATTCAGCCTTTTCTCCATGCTACTCACTTTGAGCCTTTAAATGGGACTATTTTCTAGTCATACTAATATTGTAGGGCATTTTAAGGTTTGACATTACATATTACAACTTTTTTTTTTTTTTTTTGAGCGGAGTTTCACTCTTGCTGCCCAGGCTGAAGTGCAATGGCGCGGTCCCAGCTCACTGCAACTTTTGTCTTTCGGGTTCAAGTGATTCTCCTGCTTCAGCCTTCCAAATAGCTGGGATTAGAGGCGTCCACCACCATGCCTGGCTAATTTTTGTATTTTCAGTGGAGAGGGGGTTTCTCCAACTCCTGACTTCAGGTAATCTGCCCGCCTCAGCCTCTCAAACTGCTGGGATTACAGATATGAGCCACTGTGGCCAGCCTACAACCTTTGTATGATTTAATAACAACCCCATTAGTTATTACACTTCCCATTTTACATATGAATAAATAATGCGTCACAGTTTAGTAACTTTCCTCAGTTCACTTAATTGTTTAGCAGGGAGATAAGATTCAAAAGCATTTTGTCTACTTCCAAAATTCAGAGTCTTAGCACTGTACTACACTATCTCCACCTCTTTTCACAAGAGAAAAGCATAGTAAATATAAAGAATAAAACTAAGTAAAAGATAATAATAGTAACCCTTTCTCTCTCAGTCTTTGTTTTGATCTCCATCTTTGTCTGTCACATGCATACAGATACCCACCCCTAGCCACTTGGGCAGTTCAGAAAGAGTTATCCATATGATATGATAAGGGAGATCAAGAAGCTTTCTTTATCCCAAAATATATTGTCAATAGTGCTGGTTTTTTGGTTCCTGCAAGTCTCATTACTTTCTCATGTACTTTTGAATTAGGAATGGTCTCCAAAATGTCCTTGTTCATTAACGTGAGGTCCATTAGAAGTGGGTGACTGTTTGCTCTGCATACTTGCCAGTGGGAGAAAAAAAAAAATGAGTCACCAAAGTAAGGATCAGTAAAACAAAGCCTAAGACAGGGAATGAAGAAATAAAAATGGATGACAGCGGTAGTCCTAAGGCATCATGGGTGCAAGAACATGTGGATCAAGGTACTCTGTCGGATACCATAAAATGAAATTTACAAAGTTCAATCCACCATACAAAGAATAATTTTAGAAGTTTAAAACACAACCTTTGTTTTTGCAGAAAAAAATTACAGCCACCAACACTGGTTTCTGCATTAGTCCCATACCAAAATACCATTAACTGAGTAGCATGTGAAGAATAGAAGTTTACTTCTCACAATTCTGGAGGCTGGGAAGTCCAAGATCAAGTAGCCAGCAGATTCAGTGTCTGTTGTGGATCTCTCTCTGGCTGTAGGTGGTGCCTTCTAGCTATGTTCTCACATAGTAGTAAAGGCATGGCAGCTCTCTGAATCTCTTTTATTAGGGCACAAATTTCATTAATGAGAACTCTACCCTGTAACCTAATCAAATCCCAAAACCCCTCCACCCCCCCACCCCACCTTCTTACGACCATCACTTTGGTGACCAAGTTTCAACATTTGGGTTTTGGAGAGATATAAACATTCAGACAGACCATAGCAGTTTACATTGAAATTCACTTGACGATTTCCACTTATTTATTCATTCAAATATTTTTGACTATCCTGTCTGTATCAAGCATTGCACCAGAAGTTGTGGGGACAGTGATGAAAAGGAGTTATGGCACACACCCTCACGAAGCTGGTTTTCTTATTCAGCAACTATGTTAAAACGTGGCAGGTGGTAGGAGAGGCTTCCGTGGGAAAAACTGAAAGGCACCTAGGATAGTCCAGGAGGGTTGAATGGCTGTTTTGGAGAAAAAGTTAAGCTTTTATGGATCAGTAGGAGTTATCCAGATGAAGGGAAAGGGAACACATTTCAGGAACTATAACGGAGTATAATGTGATTATAGCTCAGAAATTGGTAGGGAAAGGTGGCACATGAAGCCAGAGAGGGCAGCAGGAAACAGACTATGAAGTACTTCAATGACATCCAATCAACACAACAGAAACCACTCTAAATAATTCCAATGGGACCGAATGTAATACAAGGAATTTATTCCACTGGAGATGAAGGGCTCTGAACCAAATAGTGGACAGAGAGGACCCTAGGGCTTAGCAATAGCAGGCAGCTTCTTTGCCTTGTAGGCTGTAGAAGCAAATGGAAAAGGTGATGTTACTGGGTCCCCGGAGCTTGGATCAGGTGATAAAATTAGAAACCACAGCAAAAGCCCTGTTTAGCAAGAGCTAGAACCACACAACTGCTACCGGAAATGGCTCAACAGGCAGAAAGAGAAGGAGGTAAGTACCCTTCTTCTACTCTTTAGTCTTAACAGTATCCCCCATTGGTAAACCCCAGCTAGAAACCCAGTGATGAAAGCCTGGGAAATGCAGTCCTTGTAATGGAGGGTGGGAAGAATAGTGATCTAAGAACAAAAGAGGATTGAGTCTTTACCCTGGTGGAAGGAGAACTCTTTAAATGTTTATTCCTCTTGCATACTACAAGTACTCCTAACAGAAAATTAGGGGCAAGAATCAATGTTTAAGGACACATATAGGTGGAAAAGTTTGATAATTGAGACAGTTCTATCCAATATCTGGTTTTCATTAACTTTGAAGATGATCTTCACTCAGCTTTATCAGTGGAACTCTGTGGCAAGAACCGTAATAACCTGTGATTCCCTGGAAGTGAAAACTGAGGTTAGTGGAGCAGGGTATGATCCTCTAAGGCAGAGTTCAGAGCAGGCAGTGGTGAATATCAGTACTTGAGGTACTCAGTAAGGAATGAGGATTCTCCTTTCAGAGAAGAAATCTGAAAGGAGAGGCAGGAATAATAAAAATAAAGCTTACTCACCTGAACCCTGGTTGATTCTTACTTCCTCAATCATGGAGCTTTCTCTGAACACTGTCATCAATCCTTTGTTATCTCTTTGGTCTATGAAGCTCTCAGCTTTCGGTGCTGAACAAAGGGCTCTTCTGAGATGATGCACATGTCCAGTATCTATGTAGTGAATAATGTTCTTACTAGCCATATGTCTGAGAAAGCCATTTTTAATTTTATTTCAAATTAATTTAAATTATAAAAACCACACATGATCAATGGCCACTGCATTGGCTAACGCAGCTGGAGCACCTACTGGTAATGGTGTGGTAATAGTTTGGTCAGTCTTAAAGTTAGAGAGACCTTTCCATCTCCACTCTTTTTCATCCTACCTACTTATCTTAGGTAAATTACAGAGCTTTGCTGAATCTGAGTTTCCTCATCTTTTAAAACTGGTATGACAATAGATTCTTCTCAAGAATTGGAAGGATAAAGTAGATAAGTAAGTCAATTACTCAGCATAGTGCAGAGCTGTAGGAAGTTTCCAATGAAAATGTATGTATCCTCCTTTCCAGAACAAACACTCCCCCTTTTTCCACATTGCTTAGAGTTTTGTAAATGGCCATTATAAAATAACAAGATGAATTTTTATGTCAAAACTATCAGAACTGCTGTGTGTAAAATGACCGACTCTTTCACGGCAGTTACTTTGCTTAAATAGCACTGTCATTGCTTAAATAACTTTGGACAATTTCTTTCTCAAAGTTATTGCACTAGTGTTCAGTTGCATTTTCATTTTTGAATCTTTTTTTTTGTATTTTACTTATCTCTTTTTAAAATTATATATTTTTATTTAAAACGCAAGAGAATATATGAAGAAAATAAACATTTTCTACAAACCCACCAGCAAGAATTGAGACACATTAACCTTGTTTATAGTAATCATAGGCTTTTTTGATGTTCTCTTAAAAATAAAAACATACAATTTGATAGTTTAAATTTTTTACAACACTTTCACAGAAGCATGTTTTTCTTTAAATATTTATTAAAATGTGCTTTTTAATGGTTTCAAAATATTACGTTATATGGATTTGTCAAATTGTATGTGCTTACTCTTACTATAGCTACTATTTGTTTTTGAAATAAAAAGAAAATTTTTCTAATTTATCAGTCTTGACTTTAAATGCTTTTTCTTTCTCCAAAATATAACCTACTCTAAAAAAGAAGGATAAAAAGAAGCAACAATTATCAAGTATCTACTACAAACCAAGCTGATCATGTACCTTATCTTATTGAGTCTTAGAAATTCTGAGATATGTAATATTATGCCCCAATTTTTAGCATTTTAAGTGCAAAATTTTGAAAATTCCAAATAAATAAAAGGGTGTTCTAAGCCATGTGTCTAGGAATCTTCACAGACAGATTTGTAACCCAGGAGTATTGGATTCCCAGTCCATATTTTACACTGTAGTAGGAAACAGCAACTGAATGGTTTTGACAAAACTAGAATGACAATTCCAAATTGTGTGCCATCTTTCATCACTTGTACAACTCAGAATATTTATATAGGCCGCTTTGGCAGAAAAGAGACAAAGGGCTCAAAGTAATTTGGCTCATGTTCATTACAAAACATAATCCAAAATCTTTTTTTTTTAACCACAACCACTTCAGAAGGTTGTCCCTGTCAAATACGCCTCAGCACATCAGTCAATCCTACTGCAGTATTTTCCCCTCCTTGGCAACCAGGACCTACCTGGAACTGCCCATGGTGACAGTTTGAGCAATTTTAATTAACAAGCACCATTAGACTGGAGAAAATTAGTTCCCTAAATGCCAGTCATTTCTGCTTTCTCTTTCATTGTTCCCATAGACTGCAGCTGATACTACGGCCCAGCAGTGTGTTACGGAGCCTGAAGGCCAGCAATGCTCGGCCAGGGATTCAGGTTCAGCCTGGCTGTGAACCAGATGGGGATCAGGAAAGAACTTGGGCAAAGGCCCTTTAAAACCCATCCAAGATACAATCACCACGAGAGCCTTCTCCAATTTCTGGGATTTCATTTCTGGGAGGAGAAAACATGTCAAGTTACTATGCTCTTTTAGCAAAGGAAAGAAACTGTTTTTTCCAGGTTTCCAGCTGCAGGATCCCATCAACACATTCCTGAAATTGAGGGCTCTGTAAAATCATAATATTTGAGATGGATGGAAAGAGAGTAGGAGGGCAAGTGAGATTTTAAAGAGCTGATTTATAGCTTTGGAGAAAGATGAATTTATTTATTAAAATGAAGTAGCAAATGAAGACATCGTTCAAGAAGTGAATACATTGCAACTAAGTGTAATACATTACAACTCGGAGTATTTGGCATATTTTGTTTCTTTCTCTTCCATGTACCATTAACTAAAAAGGGGCTGAATTGTGTAAAGAATGAAAAAATGAGTTTTAAGACAAAACTCACACAAAGGTCCAAACCTTGCACCTTGTCCTAGTAAAACCTCAGATAACATATTGCAGCATTATTTTTACTTTACCACTGCACAACGTAATATAAAATCAGACTATAAAATCAGTCTGCTCAGGTTGGAATTCTGGCTCTACATCTACTGGCTGTGTGACTTTGAGCCAGTTACTTATTCTCTTTGTGCCTTAGCTTCTTCACCTACAAAATGGGGTTAACAACAGTACCTATCACCTAGAGTAGGTGTAAGTATTAAATGAGATACTATTTGTAAATTGCTGCAGTGTCCTAAATAAGAATGTATTACCTAAAAAATATTTTTTTAATACGTTCATTTTCTTGTCCTTCTTTCTCATCTTGTTATATCCAGGTGAGTTAGATGGAACAGTGCCATGCTCTGAGTTTCAATCACGAGTACTTTATTAATTAGCTGGTGACCAAGAGATAGCTAAGGCTCAATATTCTCTCGGCCCGAGGAAGGGGCTTGATTATCTTTTATACTTTGATTTAGGTAGGGGAGGGGGAACCTAGCTGGAGCAGAGTTTACAGAAGCAGAATAAGCAAGTTAGATAAAGAGGCTGGTAACTAGGAGGCAGGAGGTTTTCATGATTGTTGATTTTTTAAGGAGGCTATACACAAGCAGTTCCCATGATTGCTGGTTACCAAGGGGAGTATTCGATACTTGTCATATAATCAATCAAAGGGGGGCATACACAATGGCAAATGGGCTTGCCAAGCAGGCTGTGGTTACAAGGGTTATATGTTTCTGTAGCTCTAAGTACAGCATGACCCAGCACAGTAGCAAGACCCAAGCATGCACTTAAGGGAGTAGTGACAGGAAGGGTGAAGTGGAGGTCAAGACAGAGTCTATCTGGATCTTAGCAAAATGGAATCTGTCTGGCTAACACGGGGTAGATTTGGACAACCTGGCCATTGAAAACTGAGCAACTCCAGGCAAGATGGCCATAAAAACATTTTGTTTTCCAAGACTCTTCCTCTGCCCCAACTTTCCTCTGAGAAAAGTGGGTCTATCCCGTTGAACATCTCCTGTTTCCTGTCCCTACACACTTCCACTCATTTATACTGCCAACCTCCTCTCCTTTCACTTTCAGGAAGTTAGCTGTCTCTCCTTTTGTTTAAGGTGGACCCCTTAATCTTTCCTTAGTTCACATCCGCCTTGGAAATCTTTCTAAATTCCAATCTTCCCTCTTAGCAACTTCTCTGCTTGTGCTTCCTTCAGTGTATTAACATGTTCAAGTCATAATAGAACATGACTCTCCTAATCACTTATCACTTGTTTCTTTTTTCTTTTTTTTTTTCTAAAAAAATTTATTTTGTTGTTGTACTTTGTTCTTTTTCTGCAATGTTTTGCCCAGGCTTTGTTTGCCCATCCTCTGATTCTCTGTTAGGATATTAGAAAATATTAATATGCCTTTTTTGAGAAGTTTTAGGTTTATAGAAAAATTGAGCTAAAAGTACAGCTTCCACATAACCTTCCCCCTCATAGTTTTCTCTGTCATGAACATCTTTCATTAGCGTGGTCATGTTAGACTTAATGAGCCAATATTGGTACCTTATCATCTACCAAAGTTATGTCATTTATGTTAGGGTTCACTCCTTGCGTTGTATGTTTTATGGGTTTTTGCAAATGCATAATGACATGTATCCACCATTACAGAATCATACAGAATGTTTCACTGTCCTAAAAATTTCTTATGCTGCATGGTTTTGCCTTTCCCAAGATGTCATGTTTGGAGTAATACAGCATGTGGCCTTTACAGGTTGGCCTCTTTTACTTAATAATAGGCATTTAAGATTCCTCTTTGTCTTCCTATGGTGTGATAGATCATTGCTTTTTAGTGCTGAATAATAGTCAGTTCTCTGGATATATCACTTTTATTTATCCACTCACCTACTGAAGAACGTATTTTCTTTCAAGTTTTGATCATTATGAGTAAAGCTGCTCTAAATATTCATGCACAGGTTTTTGTGTAAATATGTTTTCAACTCATTTGTGTAAATACCAAGGAGTGTGATTGTGGCTCTTATGGTAAGAGTATGTTTAGTTCTGTAAGAAAGTCTTCATTGTCTTCCAAAATGGCTGTATCATGATGCATTCCCACCAGCAATGAATCAGAGTTCCTATTGTTTGACATCCTTGCCAGCATTTGGCAGAGTTAGTGTTTTGGATTTTATCCATTCTAATAGGTGTATCACAGTATTTTTGCTTTAATTGTTTCAATTTTCAATTATTTAATGACATACCATGTTGATTATCGTTTCATATGCTTACTTTCCATCTATCTATCATCTGTCATGTTTTCGGAGGGGATGAGATATCTGTTAAGATATCATTTTAAAATTGGGTTGTTGCTTTATTTTTGAATTGTAAGAGTTCTTAGTATATTTTGGTTACAAGTCATTTATCAGGTAAGTGTTTTCCAAATATTTTTTCCAAGTTGGTGGTTTGTCTTTTCATTCTCTTAACAATGTCCTTTTCAGGATAGAAGTTTTAATTTTAATGAAGTCCAACTTAGTTTTTCTTCATAAATCCTGCCTTGGGGCATTGTGTACAAAAAGTCACCCCCAAACCCAGGGCCACCTAAATTTTCTCCTATGTTATCTCCTAAGAGTTTTATAATTTTGCATTTTACACATTTACGTATGTGGTCTATTTGAGTACATTTTTTTGAAGAGTTTGAGATCTGTGTCCAGATTCATTGTTTTTGCATGCAGAGTTCCATGGTTCTGGCACTTTTGTTCAAAATACCATCAGTTCCTCCAAAAACCTATGAAAATATGTTTTTTAAAGAAGCTACAGTAATGAAGACAGTGAAGTATAGCAAAAGAACAGACAAATAAAACAAGGGTACAGAATAAAGAGCATGGAAATAGACTCCACAAATACAGTCAAATAATATTTGACAAAGGAACAAAGAGAATATTTTGAACACTTGTTTCTTTTTGTCTATAGCTCCTTAATTTCTATCATATCACTTCTCAGGTTGACAATTTTTCTGTATTTTTTTTCCAACTAGGACTTTGGACTCCCAGCTGGCCCCCAAATGAAAAATCTTCTCTGTCTCAGCCTATCTAATTATGGGGAGATTTTAAAGATAAATAAGTAAATGAACATAAGCCAATTAACTGCAGTGAATCACCCAATACTTGAAAAAATATTTGGCAAACAGTGTATTTCATGGAATAGGGTTAGAGTTTCTAGGGTGAACCCAAACCATATACCTTTGTAAAAGCCAGAAAGTAAAATCCAGAGGGGGTCAAAAGACTCAGAGATAAAAACTCTCAAATAAAAGATAAGTAGGGTGAGGCAGTGGTGGGAATGAAAGAATGGAGAAGGGATGAACCCGTTAATTCTCTATTTCAAATCAAACTCCTTCTCAATCTTTGCTCCTATTGGCCAGTATGGCTATTAGAAGGAAGAAAAGAATAGTTATGTCTATGAGCCTTATTTTAGAGAAGGCTGAATGTTATGGTAACCAAATGCCTGGGAATTGAAGCCTTTATTCCTCCTCCAAAAACATTTTAACAAAGAGAGAAAAATTCTTTTCTCGTTAAATCCAATATTCCTGAAAATTCTGTTTCCCAAACTATGCTATTTACTAAAACCTTTTTGTTGATTGAAATTTTATCCTCATTTATAAAACCTACCAGTGTCTGGTGATGTTTTTTAATGAAAGAAAAAGCCAGCATAACACAGTTTGAAGATCTCTTCATCAGAGAACCATTTATTTTATAAGTTGCTAAGGATTTATTCTTGAGTCATACATGATTGAAATGGAGAAGAGATGGACATACGTGTCAGATGGATTGACCAATGTTACCACCCAGGGAGGAATATCAACCAGTCAAAGTACCCAGAAGTCCTGTGCTCCTACAATAGAAGCCCAAGGGAATGAGAGAACAGAAGGCCATTTCCCTAACATAATAAAAAACAGTTATTTAAATTTATGTAAGAATAAATATAATGTTTCATAGATAGAATAGTTGATTTTCAGTGCTCATCTCAGCTCTTATGGAAGTCAAAGAGGAGATGGACTTTAGCAATACTCATAATTCTAGGGTGAGTTAGAAGTAAAAAAAAATCAGTTTTATATTATTTTAAAGTTTTTATTATATTTACCTAAACTTTATTGTGTCTTATTTACTTAGGACAATTTATTTATCTTGCCTGTTCTTGCTACCCTTGTAGCAAGCCTCAACTTTGTGTTCACTTTCATGTGACACTCCCTTCTTAGAGACCATGTTAACTTGAGCATATATTATAAATTCAGGTAAGCTTTATTCTGAACATAGACTACAGAATAATCTTTGATAAAATGATAGCTGTTGTTTGAGCCAATCATATTCTTCATACAGAATTTTTGTTTTTCTAAGACAGAGTTTCACTCTTGTTGCCCAGGCTCAAGTGCAATGGCACAATCTTGGCTCACTGCAACCTCCGCCTCCAGGGTTCAAGTGATTCTCCTGCCTCAGCCCCCCGAGTAGCTGGGATTACAGGAGCATACCACCACAACCAGCTAATTTTTGTATTTTTAGTAGAGATGGGGTTTCACCATGTTGGCCAGGCTGGTCTCAAACTCCTGATCTCATAAATCTCCCGCCTCAGCCTCCCAAAGTTGCTGGGATTACAGACGTGAGCCACTGCGCCTGACCTACAGAATTTTAACTGAGAAGTGAAAGAGCACATTAGAATTGGCTATAAAGCTGACATGTCTGGGAGACAGAAAGCAAGCAGGGGCAAGAAAAGGAAATCACAACAGGTGCTCAGAGAAAAGCAAAGATGAGTCAGTGAGGCCCCTGAATGGGAGACAGAAATGAGGCAGCTTCCCAACTGCTGTGTCTTATAAAGCTGTTCCTGTCTTTGGAATTTAGTAAAATGTCACTAGCAACCCTCTAATAGCCACTAAGGCAGTTATTTCATTAGTTATCTGGCATATACTCCTGTTCTTTTGAACCAAAAGGGCCTTGTGCAGCCATCCTCATGACTGCCTGTCAAGATAAGCAGAGGTAGTGTTATCACAGGAATAGAGAGACAGAGTACCAGCAATGTGCTTGTCTTATGTTCCATAGATTCAATTCATCAGAACCACCTGTGGAACTTTTTAAAAATAAAGATTCACAGACTCACTCTGGTTAAAGATGGGCTCAGGAGACCAATGTTTTCTAAAGATCCCCAAATATTCCTCATGATAGCTAGTTTGGGGAACCTAAACTAAGGGCTCTTAATCTTGGAATTACAGATAAGTTTGAAAATGGCATAATACTATGATCTTCTCTCATTATATGTCATTCACATGTACTTTTGTATAACTTCAGGACCCCTAACCCAGACCTAGCACAATGTCCCTTCTGGAAGTAGATAGAAAGTGATCTATCTAGTAGCCAGCCAATGGGAAGCAGCCAAACCAAGTCTATTATCTGAGCTATTAGAGACAGTTTTCTAATAACAAATAAGGAAAAGACACAAGATGCATGTGTTGGTGTACAAAAAGAAACCAAGTTAGGTGTCCTGACAGAGTGCAATGAATAAATATGAAATTGGTCGCACAGGTCTTGAGGAACTGAAAGAGATAATAATCAGGAAGCCATCTATGACCCAGGGAAGGGAGATAAAGTGTGGGGGCTAGGATTCACAGAAGCTCTTCCCCAAACTGGTGTTGGTACTTCAGGAGCCTGATGGAGGAGCCCTGCAGATCCAGGCCTCTGATCACTGTGGAGGGAATTTTAATCATTTGTTGCTGGTACAATTAAAGAGAGAAAGAAAGCTGATTCTGGAAGTCCTGAAAGTAGCCGGAGGCTGGAACCAACTTCTGCTCCCGGGACAATGCTAACAGGCACAGAAATCAAACAAGAAGCAAACAAAACCCTGTTCTTCCTCTGCCTTCCAGTTGTCCTCCAGTGCTCTTTATTGGTGGAATAGAAAGAATAAGGGTAAATCTATCCAGAATTGTAAATACATCCAGAAATCACTTCAAAAAGGGAAGGCTAATTCTCCTCTGTTTCACTATAGACCGAGCTTAGTGACTCACTTCTAACAAATAAAACAAAATGAAGATGATGGTGTGCAACTTTGAACACTTTTCACAGAAAAGAAAGGCTGACTCACGAGGACAGAAATAAAAGTCATGGAGTATTCTTGGGCAAGATCAGGCTAAGAAAATCTTTCATTATTAGCCCAGCTGAATTTCAGATTTTCTGTAGACCAGTGACTCTTTTTCACCTTGCCATCCTCTCCTTCTTGAACAAGAATGTGTACAGCAGCTATTCCGTGCCTGCATCATTGTTGCATATTGGACATGTGAGGCAGAAAATCTGTTTATCTCAGAGATCTTCTGGCTGGGAGAAAGTGCACCCACGGAGCTATATTTTAAAAATTACCTCTCAAGCAAAAAAAGAGTCTCAAGCATACCTGGATTCGGTTTAGATAGTGAGATTATGATATTAGAATTCGGGGGACGTGAGAAGAGGGTATGTGTATTTTGTGCATGAGGCAAATGTAAATAATTAGCCAGAGTGTACACTATGATAGTTTTATTCTTGGATCTCAAGTTTTTTTAAATAAACATTTCTTCATGAGTCTAAGATTACTCTCCTTGAGGTAGGCAAGACGTAGTGTTTATGCCTTACAAACAGGATAAACTATAAGAAACTGTGCAGCCCCAAAGACTAGGACACAAAAGGTACTATAGTTTTTTCCTTGCTCTCCCTCTTGAAACAAACATTCTGGAGAAAGTTACCTCCCATATCAGAAGACGACGCAAGCAGCCCGTAGAGAGGGTCATATCCAACAGTCCACGAAAAATTGCCAACAACCATGTAAGTGGGCTTGAAAGAGATCTTCTTTCAGTCAAGCATTGAGATGAGAATGCAGCTTGGCCTTAATGTTGCTTACAACTTTGAAAGACCTTGAGGCAGAAGCACCTTGCAAAGCTGCACCCATATCCATGACCCACAGAAACTGTCAGGTAATAAATCTGTTTTAAGCCATAAATTTGGGAGTAATTTATTAACCAGCAATAGATAACTAACACAGACAGCAAAAGAGAAACAGCTTCCAGAGTCGTAGATTCAACATCACAAAAGAAAACATATATGGGAAGATTTGGAACTGAGAGACGAATTAATCTCTATCATCTAACATTTTCCTACTCAGCATCCATTTATACCTCTGTAAATACATGTGAACTTCCACACAAAAACACTAACACTTTTATGTTTAACAAGTTGCAAACATCATTCAACCAAATAAAAACCACTCTCACCTTCTCTGCCAACATAGGCAATTCAAAGCCCCAAGAATCATGGTATCATCTCTTAGTGAAAACAAACCCGGAATCCTATTCTGGGCAACTTCTTGTTGAATGGGAATTTCCTTCTTTTTGGTACTAAACTAACTAGCAGAAGCCAAAGTTATGGTAAAAGAAAGCATCTGTAAGAGAATTCATAAGTATAATGAAGGGAAAAGCTCATTCTGCCTCTCCCTTAATCTCTAGAACACAAATCAAGTTCCGAGTTCAACCCTAGTATAATAACTCATCATTTGCTCTGACCTGAATGTCCTCCAAAATATATGTGTTTACTTCATTACCAATGTGATAGTATTAAGAGGAGGCGCCTTTAGGAGATGGTTAGACCATGAGGGCTCCACTTTCATAGATGAGATTAGTGACCTTAGAAAAGAGCTGGAGAAAACTAGCTAGGCCCCTTTGTTGCCCTTCCATCTTTTCTGCCATATGAAGACACAACTTTCATCCTCTCACGGTAGCAAGGCACCATATCAGAAGCAGAGAAAGCAGCACTCACCAGACAATGAACCTTCCAGTGCCTTGACCTTGGGCTTCCCAGCCTCTAGAATTGTGAGAAAATAAATTTCTGTTCTTTACTAATTGCCCAGTTGCACATATCATGTTATGGCAGCACAAATGAACTAAGATATCATTAGTATGCCAATTATTTTAAATAATAAAACCAAAGTAAAGAGAATAATGTTGCAATGTAAATATAATTAACAATACTGAAATGTACACTTAAAAATGGTTAAAATGTTAAATGTTATGTCATGTATATTTTGTCACAATTAAAAATAAAAATAAAAAACTGGAAAAAAGAATAAGTTACCTGACCATTGTTACATGGCTATTAAGCATCAGGGCTGGGATTTGAATTTAAGATTTAACAACAATTGGTCTTATTACTTAGGACTTAGTGAAGTCTTCTTTGAGTTGAATGTTACTAGAGACTTTTAAGCTTAAGTGTCTTGGTGTCCACATCTCTTCCCAGATTTGGAAAGCTTTCAGTTTTCATCCATTATTTATTTAAATAAGCTTTCTACCAATTTCTCTCCTTCTCCTGCTTCTGGAAAGTTAGCTTTCATGCTGGTATCCAATAAATCTTGTAGGCATTTCTTCATGCGATTTTTTTTTCTCTGCATATTTTCAAATGCCCTGTCTTTGAGTTCACAGATTCTTTCTTTTGCTTGATCAAGTCTGCTGTTGAGTCTCTCTATATTGTATTTTTGCATTTCGCTCATTGTATTATTTAGCTCCAATAATACTTTTTTTATTCTGTCACTTTACCGAACATTTTATTTTCTTCATGTGTTTTTTATTTGACCTGTTGAGCCGTCTGTGTTCTCTTACAGCTCATGATTTTTGAAACAATTATTTTAAATTTCCTGCCAGGCTGTTCATAGATCTTCATTTATTTAGTATTAGTTCTTGAAATATTATTTTATTCCTTTTGTGGTGTCATGTTTCTTTGAACATTTCAGTTTCTTGAAGTCTTGTGTTGCTGTCTCTATATTTGAAGAAGTAGTAATTTTCTCTAGTCTATACTGACTGACTTCAGGAGAGAAACACCTTCACCAAATATCTCAGCTAGGAATTCTGAGGCTCTCAGACGTTTTCTATGGGTGTACCCACTCTACAATTCTTGTTTCTTCTTGGGGTGTGGGGATTGTTAAGGTCGTATGCCTTCTCTCCATCCTGCAAAGCCAGGTCAGGTGCTGAGAGCTAACCACGTGTTTTTCCTGGGGATGTGCCCCGAAATGCCCAAGTTTGTGTGCCTTGTCCCAGTCCCACAAGTTGAACCAGCTGTCTGTGCAAGAGCTGTCTTGCACTCATCATCTGCAAGGGCATGCTTGGGAATCTGACCTATGGAGAGTGGTGAGGTGCATGGACCACTCGGTTGCCTATGGGCCAGTTGCTGGGGAGTCCGCAGGTGAGATATTTTAAGCCACTAATGGATGAGCTGCTCGATTGAGTCCACTGAGCAGTTAGTCGGGCCCTGGCCTCTCTTCTCTGCTCCCAGCTTCTTCCAACCAGTTCTCTATGTCCATCATTTCAGTATCCTGGGTGGAGCAAGAACAAAGTGAGCCTATTGGCAGCATCTTGTATGGATGACACAATAGGACACTTACCACAGTTTTATTATCCTCTGAGGGAGAAATCATGGGTCAAGGGGAGTCTATCTTGGCACAGAGCTGTGCTACGTTAGGAGAAAGGTGACATGGGCCAAGTGAAAATGCTATTTTTACCCCTTTCAATTAATCTATTCTTAGATTTTTTACTTCAGTGTTGTACTGGAACTTCTCCATTGACTCACAGACTCCTGCCAAGGTACTCTTATTCCTGGGTGTTTGTCCAAATTAACACTTCTGCAGAGGGATAAGGTAGAAAACACCTTGCTGATGTTACCCTCCTTAGGAATTAAAATTTATTGCCAACACTCATTATAAGCACAAAGCTTATTTACCAATGCCTCTGTCATTTTACCGAGGTGAAGAATTAACAGTGTAAGAATTAACAGTATGCATAACTAATGTAACATTTTTCATTATGTTTGACAAAAAAATAAACATATCTGTTTTTCATTTTCAAAACCAAAATATTTAAGATTATAAATAACTAATATTTTGTCCTTATTTTTTCTAGTCTGTATATTTCCTGTGGAGCAACTAGAGCTTTTTAAATTTTTAATTTAAAATTTAATAAAAGAAAAAACTTTTAGCCAGATGAAGTCAACAGCTAGGGGCCTAGAAAATAAGCTGAATTTCTAAGAATAAAGCTGGAAAATAAAATACCAAAGGTGAATTTAATAATCAATCTTCTTTTTCGGGGATAGGTCATCTCTATGGTCATAGTGATACATAAGATTTGGGATCTAACCAAGGAAATACAGCAAAGTTTTGCATTATTAACAAAATTAACATCTATAAGAGAATAATAAATTCAGAGGCCCAGATAAAGGGATGTCCAGAGAGCAAAGATTTGCCACTATCTTCAGGAAAGTTCAAGGAAGAAAACACTCTCATCAACTGACACAGAGATTTTATAGTCCTTTTCTTAAAACATTAATGAAATAAGCAAGGAGTCTTATTTCATACTTTCATACTATAATTTTCTAGTAATAATACTAAAGCTAACAAGAATAACTATTATTATATAGTATAAAGTATTAATCACAATGATTATTCTTACTATTAGTGTTATTAATAGCTAATTATCATGAATATGTATGCTACTATTATTTTGTGACAGAGATTGTAAGGAAGATACACCTTTCTTGTTTTTTTTAAGTGTTCCCCAAGCAGAAAATGAATGAATTGGTTTCACACAAGTTTTCTACCAGGCAAACATGCTAACATGAGCATAAGCTTTTCATATCATTCTATTTTTTCAGTGAAGTCGAAGTTTAGTAACCAATATATACAGAAGTCCTGCATGAGTTTGGTGAGTGTGCCTCAAGTAATTAACAATGCTGATCTCAGTGTGCTGACAAAAAATGAATTTTGGAAGCAAAAGTTTAAGGCTCTGAACATAAACCACGGTTGTCTCATTTTGGCACCTCCCTGATAAGGACTTCAGCCAGTGCCTTTCTGCTACTGCTACCGGGAATCTTGCTAAATTCAGCATCACAGATATGTTTTCAGTGTTTCTTTTTTCATTCATAGAATCAAAGAAAAACTATACCCATCCTTTCTTTCTTTATTTATTTCAACAGCATTCATGTGTGTTCTTAGGTGCCATATGCTGCTGTAGCAATATACCATGCAGGAACAAAGAATGGAAAAGGGTAATGGCTTATACCAGAAGAAGACTTCTGCAAAATCTACAGGGTGGAACTTGGAATTTACTTTTAATTATCCTTCCATCTGGCAGAATAAGCAGACCCTGTTTAACATCATGTGTATAAATTTTCTCGTACTGTCTTTAAATGAAAGCCTGTATGAGCTTCGCTGCCATAGGTCCTGAAGATAGCTTCATGGTATAGGTCACACTTGCATCTCTTTCCCACTGTCACCATATTTCAAGACACTGGAATTTGTCTGTTGGATGGGTAGTGAGGAAGATGGTCTTATTTCTAAGTCAAAAGTCCTGACTCATGTACACACACAAAAAATCCTGTGTTATATGTGAATCAAGCACTGTTGTTGAAATTGAAAATTCTCTCCTGGTGTGGCCACATTATACTTTTAAATTGTAGAAAAGGATAACCGAGTTATACAGGAATTAGTTTTTAGAAAAATGTCAAGTACAGTTCTGCTTTGGCTGGGCTAAATAATCATAAGATTAGGCAGAAGACAGGCAAAGTGGGTGTATCCCTTAGGTGGCAGAGTTGGGAAAAAATGCCTCTCTGAAGGCTGACCTACGTCCTGTGTCTGAGCTCATGGTAAATTGCCGATCATAGTTAAGGTAAAACCTCGGACACAAAATGAAAACATAGAGTTTAGATTCTCTTTGGTGATTGTCTTTTATCTAATGCATTTTGCTAAAATGGAAAAAGGGTTTTGTAAGGAAATTTTATGGCATTTTTGCATAATCTCTCTCTCTGTCCCTCCATTCAGCCCACACACACACTCAAATTTTTTCTTCTCTCTATATGTTTTTCCTTTCACTGGTGTCTACACCATGAATGATGACATGGCTTTTTTGCAGAATTCTAAGCAATCTTTGATTTCTTTCCAGAATGGCTTAGTAGCTTCTTTCATAATTCTGAAGCTCCCAAACTCATTTCCTCCTCCTCACTTTCAAAGAAGAGCAAATTACCTGTTTTATCCATGTAACTAGAGAACTGGAGTTTGGGAGAAACAGCCAGTGACTATCTAGATAAGAGCTAAACATTATCAGTCTTTCAGGTTAGGTTTTCACTCCAAACCCCGTTCAATTCATTGTGTCTTTCGACAACCGATTTCACCTGAATGTAGAAATGGATCTGCATGTGCCATGCTGTGTTGCTGAAAGTTAAGCCATCCCTTTTCTCCCCTCTCAAATGTGCAACAGAGAATTGAGGAAAGGAATGTTCAAGAGCCTATTTTTTCTATACCCTCCCTATTCAAAAGCGCGTAACATCTGCTAATGCAATTTTATAGTCAGTTGGCCTGGTTCAAATACTGGCTCTAGTACCTTCTCCTTGTGGCATAATCTCTCTGGCCTCCAGTGTCCTCATCTTTAAAACAGGAATTATAATAATTCACTTCAAAAGATAGTACATTCAGTCTACGCCTATTGAGCACTGGCTCTGTGTCATGCATTCCTTTAAGCCTCTTACCTGGTTTAACTCAATTTTTCCATCAACTGTCTTTGATATAGATACAATATTCCTCCTTTATCCACAGGGGATACATTCCAAGACCCCTAGTGAGTACCTGAAACCAAAGATGCCAGATGTTCTTTTCTTCCTGTACATCCACATCTATAATAAAGCTTAATTTATAAATTAAGCACAGTAAGACAAACAGCAAGAACTAATAGTAAAATACAACAATTACAAAAGTGTGCCAGCATCACTACTCTTGAACTTTAGGATTTTCTTTTTTTGAGACAGTGTTTCTTTCTGCCACCCAGACTCCCAGACTGGAGTGCAGTGGCGCAACCTTGGCTCACTGTAACCTCCACCTCCCAGAGTTAAGCAATTCTCCTGCCTCAGCCTCAGGAGTAGCTGGGACTACAGGTGCACACCACCATGCCGGTTGATTTTTGCATTTTTAGTAGAGATGGGATTTCACTATGTTAGCTAGGCTGGTCTCAAACTCCTGACCTAGTGATCTGCCCACCTTGGCCTCTCAAAGTGCTGGGATCGCAGGTGTGAGCCACCACGCCCTGCTGGGATAATTTTTAAGTAAAATAAAGGTTACTGGAGGTGCTGCAACACTGTGATAGTCTATCTGATAACTAAAACGGTTACTAAATGGCTTGGGTAGGTGGAATATGCCATGTGGATACACTGGAAACATGAAGGATTCATGTACCTCTGGATGACATCAGAGTTCATCAGAAATCAGAATGGCATGCAATTTAAAACTTTTGGCCAGGTGCTGTGGCTCACGCCTGTAATCCCAGCACTCTGGGAGGCCGAGGTGGGATGATCACCAGGTCTGGGGATCAAGACCATCCTGACTAATATGGTGAAACTCTGTCACTACTAAAAATACAAAAAAGTAGCCAGGCGTGGTGGTACACACCTGTAGTCCCAGCTACTTAGGAGGATGAGGCAGGAGAATAGCTTGAACCTGGGAGGCGGAGGTTGAAGTGAGATGAGGCCATGCCACTGCACTCCAGCCTGGATGACAGAGCAAGACTCTGTAGAAGGAAGGAAGGAAGGGAGGGAGGGAGGGAGGGAGGAAAGAAGGAAGGAAGGGAGGAAGGAAGGAAGGAAGGAAGGAAGGAAGGAAGGAAGGAAGGAAGGAAACAAAAAAAACTTTTGAATTGTCCGTTTCTGAAATTTTATATTTAATATTTTTGAACCACAGGTGACTGCAGGTAACTGAAATTGTGGAAAGTAAAACTGCAGATAAAACTATTGTACTACTATTATTATTCATATTTTGCAGATGGGAAAGTGAAAAAAAGCACCACATTATTAAAAGCTGGGAATGACTGATTCTCCAATGCAGGGCAATTTAGTGAATTTGGATTGGAACCTGGGGTTTAGGTTCTGCGCCTAAGCCTCTGAGTCCCACCTCTCTGAATCTTGTATCTGTATATTGGAATGGTACCATACTCCAAAGAGCTCTGTGCAGTGGCAAATACGCTGAAACATGCACTAGGGCATTTTTGTGCACATTGAGTTCTTCCCGGCCCAATAATTATCTCACAAGCTAAGCAATCATTTTATAAATGGCCATCTTCTTGCAAAGGGAATAAGGAGAATGGATGAGTGAAGAGGCAATGCTCCGGATTCCCATTTCCCTTCTAAGCAGCTTTGGATAGAGAAGGAACTCTCACAATAACTATGCTAGGAGGTTTTATTACCTTACATTTATAGGGGAAACACCCAAGACTTAAGTAAATTAAATTGTCCAAGGTCATCCAACAAAATAACTAGTGGTTACATTTCTAATTCTTTCTAACTGCAAAGAGCAAACTCTTCACTGCAAAAACCTTGCTTCTCTGTGATAGTCTTAAGGATGTTCGCTGATTGTGTTTGACTCCTCATCGTATGGCACGTGGTAGGTCTGCCTCTGTACTTGGGTGGAGATATTTTTCACTTACTTATTTTCCTACTCTTATTTGTCTCAGGCTGTTATTATTATGTAAAGTTCTGAACACAGAGAAATTAACAGTGAGGAAAAGGAGGTATGCTAGTACATAAGTATCACTTAATTTTGTAATAAATGATTTAGCCTATGCAGATGACAATGTGCTCAGCACACGTGCAAATTAGTAAAAGTTGATTGCGAGTCAATTGATAAAGGAAGAGGCAAAGCAGCATGTTAAAGCAGGAGCGTTACAACATCCAGTCAATCCATAGACTGAGAAGTGTCACTAAGAAATATTGTGATGTTAGGCAAATTGTATTTCATTGAGTCTCTGATGCATCAACTATAAAATAAGGTTTTCAATGCCTTATGTCATAAATCAGTATAGAAAATAGAGAATGGTCACTATTACATGAAAGGCCAGTATTAACAAATTTCCACGTGTACTAGTTCGTTCACCATCAGAAGTTTTTGGACTGGCTCATGCTCCTGTGACTGTACCCAGTTTTCCAAACATATGTATAGAATACATAAATACTTCCTGGTTCATAAGTTCTGGGAGATGATAGGCCCATGCCGTCAGTAATGAAGAGCATGTCAGTCATTGACTTTCCATACTAGTTTTACTATGTAATATATTTATCAATACTTGTATTCGTTTTTAGGAATACAATTGATCTTTTCCGGAGCCTCATTTTCAATAACCACCTAACTCATTCAGTGCTAAATCACCATCAGGGTAAAACCTAAAACAACCAAACACAAGAATATCAGTATAAAGATTAAACGATTCAAACTTCCACCTGGTCTTTTGTTCAGTGCAACTCAGTGTCCTGGTCAGCAACTGTGAATCAATGTAGGCAATGGAGTGAGCCCACAGAATCCTTAACGCTTCTATGCTCTGCACATCTCACAGTGAATTCAAGGCAGAGAGAAATATATGTTCCCAAAGTTAAGAGCCATGTTGTTCTAGCATCAAAGGCTAAGTCAACAGCCTGCTCGTTTATTTAGAATACTAAATACAACTGAATAGAACATAACTAATTTGTTATTGACCTAATATTTATGTGTCTTGCCATGTAGAAGAGAATTCCATAAGGGGGATGATTTTGAATGTCTTATGTCTTCAGAGCCCACTAGAGTCTCTGGCATTGGGTAGGCCTCAAAAAATGTTTGTCGTGAATTTTAAAATGTGAAATATTTGTGGACATAACAGCACATTTTTCATTCATTCATTCAGTCAACAGATTTTGAGGTCTTGCATAGCAGGCACAATGGGGAAGCAATGCTAAAAAAATTAGATATGGAACTTACCCTCTGGTGGTTGAAATGGACATTAAATTATTATTTATATAATTAGATATTTAATTATAATTTTGAAAAGCACTATGAACAAGAAATACGATCTGCGAAGGAAACACATTATTCGATCTAAGCTGGATGAGGTAGTTTAGGGAAGGATTCCCTGATAAAGTGACACTTGAGGCAAGAGGTAAGGAATACTTGGTAGTTAATGTGACGTGTCTCAAAGAAGAAAAGACATTCCAGAGGAAAGAACATGGCTCACGGTCCTGAGACGCAAAGGCTAAAGCTGCATTCAAAGGACTGAGAGAGCGCAGTGTGGCCAAGGCAGAAACTGTCAGCCAAGTCCTGGGGAACCAGTTTAGTGAGGCAGGCAGGGACTGCCTATTCCGAGGATCTACAGGTTATGTTAATTTTTTTTTCATTATCCCAAGAAGAGGAGAAAGCATTTGAAGGGCTCTAGCTATAGATTTGTTTTTAAAAGATCATTGTGGCTGCACTAATGATAATAACTTAGAGAAATGTCACAGTGTATGTGAGGAAACCATTCACGGAGCAAGAGCCTAGAAGTAAAAGTGAAGACAGAAAAAAAAAAGAGGATTTGGAATTGGGTAATTAAATTGTAAATTTGATGAAAGGTGGTGATTAAGATGTGGGGGTGGAGTGAGAAAATATTTACAGATAAATCTTTAATTTGTAGCTTGCTCGATTCAGACCCATTCAGGCCAATTCAGGGTCAACTTATTCATTAGGTTCGGTAGGCACATTGCCCAACATCCTCAAAATTTTTAGAGGTGTTATCAAGAAATGTTTTAACTTTAATCCAAAGAGCAAAAGGAGCTTTAGCCCAAAGACAATGTTTAAATATATAATATTACTACATTCATCTTTATACCAAGGCAAAAAAATATAACTTAATATTCTTATGGACAAAACAAAAGTGCCCGGGGCTCATGGAAGTTTTAATGCAACCCTGGAACGACTGTCACTGATAGAACAAAACTGGGTGAAGACCAGGTGGGCGTGGGGCTGGAGGCTATGGCAGCACAGGGCAAGTCGACTCTGACATCAGTTAAGTTCAAGGTACCTGCGAAACGTCCAAGTGCAAGTGACAAAAAGTCCTCTAGATATACAACTTGAAAATTACTATGGCATTCTCAATGTCAAAACCTATAGAGTCATCAAGTATGGATTTCAGTTCCAACTTCACCATTGTGGTAAACTTCGATTAATCTTACGGCCTTAAACAACATCATCTTTCCTCTAAGAAATGCTTCAAAACACGTGGTTTTGTGGATGGTGACCTTTGGCCCAGTTGTAGTGAGAGGTTACCTGTGGGCTTACCCAAAATGAACCAATTAGAGTCCTCCTGTGGGATTTTATTTATTTATTTATTTATTATTATTTTATTTTAGGACGGGGTTTCACCATGTTGGTCAGGCTGGTCTTGAACTCCTGACCTCAGGTGATGCACCCACCTTGGCCTCCAACGTGCTTGGATTACAGGCGTGAGCCACCATGCTCAGCCCACCTGTGGGATTTTATATCTGATGGTGGTTTGAAAGACCCCTGTGACTTCCTAGCAGTAAATCTACTGGAATGTGCCCCTGAAATTGCCGAGGAAAGGGCTCACTATTACATAGGGAAACTTGCTTGAGAAATGAAGCCAACATTCATAAAGTGACAGATTCAGTGTAGAGAAAATTCCAATGCCATTGTCATCCCTGTATCCAGTTCTCCCTACCTCCACACCTACCCTTGCATTCTCTAGATAATTGAACAATAAATTGTCTAGTCTGTTTAGGGTAATTATAATTTTGATTTCGATCATTTTCAAAAGCAAGAATGATGGTAAATATAACTACAAAACACCATGTGATCTTGGGCAAGTCATGATCTCCCCGAGCTTCAGTTTTCTGGTCTGTAGGATGAATATTGAAAAACAACATCATAGGGTCATGATGATTACATGAGAAAATCAGAAAATTACTTTAAACTTCAGTGTACAGCATGCACATATTTGTTATCATTTTCATGATGAAAAAGAGAGAAAGCAGCGGGGATATCTAGAGTTGTTAACATGGGAGCTGTTTGGTCCACACGGGGTCTGGCTCAGTTACTGGGATGCCATTACATGTGGTTTAAAGAGTTCCTTCTTAATGTGCACCGTTAGATCCAAGAAAAGTCATATTATTTTTCTGTGGTGCTCTCCACTTCGTGTTAGCCTTTTTTCCTTTTCTGTTTTGTTGTTGTTGTTGCAGCCTTCACAGAACATGTTAATCGTTACTAATTTTCAAACATTTGCCAAAATCAGTGAGCTTACTCTGTAGGAAATTCACACAGAACTAGGGTGAGTTCCCATCCACCTAACTTAATGCTCACAGTGAAAACCTTCTCTGTGCCCTTTAAGTGTCCTGTCCTAACTGTACTATTGGCCTTTCCTCATTGTAGTGTGAATTGTTTATGATCTCACTGATTAGACTGTGAAGTCTTCAAGGGCAGTCATGTAGTCTCATTAATGTGTTTATATACCCCAGCACTGAGCACACACTAGGCACTCAACAAACATTAGCTCAATAAACAGATGAATTTAGATACATTATATCACAAACTCGCAAATCACACAATAGCATCTCTAACGCCAGTAATATGTAATCCATTCTGCGGTAGAATCTGAAATAAAATCCAAACAGCTAGATTGAGATTTAGGAGTATATATAAATATATATGGACAAACAGGCTGTGCTGGGCTCAAGGGTGACCTGCATCCCCTTTATGAGAATGAGGTCCCATGAAGGTAGATGTGAACAGTTTTTAGCTCAGCCTGTGGTAGGAGACTGGTTCTCATTAGAAGTACCTGAAAAAAATGCATTTATGCAATAAAACAACTGGTTGTTCAAGACATCACCACCACACAGCTTTACTCTGTCTGGCTCTTACTTTATAGGTCTATCCTTAGGGCATCTATATTTTGTTTCTGTAAAAACTGATACCGAGTCAGAAAGAGCCTTTTGTGGCACCACTATTTGTAAATTATACAGGCAAAAAAGAGCGTCACAAAGACTAGAACTCATATTTTGCATACTCCAATAAGCATGCCATCAATTAAAAGCTCAAGATCAAGAAGCTTAGCCAAGTTTCCATCCAGATGGAATTTATAATAAGTATTATAAAGCACTGAAAATGGGATTCCAGCCAAACCAAAGACAAGTCATAAAAGGTACACATCTCCCTAATGAGGCAATAACACCACAAACATGGGTCTTAGTTTACCACAAATCTGCTTTTTCACTCTGTTTTTCAGCAAACATGTATTCATTCGGTACCTACTATGTGCTGAAGAATGTGTAGAAGCTGCGGTCATGAGACAGTCCCTTAGAAAATGAGAAGAAACATATATACACAAACTCAGACCCAGGCGTACATGGACACACACACCACATGCAGCTAGTAGTACAAAATCAGTCAGACTAAGGCAGGGGAATTGGCAATTGCATCTTCAAGCCTGTGTTATGGGTTGAATGTGTCCCTTCAAAATTCATGTGTTTAAGTTCTGACCCCAATACCCCAGAA
This sequence comes from Cebus imitator, assembly GCF_001604975.1. Taxonomy (NCBI): domain Eukaryota; kingdom Metazoa; phylum Chordata; class Mammalia; order Primates; family Cebidae; genus Cebus; species Cebus imitator. Next base: position 2,131,646 of record NW_016107645.1, read on the forward strand.
TGCGCCTTATTTGGAAATAGATTTTCAGCAGACGTAATTAGTTAGGTAAGATGAGATTATACTGAGGTGGGGTGGGCCCCTAATCCAGTGTGACTAGGGTCCTTATAGCACAGGGAAATTTGGACACAGATGCACATACAGCAAAACACCATGTGAATATAAGAGTCATGCTGCCACAGGCCAAGAAACTACCAAAAGCTAGAAAAGGGACCTCAAGTGAGTCTTTAATTCTTACTCCAGAGTGATTGTGTGGGGTGTGGGATGGAATTTATGCTTTCAGCAGAAGCATGGCTCTGCAAACACCTTGATCTTAGACTCCTGACCTGCAGAACTATGAGACACTATATTGCTGTTGTTTAAGCAACTCAGTTTGTGGAAATTTTTTACAGCAGTCCCAGGAAACTAACATACTTTAGTTGACAGATGATTAAATGACATAGTGTATATGAAAAAGCTTTTTCAACTTCAAAGTTTAGAAGCACAAAAATGTACATCATCCATAGAGGCCTTTTGGACAGCCCAAATTATATTGTGTTCCCAAGCAAATATGAACCCCAGGTTTTAGATTTTAAGAGCAAAGCATGGAATCTGGATCTGAACCATACAATACAGGAGCCACTTGCCACAAGGGAGCACCCAAAATGTGCTTAGTTCAAAGTGAGATGTGCCGTAAGTGTAAAACACACACCAGATTCCAAAGACTTATTCTGAAAAAAAAAAAGTAAAATTTTTCATTAGTAATTTTTATACCATCTACGTGTTGAAATGATAAAATGTTAGATGTATTGAGTTAAATAAAATTTATTAAAAATAATTATTTCACCTGCTTTTTAAATTTTCATCTTTTTAGTGTGGCTACTAGGAAATTTACAATTACATATGTGGCACATATTCTATTTATATTAGACAGCACATGTCTAAAGGTAAAATGTGTCCCTAAATTTTCCTGAAATCATATAGATGCTATTTTCCATCGGATTGTGTGTCAATTATAACAGAAGGTCTTCCTTCAGATCATCAAATCAGAACACTTTGCAGTTAAGTGCAAAGTGGTTTGCCTGCCATTGGTTTCATCAGCTGCTCCCATTTCACCAGGGAAGGTTTTAGAAGCTCAGACCTTTGATTCCCTTCCTCTGCTTGTCTCCCCCTCCACCTCCTAAGGACTCCAACTCATCCAGCTGATGGCGAGATTAGGTTAGAAAGCCATTGGCCTTTGCTCTTCAGTGAGGAGGCAAGTTTTGAAAAATGACCTCCCCTTGGCCAAACAGAAGAGTCTAAACATTCTACCTTTGAAATTATACAGACTATCATTAAAATTACAGCCTGTCACTTACTACCCCTGGGACTTTTACTAGATACTTACTTAGGGCCAAGCATCAGCCAGGTGATAGAGATACAGATAATTAAGAAATGGATTCAGCCATTAGGGGACTCAGAAGCAATTTGGGAAACTGGCATTTACCTCCAAGGTTACAATGATCATTGAATGACATCTCATATGAAAAGTGCAGTGTTTTATATGCACATAATACCTATCAGCAGGATTATCACCCAAATTAAAAAGTCTTAGTACTGTGTCTGACACAAAGAAGTTTTTTAGTAATACAGTCCACTCCCTTTTTATTAACCACATAATTCACTATATTTCTCAATGCCTATAAATGTCTTTCAAAATATTCACTTTAGATATATGAAAATTAAAATCCAGGGCGATATATGACACACCAACTCCCATCCCCCAATTACACAGTCACTCTGGAGCAGGAAATAAAGATAGCAGACCACTTTGTGTGGCTATCCCCAGTCCTAAGGAACTTATCCATATTACACAAGGTTCCATCAACTGAAACTATGGGGACAAGCTCCAACCCTTGGTGACAGGCTGCGATGAAGTGAACAGGAGGCCCCACTAAGCAGGGATCAACATAGGACAAGAGTATAATCCTCACACTTAAGATACATGGCAAAATCAGGAGGTGCCAAACCCCAAAAAGCAAAGAATTAAGGACATATTCCTGATATATTTCCAGACACATTCTGTGGGCATCTTCTTGCACAAGGCTTCCAAAGTATATGCTCTTCTTACTTTTCCAGGATGAAGAACGGGATTTAAGAAACAGAGAAAAGAAATCTAAGTTAACTGTAGCTTCATTCCTCGAAGAAACCAATATTAACATCACAAACATGTTTCAGTTAAGTCTTTTTCTCTGCTTATATTTTTAAAATTGGTATAATACTTTATAAGTAGTTTTGTATTGTGACTTTTCACATATATAATATGAATTAGCCCATGTTAGAAAATATTCTTCCAAGTATCACTTTTAATAGAGAAACAACATGGCATTACATGTATGCATGTATGCACTCCATGATTTAATATTCCTTATAGTAATTATTTTGTGATAATGAAAATATGTGATATAGCATACAAATGACAGACATCAATATCTTTGGTCATCAGTCTTTGTTTCAGTTGCTAAAAATATCCTTAGATTGCATCAATAAGCATAAACAATTTAAAGACATGTAATGCAGATCGCCAAACTGCTTTCAAGAAAGTCTGGACCACTTCAATTACACTAACAGAGCAGGAAATGCACATTTTAGTGATGCCTTATTGAGTCAAAAATTGTTGGGTTTTAATTTGCTAATTACATATGCAAAAAAATGACATCCCATTTCTACTGATACGCTTGCTTTGATAGCAAGTAAAAACAATTTTTAATTACTTATTAGTTATTTGACTTTCTTTGAGAAATGATGATTCATACCCTTTGTCCATTTTATTACTACGTTAATGGCTCTCTACCACTACTTGTAACACATATGAGTTATGTATACACTAGGAATGCCAACACTTTATACCAATACTTCTTCAGAATATTTTGTGAATACTCTGTTTGGTTCTCTTTATTTTTAATTTTTCCACGAATGTTTTGTTGTTACATTTTTTAATGTAATCAAAGCTATCATTTATTGACTTTGCAATTGCCTACACTGATTTTATGTATACCTAGAAAGTGTCTTTCCTGCAAGATCCAGATACATATAAAAAATGCTTTTCTCTTTTAAAATAATATCTTTATTTTAATGCCTATTTAAATTAATATAGCTGGAAATCATTTTAGTGAATAATTAACTATTTCAAGAAACTATTCCTGATATTAAAACATTTGTAGATTATGTAGAGATAAAAGAATGCCATAAATGAGCATATATAAGAGATTTGATGAAATAATTTTCCTTGTAGTGAAATTCTATGTTGATTAATAATCTTGTTCTTGGAGAATATGTAAATCAGAAAAATGCTTATGAACTAGTATTAATTGTAAACAGCAACTAAAACAACTTTTATAGTTTAATCTCTATAAATGTAACTGCATTTAATGTTCTAACTGTATAACCCAATATAAATATAAAAATGAATATAGGTAGATTATAAAATGTTAAAATTGGTTGTTTCTAGACTGTAAGATTACTATTGATTTTTATTTTATACTCTAGTGTTTTCCACTTTTCCTACAATAGGCATTTACGACTTTTAAGAATAAAAAGTAAAGGAATATCTTTTAAATTGAAAATAAGTTATTGCTTTTTCCATTAATGCTTTAATCATAATAAACTTTTTCATAGGCAGTTCTTTTTCTCAGAGTGCTTCATAGTTATTTTCATTTCTTATTTCTTTCATGGATAAAAAAAAAGGTGTAAAATAGTTCCCTTGAAGCAAGTTTCTAGGTCTGAGATTATTCAGACTCATTGGCTGCTACCTCCTTCCAAACTAGTCTCCCATTTGTGTTATGCTTTTTGATTTCCTATGAATACATTACACCTTTGCACCCAGTACGTGCTTGGCACATGATGATCTCTTGCTTTACACTCATCCTCCTTCCTTCCCCTTCCCCACTAGTTTCTGACTGCTGACTGTATTCCATGTCAAGATGTTTTCCTTGGCCTTCCTGCCCATGTCATCTCTGCCTGCTCTCTTCTGCTTCCTCGTACCTTGTAATGTCAAGGTCTGTCTACCCTTCTAAGCCACCAGCTTTCTGTTGGAAGCACTGTGTTTTATTCATCCTTTGAATAACATGAATAACATGATTCTTACTCATTTGTAAGACCCAATGCAATGAGCCTATAGTTTCTTTACTTGGCTACATTATAGTAAACTCTAAAAACAAAAACTTTCAGCATTAAAAATATATATATATAGTAATTTTATTTCCTCAAATGTTAAGCATAGAGTTAACATATGATCTACAAATTCGACTCTTAGGTATATGCCCAATAGAAATAAAACTATCTTTACAAAAACTTGCATATAAATGTTAGTTAGCAGCATTATTCATTATTATTCATATTCATAATAGACAAACACTAGAAACAACCCAAATCATCCACTAACCACGTAATGGATAAACGAATGTCATATATTTATAGAATGGAATATTATTTGCTAACACAAAGAAATAACGTACTTACACGTGCAATAACATAGATAAACTTGAAAAACATTCTGCTATGTGAAAAAAAAAAAAGCCAATTGAAAAAGATCGCATTACATAAAATGTCCAGAATAGTGAAACTTATGAAGAAGGGAGATTACTGGCTGGCAAGGGATAGTTTCTGTGTGTGTGTGTGTGTGTGTGTGTGTGTGTGTGGTGGGAGGGATGGGGGTGACTACAAATAGGTATAATTATTTTTTGGAATGATAAAAATGTTCTAAAATTATGATGATAAAATTATGGTAAAATCCTGTGGTGTTGATTTTACACCTTTATAAATATATTATATATAACTGAATTGAACACTTTAAGTGGGTGAACTTTATGGTACATGAATTATTTCTAAAAAAAACTGTGTATATATAAATACAATACTGTATTTATATATATATATAAATATACATGGCTTGAAATATATATCTAATATGTACATATTATACATATACATACTGTATATGTATATGTATATATTATACATATACATATATGTGTATGCATATATATGCATCACACACACACACACACACACACACACACACACATATGGCTTGAAATACAAAAATCGTTACTCTCGATGGGGGTGGCAGTCCATCCTCTAACTCTACCCCTGAAAAATTTGCCGCTATCCACCACTGAAGGAGGAATGTGAGGATACGGTCACGGATAGGCTCGGGAAATATGAGATTTAGGGACATCTATTGTAACTACTCTTGGTAATATTTTAATAATATTTTATTTTTGAAGCACCAGTCTGGCCAATCAAATAGTTGCAAGGTTAAAACAACCCCATTAATTCAACTATATCAAAGTGGCTGTATAGAAATATGCTACTTTTCTACCTCTTCCTAATCCCCATGGGCTTAGCGGTCGATGGTTTACTTCTCTGCCCTTCCACAGATCCCTGTTTATGACTCTCTTATGTTGTGGTATTATTGGATTTTGTGTATATTTCTCCTAAAAGGTTAGACTAGCTAAATTATGAACCCACAGACCATACGGATTTATTATAGACCTCTGTCTTTTAAATACAAAATAGAAAATGGTAATGTTTTATGTTTACTGAATAGAATTTTTTTAAAAGCCAAAAAGTAAGAGACGGCATCACTGCTAAGCTTAAAAGTATAAGCTTTCTACCTCTATTCCCAGGAGGATGTTAAGCAATTTATTTGATGTCCTTCAAAAACTATCTTTATAATGAAACAAGAGAAACTATGATTAAATATCAAATTGAACTTCCTGCACAGCATAACAAAAGTGAGGTAGAATAAAGAATGAAGGCGAATTTTGACTCATGTGAGTAGCAGAAAACCAAATATCCTAGTTGATTTAATTTTACCTGAATAAAACGGGGGGCAGGCAAGTTGATCTCAAAAGATCTTTTTCCAGATTTATGAGCAAGGTTGCTTCTGTGCCCCTACACAGACTCGGTGCTGTGCCTCCACACCAGCTGCTGGAAAGGTGACAAACGACAATCAAATAAATCACCAGGAGACAATGGCCCCTATGAGGCCCACAAGCTTATTTGTTCTGAATTAAAATGCTCAAACTTCAGATTCACTCTCATCCTCTGTATTTATGTTTCCTTTTGCCTTGAAGCAAGCATACTGAGTGCCATGATAAATTGTTGAAAGTCTGTCTCATTTCCAGGCAGACCCTGTAAATTTCTGAGCTGTGCTTTGCAAGCCTTCATTTTGATTTGTAACGTTCAACCACCCTGTCAATGACACTCAAAGGGTCTGCAAGGCCCTTTTCCTTTGGCTGAGCAGTGGCCATGAGGTCCTGGCCTTTCATTATCCTTAGAATGTTGCAAAGCTGTACTTAATCAGAGCATCCAGCCCTTTTCAATGAGGATGATGTGCATCTCCTCCCAGTCAAGACTTTTGTCTAAGATGTGGCAGGTGCTGAGAGGGGCACAACCTTGTCAGGATGTGTTGATTTTGGAATAGATACAGTGGAGAGGGTAAAGCCCTAAACAGAAGGTTCTCCCAGTACTTAGAATGAAACCTAAAAATATCAATCCTCTGGGGCAAGTATTCTTTTCTTAAACACATATTTATAACACGCCCCTACTCAGGGGAGACACGGTAAAACAAAGAGGAGCAAGTCCTTGATCTCTTGGGCCTTAGATTATGTTCCTTTCATTGAATGAACAAACAGATGAGTGAGTGAATGTACATGATCTTTGCATTCAAAAGAGGTTGCTAATCCCATTGCTATGTAAATCATATCTGGCCCTCTAAGCCAGGCTTACAGCGCAACCCAGGCAACCAGCGAAAGCAACCTAAAGGATAAAATAAGTTTTTGAGGTCACATCTCCATACCTTTTCATACATGAAATATTAATTTCTGACCCCTAAATTCTGGTTTTCTTTGCCAACTTCAAGACTTTTCTCTGAACCTGTATAATTCTGTTCAATCTCTCAACCTCTGACTTGGTGGGCCTTAATGTTCACACATAATTTTCAGCTTCGTATTCTCCTTCCATATTTGTGTTCTTTTATTATTAAGTATACATCAATAGTCTAGCTCAGGGTAACACAGAAATTCACCTACTTGGAGGATAGATTTAGATCTCTTTGAAATAACTGTCTTCATGGAACCTAAAAAACTAAACAGAGTGGGAAATTAAGACTTCATCTTTTCCCATTTGACAGATGAGGGTGCGCTTTGGTGCTAGGCATTTACTTACAAAGACTGGACAATAAAACTGAGACCCTAGTAATGCCAGGGGTGAAGGAAGGCAGAAAAGTTGGATTTGTATCTGAGGGGTCTCTGTCTCAGCAGTGTTGACTGTCCAGAAAGAGAGCCTAACATCCGGGTAGCCGGGGAGGCTGAGCTTTCCTCAATCCCCACAACAAAGAGGGGCTGGAAATGTAACAGAGAATCTAACCAGAAGCCAAATACTTCAAAGCAGATTCTAAATAGGAAACACAATCACAGGTGTAGGTACATTAAAATATATAGCACCAGGCAGTGAAAAACAAATAAAGATGAGGAAAGGATTGGGGAAGGAAAGACTCAACACTCTGTAGTCTCACACTAGGCGCTGAGCACTTTCACATACAATACTTCATTTAACATCCACAACAATTTTTGTGAAATAGATATTATTAAAACTCATTTTGAGAAAGAACCATAAATTGCTGAAAATCTGAGAAGTGAAAGAGCCAACATAACCAGGTGATAATCAGAGATAGGTGATAACCACAGAGCCAGGAGTAGAACCCTTGTCTCTCTGGTACCAGCAGATTCATGGTTGACCTTTGTTAGCTTTAACATCATAGCAGAACAATGTTGAACTTTACATATAAAACCTTCCATTTTTTTACCTTTTATTTTAGGTTCAGGGATATATGTGAAGTTGCATTACATAGGTAAACTCGTGTCACAGGGGTCTGTTATACACATTATTTTATCCCACAGGAATTAAGTCTAGTACTCAATAGTGATTTTTTGGGTGCTCCTCTCCCTCCTCCAACCTTCCAATAATCCCGAGTATATATTATTTCCTTCTTCATGTCCATAAGTTCTCATCATTTACCTCCTGTTTATAAGAGAGAACATGCGGTATTTGGTTTTCTGTTCCTGCATTAATTTGCTGAGGATAACAGCCTCGAGCTCCATCCATATTCCTACAAAAGACATGATCTTAAAAACCTTCTATTTTACTTGGCTGGACTAAATGTTCTGACTTTTTCCCCTAATTTGATGAGACACTAAGTGATTTGATCTATTATTAGACCATAAGGAAAGGAGGGCATAAATTGCTATTTAATGTTCATAATTACATACCTGCAGCAGAATCAGCTTTTGAAAACATTGTAAACTAAATAGTAAATTGTTTCCAGAGTTTATCTCCACTGTATTGTGAAGCTTTGTAAGAACAGCACCGGGCTCCAGAGATTTGCGGTGCCTTGGAGGATGAGCGTGCAAGCGAGACGTGTATTTGCAGCCTTTAACTGGCGTGATACTCTAAACTTAGAGAGAACTCCTCATACTAAGATATCATAAATATTGTTTCCTACACACTATTTACTTTAATCTTCCTAACCTCTAACAGATTTGGTATCACTCTTATTGCCCTTTTATAACAGTACTGAGAAAGTGGAAGCTTGGAATAAAGTGTTATCAAAATTCTCTTCAAACAGCGAACTTGCTTTTGCTTGTTTATCACCAGGTCAAATGTGGCTTCAAAGATAAACTTCTTTCTGGGCATGACTCACTGCTCACGAGGTGTACTGTGAGACTTTATTTGAACTATGAATATGGGTGGGAATCTGTGCATTGTGTGTGTGTGTATTCCCCAGTAGGTGACTTATTACTAATATCACCTGCATATTCACACAGTGGATCCACCCACTCTTAGACCAAACTGTGCATCAGGATTGTGGTAGACTGCTACTCAAACCAAAGCTCTGACAGTCATTTAGCTACATCTTGATGATAGCCAAAGGATAAATGCACGCACGAGTACCTGAAATCTTCACTGCTTTAGAACTGGTAAAATATGTTTTTGAGCCTATAATATTGATACATTTGTATTTTTCTTCTATTTTTCTTGGGCCTGACTTTTTTCTCCTTCTACTTTATGAGTTCGTTCAGTCATTTATTTAGTATATAAATATTTTATATATCATACATATATATGTAAATAATTTGACCTATTGAAAGAGCATAAGGAAGGTATAAATTATATGCAATGTTTATATATATATATACATGTACATTTATGTGTATGTATATGTGTGTGTGAATACAGTTGACTCCTGAACAACATGGGGTACTGTTGACCAGAAGCCTTACTGATAACATAAGTAGTTGACTGACACATATTTTATGTTACATGTATTATATACTGTGTTTCTACAAGAAAGCAAATTAGCAAAGAGAAAATGTAATGATTAAAATCATAAGGAGAAAACACATATTTACTATTAATTATGTAGATCATAAGTATGGCCTTCAACCTAGCCATCTTCACTTCGAGTGGGCTGAGAGGAGGAAGAAGCGTGCTTGGTCTTGCTGTCTCAGCGATGGCAGGGGCACAAGAAAATCGGCATGTAAGTGGACTTGCCCAGCTCAAACTTGTGTTGTTTAAGGGCCAGCTGTACATCTCACTACTATATGCCAGACACTATCCTAGGCATTTGGAGTACATTAGTGGACAAAACAGACATAATTTTCTGCCCCTGTGGAGCTTGATTTTTTGCAGAGGGCATTAGAGAATAAACAATAAAAATAATAAATTATAGAGTATGTTAGGAATTGAAAAGTGTTTTATATATATATATATATACATATACATATGACTTATTATTTATATATATGATAGCATGGGGCTGAAGAGATATAAGTGGGGATGCAGCTTTCTCTGTTAATTAGGATCATTGGGTAGGTCTCTTTGAGAAGATGAAATTTGAGAGAATAAGGAAGAGAGAGAAAACCATTTGGATTTGGAGGAGAGTTCCAGGAAGAGTGAACAGTCAGTGCAAAGACCGAAAGGCATGAGCATGCTTGACATATTCAATAAATAGCATGGAAGCACGTGTCTGTGGCTAAAGAGAGTCAGAAGGAGAGAATAACGATAAGTTCTGGGAAGCATGAGGATTGCAGACCTACGGGGTTATTGCAAAGACTTTTTCACATACTCTGAGTAAGACAGAAAAATGTCAGGAGAATTTGAGCAGGGAATGACTTTATTTGACTGACTTTTTACAAGAATCACTCCAGTTGCTATGTTTAGAATAGATCTCATGATGGAAAGGTTGGAAGCATGAAGCCAATTTACACACTAACTATAGAAATTCAGGCCTAAGATAATGTTGGCTTGGGTCAGGGTAATAGCAGAGGAGGTGCTAATAAGTTGTCAGATGCTGAATACATTCTGAATGTAAATCTAGTAAGATTTCCTGACACTTTGGATGTAAGGTGTAAATGAAAGATAGCAGTCAAGGAAGATTCTAGGTTTTAGCCTGAGCAACTTGAAAGAAAATGTTACCGCTAATTGAGATGGAGAATGCTGCAGGTGAAGCAGATGTGAGGGTGGGATCAGGAGAAGAATTCAAAGTTCTACTTAGGTATGTCACCATTGAGATCTCTATTTTTTCTGAGTGGAAAGTTCACGTAGGCGCTTGGATATACACATCTAGACTTCCATAGAACATCTAGATTAGGTAAAATCTGGAGGTATAGATTGGAATCTATCAGAATATAGACATTATGTAAGTAATATGAATTAAAGTCACCAAAAGAGACTGTCGAATTAAAGAGAAGAAAGCCACTACAACCTTTAGAATTTGGATAAAGGAGGAAGAAATGTAAGCAAAGAAGAAAGAACAATGAAACAGTATACTTTATCACAGAATTCAAGCAAGAATAATGTTTATAAATGGAGATCTTGAATTTTATTATAAATTACCTAAAAGTTGAGGAATTTGAGAAAGATGTTGCATTTGGCAACACGGAGTTCATTGATAACATCAAAACAGCAGATTTAGTGGAGTTATATGAATATGAACCAGAGAGGGGAGAAAGAAAGAAAGCGTGATGAGGAAGCAACACCTTGAATGGACGATTTTTTTGCATGTAACACAGGCTAAAGTTAAAGATTCTAAACTGTAAAGTCACTGTATTTTCCTAAACTTAAATAATGGCTCTACTGGTCTTTCCCTGCAGCCGCAGCTCCGGGTCTCGTCACCACTGCTCTGTGTCCTGTTCTCCTAGACTCCCAGCTTGTGTGGCCCTGTGACTTGCAGGTGTTGGAGATCCACAGCTACGACGCCAAGATCCCTTGGAAGCCTAGAAATGGAACCGTTGACATTTGGGGATGTGGCCATAGAATTCTTTCCGGAGGAGTGGAAATGCCTGAACCCTGCACAGCGGAATTTATATAGGAATGTGACGTTAGAGAGCTGCAGAAACCTGGCCTTCCTGGGCAGACAAGCAACCTCATCAAGCAGTTCCCTGACACCACAGCCAGGTAAATCCACAAAGATGGGAAAAAACCAGCACAAAAAAGATGAAACCATCAAACACCAGAACACCTCTTCTCCTTCAAGGCATCACAACTCCTCAACAACACAGGATCTCAACTTGATCGAGGAGCGTGACGAATGGACAGAAACAGGCTTCAGAAGGTGGCTAATGACAAACATTTCTGAGCTAAAGGAACATGTTCTAACTCAAAGCAAAGCAACCACAAACCTTGAAAAGAAGTTAGACAAAATGCTAATTGGAATAACCAGCATAGAGAAGAACATAAATGACTTGATGGAGTTCAAAAACACGGCACAAGAGCTACATGAAGTAAAAACAAGTTTTAATAGCCAGATTGATCAAGGAGAAGAAAGGATATCAGTGATTGAAGATCAACTCAATGAAATAAAAAGAGAAAGCAAGACAGGGGAAAAAAGAGTGAAAAGAAATGAACAAAGCCTCCAAGAATTATGAGATTATGTGAAAAGACCTAATCTACGCTTGATCGGTGTACCTGAATATGATGGGGAGTATGAATCCAAGCTGGAAAACATGTTCCAGGATATTATCCAGGAGAACTTCCCAAGCCTAGCAAGGCTGTCCAAATTTCAAATTCAAGAAATACAGAGAACTCCCCAAAGATATTCTTCAAGAAGAGCAACCCCAAGGCACATAATCGTCAGATTCACCAGGGTTGCAATGAAGGAAAAAATGCTAAGCGCAGCCAGAGAAAAACGCCAGGTCACCCACAGAGGGAAGCCTATCAGACTCACAACAGATCTCTCTGCAGAAACCCTACAAGCCAGAAGAGAGTGGGCGCCAATATTCAGCATACTTAAAGAAAAGAACTTTCAACCCAGAATCTCATATCCAGCCAAACTAAGCTTCGTAAGTGAAGGAAAAATAAAATCCTTTATGGATAAGGAATTATTGAGAGATTTTGTCACCACCAGACCTGCCCTACAAGAGCTCCTGAAAGAAACACTAAGCATGGAAAGGAACAAGTACCACTGCAAAAGCAAACCAGTTGGCAAAGACCAAAAATGCAATGAGGAAAATGAGGCAACGAATGGGAAAGAAAACCAGTCAGTAACAAAATGGCAGAATCAAATCCACACATAACAATATTAACATTGAATGTAAATGGCCTAAACGCTCCAATCAAAAGACATAGACTGGCAAACTGGATAAAAAGTCAGAACCCATCGGTGTGCTGTATTCAGGAAACCCATCTCACATACAAAGACACACATAGACTCAAAATAAAGGGATAGAAGAAGATTTACCAAGCAAATGGAGAACAAAAAAAAGCAGGAGTTGTAATTGTAGTCTCTGATAAAATGGACTTCAACAAAGATCAAAAGAGACAAAGAAGGACACTATATAATGGTAAAAGGATCAATCCAACAGGAAGAGCTAAGTATCCTAAATACATACGCCCCCAACACAGGAGCACCCAGATACATAAAGCAAGCTCTTTTTTTTTTTTAAGAAGAAAGAAAGAAAAAGAATAAAAAAAAATGAAGGAGTGGAAGAGAAAGAGAGAACGGCGGTGTTGCTTTATTGCCCGGACTACAATGCAGTCTAAAAATGGGTATGCCTATAATTGTGCTTAACAATAGAGACATGAAAAAAAAATGAGGGAAGAAAATAACAAACAAGCAGCCAACCAATATTTCATTTAAACCTGTATATAGGTGTGATGTGATACTGATAAGAGTGTATATTTTGTGTATTTAAAGTGGAGAGTTCTATAAATGTTAATTAAGTTTAAAAAAAAATAAAAATAAAAAATAATGGCTCTATTTATGTATTAGCTTTTGAACGTTGCAAGCATTATTTTACATTGCCAAGCCTCAGTTTTCTCATCTGGAATATACAGCTATTAATAGTACCTACTTCACAGGTGTTTTGTGAAAATTAAATGAAGTAATATATGGGAACCCCTTAGCAAAGTACTTTGCACATAGTAGGCTTTTAATAAATGTTAGCTATTATTATTTCTATTAAAGCCATTAACATTAATAAGCTCTTCAGACATTTTACTGTGAAGAGAAGAACAGAAGCAGGAGTTTCACCTTATATATAGCTTTAAATGTAATCTCTTGTTATATATGTCATAAACGTATATATATATATACACATACGAGTGTACAAACATCATGTCTCACATATGTTACTTGAAGTTTGAATAAAAATACCCATGGTGCACATATTTAGTAAACTGTTCCAATTAGCTTCCATTTTAAGACTTAAATATGACAGCAATTTTGATGTCCCTGAAAACTTCATTAAGCAGGATTCAACTACACAAACATTTAGATTAAAGAACATAGTTCTTTTTGGAGAACTTTTAGAAGTATAGAGTTTTAGAACTGTGTAAGCTACTCGACTATCAGATGATTCAAGTTGTCATTGTACCATTACTTTTTAAAGTAAGTATATGCTGTCGTTGCCTGGAAACCGCAATCTACCTTAGAGTTCATGAAGTTTCTGATCCAGAATTCTATATATGGGTCAAATATCATGTATTTCCACAGGATGAGAAAATCCAAAAGGTTGGTAAGTGCAATCAAAGAACAATACCACACAACTGGCTCCCAGAGCTGCCAAGCAATTTAGAAGACTGTATCACAGTTCAGGATCTAAACTACTTCATTGCCAATAAAAACAAAACCAAACAAAACAAAAAACAAAAACTCTGACAAAAAAGTAAGCATTTCCAAAGCTGATTTTTAAAACAAAGTTTAAAACTTCTATGTTTACTTATTTTCAAAGCCAGATTTTACAACATCCTATTCCCTTGTCTCAGCCCCAAGCATCTTACGGGCTCTAGCAGTGACACGTGTCACTGGAGTCATTTATTCAGCAACTACCAAAGATATTTAGGAGGTGATGTTGTTCAGAGTTTGTATATTTGTAGTCAGAGAAAGGAGGATCAAATGATGAAATTCACTGAGAAAGGAAATGCAGGAGATAGACCAAAGATGGGGCATGAGATCATGAGTTCAGTTTTGAACATGATGATTTTGAGATTCTTGTTGAATTTCTAAGTGAAGATGTCAAGAAAGTATTGGGTATATGAGTTAGTGGTTCAGAGAAACAGTTTAGTGATTAAAATTTGGAAGTAAAGGCATATATAAGTTACAAGTTGAAAGATTTAATCTAGGGGGAAGGAAGTAGACTGACAAGAAAATAGATCCTAACACTAACCCTGAATAACTCTAGTTCTCAGAACTCCTATCTGCTGGCTTAAGTGTCTGGGGAGGGTCCACAATAATTCAAGAAAGACTAAAAATGTAGTTATTCAACTTAAAGGAAACAAGTTTAAATAAATTGATCATATTCAATTTATGAAATTCTATGAATGGTTAAGTAAGATGATAACTAAAATATATCTACTGGCATCAAGGCCCAGAGGTCACTAACGTCCTTAGTAAGTGAAAAATTGGTGAAGTGCAGGCATACAGCTCAGCAAAAGCTGTTTAAGTGTGAGATGAAATAGAAAATGCATTCCTGTGTCTTTTTTAGAAATCTGTGAATAGAAGGAGAGTGATAGAACTGCAACTGAAGTAAGGAGTGGAGTCTAGAGATGTTTACTTTTATTTGGCTTTATGTTACAATCTGATATGGTGTGGCAAAGTGAAAATAAAAGAAAGAGAAGGTACAATATAGGTATAAGTTTCCTGAGTAGGAAGAGAGTAAGACTCAGAACAAAGATGCATAATGGGCTAGCCTTAGGTATAAGGATGGATATTTCCTGAGAGACATAGAGAGACAGAGGCCGAGAGACAAACAGAAAGAGAGAGAGAGAGAGAGAGAGAGAGAGAGAGAGAGAGAGAGAAACTGGTGCAGATGACAAGTAGAGGTTGATTTATAGATTGATGGCTTACATTAATGAAATTCCCATTTAAAGATCTGCCTCAAGCCTCTATCTGAGAATTAAAGAGAACACAGGAGAATAAAGATTTTGAGAAATACGAGGACTTGAAATAATCTTAGGAGAAATCATTGAGTAGAAAAAAATGATTATGAATGTAATGATTCCAATGGATTTTTTTTCAATTGCATGAAAAAAGGAAGGTAGCTAGAAAATCGTATTTTATTTAGAGTAGATGGGTTTCAATAACTAGAAGAAAAGACCAAGTACAAGCCTTGAGGACATTGGAACAAGAAAGTTTTAGTAGTGAAAAACAGATTTAAATAATGTATCACAGACAGGATAATAATATTCATAGCTTATTCATTATTGTGTCTCCAGCAAGGTGGGTATGATCGTTTTGTGAAAATTCATCTTGCACTTTTTCTATGTACATAATATATTTTAATAAAATGGTTTTACAAATAAAAACAATACAAAAGTGTCAGTGAATTATAAGTCCCCAGTTGTGTTCAGCATACTCCAGCCAGAATGTACTTTTTAAACATCTGCTGCTATACTAGAGAAGAATGTACTGAACCTCCAGTTCAATTGCTTGATTTTCAAGACACTATGGGCACAGCACACCAAGTCATTTAAAATGTATTGGGATAATGCTGTTATGATCCTTTTTTATGTCTGAAGGATCAATATTAATGTACCTCTTTATTTCTGATACTGATCATTTTCTTTTTCTTGTTATTTCTTGATTACTTTTGGCAGGGGTTTGTCATTTCAATGGGTTTTTTTCTACTAAAAAAAACACTATTGATTTTGTTCATTCTCTCTACCTCAAGTTGTTTTCTACATCATTAATTTTTGTTCTTATCTCTTTCATTTTCTTCCTCCTATATCATTTGAATTTAATTTGCTGAGATCTTTAACTTCTTGAGATCAATACACAGAAGAGTGTTTTTAAGTCTCTCTTTTCTAATATACATTTAAGGTTAAAATTTCCTTCTTTTTATTGTAATAAAATTAACCTAAGTAAAAGCTACATATATTAAATGGACATTTTGATGACTATTGACAGATATATTTACCCATATAGCCACCACTGTTAAGATAAGGAACATTTTTTCTATCACTCCAGAAAGTTTCCTCATGATCTTTTCCTGTATTTCTTTAGATAAATGGAATCATAGAGGTATTATTTGTATCTGTCTTATTTCTTTTAACATATTACAATTTATTATCTTTTAAAATGTTTGCTCCTTAATATTGAGATAAATTTTGCAACCAGTGAAATACACAGATCTTAAATGTATAATTTCAGTAAATTTTGTCAAATGTGTAACTAAACTTCTCAGTCAAGACATAGAATAATCTATTGCAGCTGGGTGCAGTGGCTCATGCCTATAATCCCAGCACTTTGGGAGGCCGAGGCTGGTGGATCACGAGGTCAAGAGATCGAGATCATCCTGGTCAACATGGTGAAACCTCGTCTCTACTAAAAATACAAAAATTAGCTGGGCATGGTGGCGTGCACCTGTAGTCCCAGCTACTCAGAAGGCTGAGGCAGGAGAATTGCTTGAACCCAGGAGGCGGAGGTTGCAGTGATCGGAGATCACACCACTGCACTCCAGCCTGGGTAACATCAGTGAAACTTTGTCTCAACAACAACAAAAAACAATAATTTATTGCCCCAGGAAGGTCCCTAATGCAACATTAGGCAACTACTTCTCTCAATTACATTATGCAGATTACATTTGCCTCTTCTTTAGCTTCATGTAAATGGAATTGTACACTGTGTATTCTTTTGTGTATAGCCTCTTACTTGGCATAATATTTTGTAGATTTATCAATGTTATAGCATATATCAAGGGTGTAATCTTTCATAGTGCTAAGAAATATTCCAAGTATCAATATACTATAATTTCTTTATGCAAATATTGTTTATGCAAAATGTTTATGCAAAATTATGTTTATTATTTATCTTCCATTAATGGACATTAGGATTTTCTCCACAGTAATTGATCATTATGAATAATGTTATTTTAAAGAGTTTTATGTAACTCTTTTTGCAGATTTGGGTCTTCATTTCTCTTGAATAAATTTCTATAATTACTAGGTAAATCTATAGATAGATGTAGATTTACCCTTATAAAAAGCAAATCGTTTTCTAAAGTGATTAAACCACTTTACTGACCTGAATCAGTGATTTGTATAAGTGTTCAATTTGTTCCACAGGTTATTCAATATTGGGGATGATCAGCTTTTTAAATTTTAGAAATTATAGTGGTTAAAAGTATTATCTTAACAGTGGTTTTTATTTGGATTTTTCTGGTAACAGTATTGATGCCTTTTTATGTTTGGGGCACTTATTTATATTTTGTGAAAGCATAAGTTCACATCCACTGCAATTTTTTGGATGTTTTCAAATTACAGATTTGTAGACATTCTTTATATATTTTGGATAAAAAGTCATTCTCCAAATGCTTTCTATGCTTCCATTAATAAGATGATGTTTTTCTTCATTATGTTAATATGGGTATAAAGAGTAAAGTGATTTTACAGCTGGATTAGGATACTATAATTATATGCATGGATTCCTGGATGTTTGGCCCTGACTCTTGACTAAGATATAGACAGTGTGATAAACAAAGTTTATTGTGTGATGTTTAATATTTGAAACTCCCCTGGCAGCACACATGAATGATGTATACTAGGCATAATCATATAGATAGTCTTGTTTGGCCACATGGTCAGAGGGGAACCAAAACTCTGTTGGAAAATTTAGGGAACTCTCCTGAAGCAAAGAGTTATGCTCAAATTTTAGTGGTTGAATCTGGGGATGAAGGATAACCTTGTGCAAATAAGGAAGACCCTAGGGAGCTGTGCCTGGAAATCTCTTGTTTGACTGAACAGTCTTTCTCCTGTTCTTCCCTTCTGCATATTTTTTCTCCTCTTTATTCTGCTGTACCCTAATTTTTGCTTTACATGGATACATTCTGTGGCTTTGTAGGTCTTTTCAATTATCCATTACTGTTGTAGTCTTTGCAAAGAGGAAATACATCTATTGATGGGCAACCACTAAACTGAACTTTCTAGAATTCGCATACTTCATAGACTGTGTTTTGTTTTTGTTTTCAGAATTTGACTATTTCACATAAATTTTCAATATCTTAGCCTAAAATTGTTTGTAGGAGTCAATTATTGTACTTGTAGTATCTGTAAGATCTCTAATGATAGCCCCTTTTTCATTTCTGTTATGGATAATTCTGTCTTTGTCTCTTTCTCTTTCTCTCCCCTCTGTCTCCCTTTCTATTGCTCTCTGTGTATGTGTCTAAGTGCATGTTTGTGTGTGCACACATGCATGACTGTCTCCTCTGATCAGTCTTGCTAAGGTTATATCAATTGCATTAATTTTTCCAGAGACAAACTTGGACTTCTTAATTTTCTCTGTTGTTATGTATTTTCTATTTTATCTTTTTGCTTTTATCTTATTTACTTCATTTTATGTAGTTTATGTTTACGTTGCTTACTTTGCTAAACTTAGTTTGCTAAATGGAAAGTTAGTTTGCTAATTTTAAACTCTTTCTATTTTTTAAATGTAAGTATTTTAGTCTATAAATTATCTTCTAATCATTGTTTTAGTCATATCCACCAATTTTTAAATATTGTATTGCTATTTTTAGTGAGTTCAAATATCTTTTAATTTTCTTATATTTCTTTTCTGATACACATGTTATTTAGAAGGACAATGGTAATATGACAATTATATATAATGTTTTCCAGGTTTCTTACTTTTTTAAAGTTTTATTATATTAGAATAAGAAAATATAAGAAAATAAATGGTAAGATTTTGAACTCTAAAAATTATTGAGAACAATTCAGTCATCATTATATCTTTGTGAAGGTTCCATTTTCTTTGTGAAGATTTCATGTGTACTTGAAAGGGATGTTGCTGTTCATATTCTTGCACAGATTTTACACATTTCTCTTTTTATTTAATATTTATATCAATTATTAAAAGATGAGAGTTAATATCAACAACAATAAGTATAGACGTCTATTTCTTTCTTCACTTTTACTATTTTTGCTTCAGGCACTTAAAGTTTGCCTCCTTTTTTTAAGAGAAAATTCTCACTCTGTTACCTAGGCTGGCATGCAGTGGTGCAATCATAGCTCACTGAAGCCTCAAACTCCTGGGCTCAAGTGATTCTTCTACCTCAACTTCCCAAAGTGCTGAGATTACTGATATGAGCCACTGTGCTCAGACTGAAGCTTGCCTCTTTTATCATTGTGTGATATCTTTTCAAAGTCTGGAAGTACTTCTTTTTGAAGTTTATTTCATTTAATATCCATCTAGCTACTCCAATTTAATTATGCATACATTTTTGTAGTGCATCTTTTCCTCTTATTTACTTTGAACTTTTCTGGCCTGTATTATTAAACAATGTCTCCTGTTCAGGACATTTTGTTGAAGGACTTTGCTTTTATTTCTTTTTTATCTAATCTGACAAATTACATTTATTTGCCTTTTTAGTTCATTTACACTTAATATAATCACATATATGTTTATTCTAGGTCCATAATTTTGCTACTTGTTTGGTTCAATATTTTTGTAGGTAAGATCTCTGGTGTTCATGTGAAACCATTTGGCCCTTGCCATTCTGAGATGCCATCATCCTTATTGAATGCAGGAAGCCAGATTCAATAGCAACATCTCCCACTGCCATTTTTGGCCTAAGTAATAGTCACTATAGACTCACAAAAATTTAAAAAATTAAAAAATGGAAGAACAACAGTACTTATCTCACTATACTTTTAAAAGCTTGATGAAAAAAGTGTCCTCTACACCATTGGTGAGACACAGGTCTAACATAGTATTTCAGTCTAACATTTCAACTTCCTTTAGACTGGATATTTGTCTGTACTGTACTAAGCACATTTTGGTATTTTTTCTTCAATAATTGCAGGCTACCTTTAAGTTCATGTTTCAGCCAACTAACCAAGCACCATTAGAACCAGTTTCAACTTATACAATCAATTAAGAGTCTCTGATTAGAGTACCCAAGTCAACAAATTCATCCCATGATATATACATTTCTTCTACCTTTACTCTTTATCCTTAGAATTGTTTTCCAGACATGTTATTTAGATTTCCATAAATGTAAATTAGATAAATTTTGCAAAACTCTTGGCAGAGGAAATTATGGTATGCATTTATGAGTCACACTTTATACTTGATTCTTGGGATCTGATAGGAATTAAACCTGTTTATAAATCTAAGAGCAATACCTATGGTAGAAGTGCTTGTCATAGGTGTTAAGAATATCAGTAGTTTCCTTTAGGACAACCTTAGAAGAGACCATTTGCTTTCTTGTCAAAGGAGCGTTGATGGGGTGAGGGGCTGCTATTCTATTGGCAAAGACAGCTCAGTAATATTTGAAAGATCAAAGCTCTTAGCATAAAAATCTGCCCAGAGACTGAATGCAGTGGTTCACATCTGTAATCCCAGCATTTTGAAAGGCTAAAGCAGGAAGATTGCTTGAGCCTAGGAGTTTGGAACCAGCCTGGATGTCGTAGGGAGACACTGACACTATATAAAATGAAATTAGCTGGGTGTGGAGGCACACACCTGTAGTTTCAGATACTTAGGAGGCTAAGGTGGGAGGATTGCTTGAGCCCAGGAAATTGGGGCTACGGTGAGCTGTGATTGCACCACTGCACTCTAGCCTGGGTGACAGAGCCCCAATACTTTATAATCAATGACCTAACTTTACCAAAAGAGATTTTTGAAGATAATGAATTCATTTACATTGTAATCTGGCCACCCACAGGTTTAACCTTATGTTTGCACTTTAGAAACTGCAATCCTGTGGCTAACAGAGATAGGGCATTTTTTTCTGGCTTGTTGCTTAGAACTTGAGTTAAAAAGTCTTGAGCTTAAAATTTTCTTTCTGCACATTTTTCAGTAATGTAGAAGCAAACAAATAATCCACGGTTCTGATACTCCATTTCCATAAAATGTCATACGGCATTAAATATTTGGCCATTCAAAGGTTAATTGACACTTAATTCCCGGTGACCACAGATGACAGCTTAAATAAATGTTTACCATAGCATGGTGTGGGCTGCCAATGCATTTACTACTAGCATCAGGGTTATGAAGGCCTCTAGATCTAGCCAGAAAAGAGAACCAATCCAGATTTCTATCTCTAAGATGTTGATGAAAAAACTCAACATTATAAAACATAAAACATTTCAAGAGGGTTTTCTGAGCCAAATATGAGGACCATGACCTGTGACAAAGCCTCAAGAGGTCCTGAGAACATGTGCCCAAGGTGGTTTGGTTACAGCTTGATTTTATACATTTTAGAGAGACCAAAGTTACAGGCAAAGACCTAAATCAATACATGTAAGGCATACATTAGTTTGGCAAAGAAAGACAGTATATCTCAAAATAGGAGCTTCCAGGTTACATGTGGGTGCAAAAATTTCTTACTTGACAATTGGTTGAAAGAGTTAAGCTTTGCCAAAACAGTTGAAGTCAGCAGAAAGAAATGCTTAAGGTTAAGATAAGGGGGGTTGTGGAAGCCAAGGTTCTTGTTATATAGATGAAGTCTCCAGGTAGCAGGCTTCAGAGAGAGTAGATTGTAAATGTCCCATATCAGACCTTAAAAGTTGGCAGATTCTTAGTTAAATCTCTCATGGATCAGGAAACTATCTGGAAAGAGAAAAGGATTCTCTATAGAATGCAAATTTTCACCACAAGAGATGGCTTTGCAAGACTATTCTAAAATATGTCAAATAAATATATTTTGTGGTAAAATACTTAGATTTCCTTTAGGGCCTGTTACCTCTCATGTAATGTTATTCCAGAGTTAGGTTGGAATTGGTATCTTATTGCTACAAACAGTCTATCAGTCTTAGATCAAATGTAAATGCTAAAAAACAAAAGGTAGAGGGTATAATGAAACTTGTCTCAAGCCATCTTCCCATCATGGCCTGAATTAATTTTTCAGGTTTCTTTGGAATCCCCTTGGCTAAGTGGGAAGGGTACATTCAGTCATTTGAGGGGCTTAGAATTTTAATTTTGGTTTACAAAGGTCTGCCCCTCTCAAACTTCTTCTGTTACTAATAACTTAATCGACTAGAGATCAGAGAATCAAAGACGCTATAAGTGCTATGGGATAAGAGAACTATCATAGGAATTAGATCTTACAAAATTTTAAGAGGAGGTGGGGAAATGATAGTCTAGAAGGCAGAGTTGAGGGATCAGAGGAATAAGACATGAATCAGTCCTCCTGAAGCATTGATGTGAGGAGGTAAGTTAGGGCTTGAGAGAATCAAAGAAGTCATATGTGACGAACTGCTAACTAAGCATCTGGTAGTGGACTGGGATCATCTGTTGGTGGGCCTTTGTGCCTTCTTGACTAATGGCTTATGGAGAAACTGAACCTGTGTGACCACTGAAGCTAGATCACAAGTTCAATACAGCTCCTGCCTGGCTCTCTGTTAGTACTCTTGCCCTTAGAATCCAGCCACCATGCTATGAAGTCCAGCCCATATGGAGACCAACTAAAGTCCCTGGCCCTACAGCCCAGCAGGGATCCCAGTCAATAGCACCAACTTGCCAGTCATGTGCATGAGCAATCCTGGAAGTAGATTCTCTAGCTTCAGTAACATTAAGTGGAGAAGCAATGAACTTTTCCCACCAAGCCATACCCAAATTGCCAATTTGTGAACAAAATAAATGTTTATTGTTGTTTTAAGCCAAGGATTGACAAACTTTCCCAGCAAAAGGCCAAATGGCGAATTTTACAGGCTTTGTAGGCCACATGCTGTCTCTGTTGTATTTTTTTTTTAACACAAGTTCAACAATAGTAAAAAAAACAAAACAAAATATTCCTAGCATACTGACCACACAAAAACAGGATGTAGGATTTGGCCCATGAGCAATAGTTTACTGTATCCTATTTCAGACCACTAAGTTTTACAGTAATCTGTTACATAGCACTAAACTATCAGAGCAACCAGTTAAATAAATTGCACAAAGCTGAATTTGGAAAATTAGGAGAAAAAATGAGAGTCAAGGAATCACATGTGTCTGTGCGTGCGTGTGTTTATTACTATACATTCATACACAAAGCACATTTCGTAAGAATTCTATAATAGCTTTATTGGCTTAAATATAGAAGATCAAATGCCAAAGGTAAATGTAACAGCAATGTATAAAAACTTCCATTAGATATATCTTATTAAAGGGAAGAAAACAAATTTATATTAAAAACCTCCCATATTCCAGGATCTCTGTGGTACCATGGCATACATTATTTTATTTCTCTTTGAAACAATCTTATGAAGGAGGTATTGTTGTCCTTGTTTTACTAATAATGAAACTCATTTGGATAAATCACATAATTTTCTCAAGGTCCCATGATTCCTTGATTAGTAATAAGCAGAGCTTGAATTGAAACTTAGTTCTATCTACCAAACTCTAAAGTCTATGTCTTTAAGGATTAGCAGAAGTGGGTCTTAAATAAAATCACTTCAGTTAAAGTATCTTTCTCACTTTCCCTGTTAGTTACACAGAGGAAGGAAATGAGACACTGAGTTCCTTAGAATCAGAACATGATATAACTGGCATTAAGGCTTAATTCCTTCTGTACATAACAATCTCATGTCTATATTTGGCTAATTTTCAGCTGCACTGTATTTAATATGCACATTTATATGTGATATCGTTTTATGTAGTAAGGACTCTAAAAGTTTAGATACTACTTTTAGATTTCATGCATGAGCCAATTTGTCATCAGAATTTATCAACAAAACCTAAAATTTTCAGCAAATAAATAAGATACACAATAGTCTCCCTTATTCATAGTTTCATTTTCCATGGTTTTAGTTACTGGTGATCAACAAAAGATGGAAAATATTATATCATTGCTATTGAACATTGGGGCCATTATTAGGTAAAATAAGTGTTACTTGATTGAACACAAGCGCTGTGATACTGCCACCATCAGTCTGATAACTGAGACAGTTACTAAGTGACTAACAGCAATCCAGACAGAGAGGGTAGTGTGATATTTCATTTTGCTACCCAGAAGGGTGCACAATTTAAAACTTATAAAGGATTTCTGGAATTCTTTTATTTCCATCATAATACCTACATCATTCACCTCCCTTCATCTCATCACATAGGCATTTTATCATCTCACATCATTAAACAGGAAGGATAAATACTGTATGATAAGTTAATTTCAGAGAGACAGACCACACATTCTCCTTTTATTATAGTATATCGTTATAGTTGTTCTATTTTATTAACAGAGATGTGTTAATTCCTTACTGTGCCTAATTAATAAATTAAACTTTATAATAAGTATGTCTGTATGGAAAAAAACATATATAGGGCTTGGTGCTATCTGTAATTTCAGGTATCAACTGGGACTTTGGAACACATCCCCTGAGGATGAGAGGACTTCTGTATGAGTGTGGATTCTTGTTGAGTGACAGAAAAAGAGACTTGTTTCATATGCATTACTTGGAGGCATAGAAGACACCCTAGAAGACATGTTGTTTTGAGTTGGCACAGTCTGCGCGAATCGGTGTTCTTTTTGGCATATATTTTTGTGATATATCTAACTCATGCTAAGCACCATGAAGGTTTATGGCCCAAAGACTGACAGCCAATTCCTCTCGGGAATCTACGTCCATCCACTCTCTATGGCTGATTCTTTCTGATCTCTAAGCCTGCTCGGAGGCACTCACTCAGGAAAACTTTTATCAAGTACTCTTAAAAATCTCTGCTCCGCCTCTCGCTGCAGATCAGAATACCATCAGAAGATTTCCATGAGCCATGGAAGCCTTTTCTCTTCCTCAGCGGAGAGAAAATGAACAGTTTTACAAATCCCTGAGGAGACGCTGTGGAGTTATAGACCGGGATGGAAGATCTTCCCATTGAAGCCACAGGGCTCCATCTTAGCTCTGGCATTGTAATGCAAAGTCTGGAGAGAACAAAGTCAAGAGCATGGTTTTAGTCCAATATCCCTTTATTTGGTAGGCTAGTGTGTTGGAATTTTCATCAATACCCAATTATCTTCTCCTGGCCACATACCAGGTGATAGGATGATAGAAACAAGCAAAGTGAAGCAAAGCCACATAAGTACTTCTGGCCAATGAAATGTGAACCTAGGCATGTACTAGCTGGTGTACTTTTGCCCATGTTCCTTTTCTCAGCTGCAGGGATTGCAGATTCTTGTGTTTACATGGAGACGCTGCAAGATCAAAGCATCTTGAAATGTATGTACCATGTGAAAGACAGAAACTCTGGAATGCCTCTCAGACTTGCAGCAGAGTTTGGGTGCAAGGGAAGTAAGCTGTTATTGCATTAAGCCACCCAAATATGTGTTTTTGTTTCTGTGGCAAATCTGATCTATCGTGATTAATATATGTGGCAACTTCATGATGCTATATCCATCAAGATTCTGCTGCTTGTAATGAATGTATCCAATGGATCCACTTTTCACAGCTGATACTTCAGAATAGTGAAGCAAAAATACATAATTTCATTGTGAACCCAATCTTTGTCAATAGCATTTGTTTACCAGGTAGAGACCAATTATCAGCTAAAACTGAGGACTAACCTGATTAATTTGCAAAGGTATAAGCAATATTGTTTGTTAAACATCCCTTTCTCAATCAATTTTGGAAGGGCTTACTTTATCATGTATCAAGAATTTTGGTTTGTTTTTTTAACAGCTCTCAGTTTTCTACCATTGTTTTATACATTGCAGATTCAGTAACATCAGCCTCCTCCGATTGTCACTATTATTGATAAAATATCCTTCTTTATCTCTCATTACTTTTTTCCCAAATTGATTTTAGAATTATTTAATTCAAAACTATACTTGGATTTAAGTTGCAGTTACACTAATTTTATAAGGTAAATTAGAAATATTAAGCATTTATTTAATATTTAGCTGAAGTATTCATGTATATGGCTTGTCTTCATCAATTCTGCCTCTTTATTTATCCCAATAAAATGTTATAGTTCCCTTTACAAAGATCTAGAATATCTCGTATTAGGTTTAGCCCTAATTATTTTAGATAATTTAGTTTGATTATAAATGGAATCTTCATTATTATTGCTGGTTTAATGGGATGCTTTTATCTTTGTTATATCTATTTTATTTTGGCTGCTTTATTAAAGTTGTAAAGTTGAATGCAAATCAAACACTTTAATTAAGCTAAATCTCTACTAGATTGGTAGAATCCAACCCTATGAACTTACTGTTACAAGAATGTTCATAGCAACAGTATTTGTAATACTACAAAACTGGAAACAATTCAAATGTAAATCAAAAGAGAAATAAATAATTAACTGTGGCATATTCAAACAATGAAATACTGCAGTTGACAAAGAGAAGTACCTAGTTATCACTCAGCTACATGTTGAATGAAGAGTGCTGAATAATAAAAGATGAGTCTACTCACATGAAGGTCAACAACAGGCAAAACTAATCTAGGCTGACAAATCAAAATGTTGGTTTAGAAATCAAAATAAAGAGATGTTGACAATAAGGGACAAGAGGAGACTTCTGGTTTGATGGAAATGTTCTGTATCTTGAGTTGAATAATGCTTACATGGGTGTATGCATATAAGCTACACATTTTTGTCCATTTTGTCATATGAAAATTATACCTAATTAAAAGACATATACACACAACCTGCAGAACTAATCTAATGATGATACAGTTAAAAAGAGGTTGATATTTACTGGGAACAGCATGAAGCAAACTTCTGGGGTGGTGATCTGGCTGTTGGATATGTGAGAGTCCTCATGGGTAAAAGCTGGACACAGTAGTCTTGTATACTTATGTATTTTTTATCTCAATGAAAGTATCTTTATTTTCCATTAATCCTTTTGAATTTTCCTGGTGTACAATAATACTCTGTATTATTTTTAATTTTATTTATATCCTTAGTCCTAATTACCAGAATTTTTAAAATACTGCCTTTTGTTTCATTTGTAAATGTGCATATCTACCAACATTGACCATTAACTTTTGATTGAAAATGTGTAATTTATGATATTGAATGATATCCTTCTTCAACAAAGGATATTGTAACAAACTTAAAAGGCAAATGAACAACTAGGATAACACATTTGTACCATTTAATATCATAAAAATAATATAGAGGTTAGAAGTCAACATAAAATGAACACTCACTCCAACAGATTAATGAGCAATGTCTTGAAAGTGTTATTTATTAAAAGTTTCAAATATTTGACTAAAATATTACAAATGTGTTCATGTAATGTCATGAATAACCAAAGGAACAAATTCAAATAGAAAATCATTTTACTTATTAAATTGATTAAGCTAAGCTGTTAACGGTCCAGGCTCTAGAATTATACTGACTCACTCCTTGCTATGACTCAATGTCTTTATAGATATGTACTGGGGAAATAACACTAATCACATATAGTGTTTATGTGAGGACTTCATTAATATTCATAATGGTCTTGTTGACTTGCCTCGGATATAATCTGTAATCAATAAATTTCAACTATTGTTATCATTGTGATTCTTATATTTGGAAAAGATAAGAAAACTGGTATTATTCTCTAATGACAAAGATAGGAAAATTGTGATGGTGAGAAAAATTGTTACATCCTTTCTGGAAGGCCAGTTTGTGAATATGTATCATCGTTTTAAATGTTCACACTCTTAAAATTCAGGAACATTAATTCCACAGATTTATCTTTCTTAAAAAAAAACAACAACACTGGGGTCAGTTGGGGGGAAATGGGGAGGGACGGTGGGGGGTGGGAAGCTGGGGAGAGATAGCAAGGGGAGAAATGCCAGATGTAGGTGATGGGGAGGAAGGCAGCAAATCACACTGCCACGTGTGTTACTATGCAACAATTTTGCATGTTCTTCACATGTACCCCAAAACCTAAAATGCAATAAAATAAATAAATGGAAAAAAAAAAGACAGTTCTCTTTGTTTTAAAGGCACACAAAGATGTCTATTGCAGAGTTTTTATAAAACAAACAAAAAATCATAAATATTCTAAAGACCACCACTGCTTCTCTATTATTCCTAGCCACATTAGATCTTCTAAAGATTCTTGAATATACCAGCTCTGTTCCTGACTTAGGGCCTTTGTCTTGGCTGTTACCTCAGTCTAGAAAATTATTTCCCCCAGATCCACATCTCATTCCCTCTCCTCCTTGATGCCTTTCCTTACGTATCATATTATCAGTGAGGCCTTCTCTGGGAAAACACTGGTGATAATCTCGGCATTGTGTGTTTTAGTTTTCTTGGAGAAAAAGGGAAGTCATCTAGCTTCTATGCTGCCATTTTGGAACCAGAAGTCTCTTATTGTTGAATTTTAAGAGTTCTTTGTATATTTTGGATAAAGTTCTTTATCAGATGTGTCTTTTGCAAAAATTTTCTCTGTTGATGACTTGCCTTCTAATTCTCTTGAGTTTTTCCTTCACAGAGGGGTATTTAAAAAATTTAATGAAGTCCAGCTTGTCAATTCTTTCTTCCATGGATAATGCCTTTAGTGCTATATCTAAAAATGTATTACTATACCCTAGGAATTGTAGGGTTTGTCTTCTGCTATTTCCTAGGAATTTTATAGTTTCAAATTTTACATTTAAGTCTATAACCCTTTATGAATTCACTTTTGTGAAGAATGTACATTTGTGGCCAGATTTTATTCTGGAATGTGGTGTACAGTTGTTCTAATACTATTTATTGAAAATAGTATCTTTGCTTGATTGTACTATCTTTGTTTCTTTTTCAAAGTTTAGTTGACTATATTATGTGGCTCTATTTCTGGGCTTTTCTGTTCTATCGATCAGCTTTGTTGTTCAACAATAACACCATCTTAATTACTGTAGCTTTATAAAAACTCTCTTGATGTAGAGTAGGGTCAGCCCTCAAATTTTGTTATTCTTCAATATTTAGTTAACTATTCTGGATATTTTGCCTCTCTGTTTAAACTTTAGAATCCACTGTCAATGTCTACAAAATAATTTGATAGGGTTTTGACTGGAATTGTATTGAATCTATAAATCAAGTTGGAAAGACTGACATATTGACAATAATGAATCTACCAATCCAGAAACATAGACTATCATCCCATTTATTTGGTTCTTCTTTGATATCTTTTGTCAGATATCAAATTTTTAGTTTTTCTCACACAAATTCTATAATATTCTGTTAGATTTATACATAAGTATTTAATGTTCAGGGATGCTAACCTAAATGGTAATATGTTTTTACTTTCAAATTCTATTTGTTTATCATTGGTGTATGGGGAAGAAATTAACGTTTTTATATTAACTTGGTATCCTGCAATCTCACTATAACTGCTTATTAGTACCAGAAGTTTGTTATTCAATTATTTGTTTTTGTCAGTCCTTTTGGATTGTCTATACAGATGATCATTTTCTACACACATTTAAATTTGTGCTACCTGTTAATAAAAACAGTTTTATGTTTTTTCTCCCAGTCTGAAAACCTTTATTTACTTTTCTTGTCTTAGTCATTAGCCAGGATTTTAACATGACTTGTTGCAGTACTGAAAGGGACATCCTTGCCTTGTTCTGATCTTAGCAGGAAAGCTTACAGTTTCTTAACTGTACAATGTTAATTCTGGGGTTTTGGGAGCTGTTTATCAAGTTGAAGAAGTTCCCATCTGTTCCTAGTTTGCTGAAAGTTTTTATCATGAATGCACGTTGGTTTTCGTCAAATGTTTTTCTTCACCTAGTGATATGAGCATGATTATTGTTTAGCCTGCTGATATGATGGATTACATTAATTATACGAATTGATTTTTCTAAACATACCTTAGAAATAAATCAGCCTTACATTAATACCTTACATTAATTAAATTAATATCTTACGTTAATTAAACTAATACCTTACATTAATTAAAAGTATAATAAATAACAAATATTTTATTTATATATATATAAATTATATTATAAATATATATTTACATAAATAATAAAGAATAATAAATGATAAATTATAATAATTAATATTAATTAATACCTTACATTAATCAGCCTTACATACCTGGGATAAGTAACCCCGAGTCATGGTATGTAATTCTTTCTATATCTTGAAGTATTTGCTAATATTTTGATGAAGATTTTTGTATCTATGTTCATGAGAGACATTGGTCTGTAGTTTTCTTTTCCTGTAATGTATTTGGATTTAGTGTTTGGGTAATGTGAGGCACACAGATTCAATCAGGAAGCAGATTTCTGCTTCTATCTTCTGGGAAATGTTATGGAGAATTGATAAAATGGCTTCTTTAAATGTTTGGTAGAATTCCCAGTAATCCCATGTAAGCCTGGTGCTGTTTCTGAAGGCTATTAATAGTTATAGGCCTATCAGAATTGTTCATTTTCTCTTACCTGAGTTTTGGCAGGTTGTATCTTTTAAGGAGTTGGTCCATTTCATTTAGTTTATCTAACTGGTGAGCATAAAATTGTATAAAATATTCCCTTATTATTGTTTTAACATCCATTGTTTCTGGAATAATGCCTCCTCTTTCATTTCTGGTTATTTTAATTTGTCTTCTCTTTTTTTCTTAGTCTATCGGCTTATTGATTTTATTGGTTTCACTTTTTTTCTGGAACTAAGAAGAGTTGATGATTTTTCAGTTTTTTATTTTTTTTTCATTGATACATAATGGATGTAAATATTTGGAGGGTACATATGATAATTTCATATACTCATATAATTTGTAAGTTAGTGTAATTAGAATTGTCATTGCCTTAAATATTTGCCTTTTTAAAGCTAGGAACATTCAAATAATTCTCTTCTAGCTATTTCAAAATGTAAAACAGATTATAGTAAACTGTAGTCACCCTACTGATCTATTGAACACTGGGTCTTATTACTTTTATCTAAGAGCACATTTGTAATCAGCCTCTCTTCATCTCCCTCTTTCCTCACCCTTCCCAGCCTCTGGTAGCCACTTTTCAACTCCTTACATACGGGACTGAAAACCAGAAGTTTGCTAGTTAATTTTTTGCTTTCTCTTTATTCTGTCTTTATTTCTCCATTGTATTTTCTTGTTTTCTACTTGAACTTTTAGAAGTTCCATTTTGATGTAACTATAACTTTTTGGTTTTATTAAATATATTTAAGGTGTACAAGTGATTTTTTATATACTTAGGAAAATGATTACCACAGTCATGCAAATTAACATATACATCATTTCACACAATTACCTGTGTGTGTGTTTGTGCATGCATGTGCATGTGTGTGATAAAAACACCTAAAATCTACTCTTTTAGCAAATTTTCAGCATACAATATTATTAACTGTAGTTTTCATGTTGTCCATTGACTCCAGACTGATTTGTCCCACATAACTGTGACTTTATGCCCTTTAGTATACATCTCCCCATGTCTCTTATTTTCCCACCCCCAGTAACCATCTTCTACTCTCTGTTTCTATGTGAGGCTTTCTGTTTTTCACCTGTTTCAAATGTGTTCGTAATTGCTCACTTAAGCAATTTTATCATGGCTGCTTCAAAAATTGCCACCAGATTATTCTTACAGTTCTGTCATCTCACTGTTGACATCTCTGTATTTCTTTTTCTCATTAAGACTAAGATCTTGCTCGTACTTAATATGATAAATGATACTTGATTGAAACCTAGACATTTTGTTATATGAGACCATGAATCACATTTAAGATTTCTGTTTTAGCTGCATTTCCCTGATGTCAGTCCAATGGGAAAAGGAAGTATGTCACTTGATTAATGCCAGGTGGAAGCTGAAGTCCAGGCATCCCACTCAGCCACCATACAAACGAAATCAAAGTGACTTTTCCTTACTGCTAGATAGGGGTGAGGGTTCTAGCTTTCCATATGGTCTCCACTGACACTATAAGGGGTGGGAACTTCTTACTGCTAGCAATAATGAATGTCCCGACTCTCTGCCTGGACTCTTCTGAAAGCTTAATAACAGAAATAGGAAGGAGTATATTTCTGATTGGGATGAAAGGACAGACACCTCATGTGGTTTCTACGACACCATTAAGGGTACAGGATGTATGCTTGTTACTGGCTAGCAAGGAAGAAGTAGGCATCTCTTCTAGCCTTTATAGACTGGTTTTGCCAAGGAAAGCACTTCATTGGTCAACTCATCCAGAGATTCTGGGTGGGCTGGCTGGTGGCTGCTGCTGGAGTCTTTGGGCAGGCTGGCCTGGTTCCTGGGTGAGCAGGTGGGTGGGCCTGGTGCCTGAGTCTGAGTCCAAAGTGGTGGGCCTGGATCTTGGATTGTTAAGGGAAGCCCTGGATCCTGGTTCTGCAGGGGCTTACCTGGTGCCAGGGTGGGGTTGGTACCTGGGGCTAGGGGACCATCCTGAATCCTGGATCTGCAAAGCCAGCCTGGTGCTGGGGTGGGCCAGAAACCCGAGTCCATAGGAACAGCCTTGTGTCCTGGGTCCTCAGGTGCTGTCTTTGGTCTCTAGAGGTGGATCTAAAGCCTGATTTACAGTGATTGGCCCAGCACTGAGATATACTAGAATAGGCTTTTACTTTGAATCTGCTGGAATGGGCCTGAACCCTGGGCCCACTGGAACCTGGGGCCACAGAGGCAGGCCTGATGCCTGGTTCTGCGGGTGCTAATCTTGTGTCGGCAGCCACAGCATCTGGACTGGTGCTAAGGTGGGCATGGAGCCTGGGTTCACAGAGCTGAGCCTGGAGTTTGAGTCTGCACAGGCAAGCCTAGATCCTGGGGTCACAGAGGCTATTCTGGCTTTGGTGTGGCTGGAGCCTGGGAGTTTAATCCAGGGGTCACTAGGGCATCCTGGCACTGGTGTAGGCCTGGGGGCTAAGCCTGCAGGGCCTGGCCTGGTGCTGATGTGGGCCTGGAGGCTGAGTCCACAGATGCTTGCCTGGAGCTTGGGACCACTGGGGCTGGCCTGGTACCAGGGTTCGCTGGGGCAATCCTGAAGCTAAGATCCCTGAAGAAGTGTAGCACTTACTTCCCTCTTCTTCCCCCAAGCAGGTGGTGTGTCTCCACACTGTGATTGAGGAGTCGATGATACAGGCTATATGAAACTGTCTTTTCTACCATCTTAATGAGTCCTCTTATTCCTGTGCTCTACCCAGGTGCTTTAGCCACTCACCTGGATTCCCTACCTTTTGCAAAGGTATTTTAGGATGTGGACAGTTGTTCAAATTAATGTTTCTTCAAGGAGATGAGCACTAGAAAGTCCTATTCCACCATCTTTTTGCCAGAGGACATCTTTAAAAGCTTCATTTTTATTTTTGGTTTAACCTGTTATAATCGTAGGTGAGTTTTGTTAATGTATGATGATTTTTACTATTAATTTTCATTTTCATTGCTTTTATGACCTAGTGTAAGCTTAGTTTTGAAAATGTTTCATTTATTCTTGAAAAGAAAGTACACTCACTGCTCTTTCAGAGGAAGGTTCAGAGAAATGACTTTAAGATTCCATATTTGCCTGTGCTGGGGTCCTGTTTGGCAAATGTAGGGACAATTTTTATGTCAATTTCTTCTCCTAACAGGATGCAAATTTGACCTATCTTCTTAAACACACATATAGTGCATTGTTCATGTTCTAATATTTGCTCGGTGCAGGCTGCTTATTTTCCTGCTGAGTTCCCACATTGTGGGCGTTCTTTTGTGTGTTGGGTTTTTGTTTTCTTTAGAGACAGGACTTCTTACTGTGTCACCTGGGCTAGAGTGCAGTGGTGCCATCGCAGCTCACTACAGCCCCCCATTCCTGGGCTCAAGCAATTCTCCTGCCTCAGCCTCCGAAGTAGCTGGGACTATAAGCCTGTACCACCACGCCTATCTGATATGTTTTCATTTTGTTTGGTAAATATGGGCTCTCATTATGTTGCCCAGGGTGGTCTCAAACTCCTAGGGGAAAGCAATCCTCTTGCCTCAGCCTCCTAAAGTGTTTGGATTATAAGCGTGAGCCACTGCACTTGGCCAGGGTGGTTTTTTGTGTCCTCCCTTCAATAACTATATGTCATATCCAGGTTTCTGCCCTAAGAAGGGAACTTGGTTCCAGTTCTTGTTTATACATGGTTGGTATTTATTAGGCATCAAAACCTCAGCTTCTAGGATACATTTGGTCGTCTTACTTCCATGCACAGCTAAGTTTCACTTTCTGTTCATTATTTTAGATTTGAGTTTCCATTTCACGTACATTGAGCGTTTCCGTTTTGTTTGTTTGTTTTTGTTTGTTTTTGCTCTAGTGCTCAGATGCATTGTTTTTGTTTTTATTTTATTTTCCCCATTTATTTATTTAATTGCATTTTAGGTTTTGGGGTACATGTGAAGAACATGCAAGATTGTCGCATAGGTACACACATGGCAGTGTGATTTGCTGCCTTCCTCCCCATCACCTACATCTGGCATCAGATGCATTGTTTTAAATAATTATCGTTCATTTTTTATGAATTTAGAATGAAGTCCAGTTTTTCTCATATATCTAATCTCCTCACTGAGAAATGTGCTTTGGTTCTGAACTCCAGGTTGGGCTATCTGATGTTAAGATCTAGCCTCCATTGAATGCCACATAGGCCTTCAAGTCATGAAGAACAGCAAATATATTAACTAACATATCTTATGTTATTATTGAGGATTCTGAGCCTAAAGTTCTACCTCTGCGTCCTGTCATAGATGGTATGGCACGGGGGACTGCCGAGTGCAGATTGGAGTGCCGATTCAGGAGCAAAACTGCATTATTTCAAATCCTAGTCCTGATATTAACCCTGTGACCTTGGGCAAATTACTTAGCCTCTTCTTTTCTCATCTGTGTAATGGGGTCAAAATATTTACCTATTGCACGTGCTTTTGTGTAAAAGTCAGATTATGATACAAGGTCGTTGTAACAAGGCTCAAAATAGAGTATACAGTTAATGACTCAGTTATGATTCTGTGTCAATGCACAGCGTACTTTATGTCTTTTAATCCTGTTACTCTGATAACTTATGTATTTTTTGTGTGCGTGTGCAGATGGAGTTACTGTGATTTCGTAAGATTTTCTCAACTGCATTTATGACCAATATGATGCTCTTCGGAGGGGCCCAGATGTGATTTAGAGGGTCTGTGTCTCCTGGAAGGAAGCATCGAGTTTCAGCCCATAAGGGATTGAACCCCTGACCTTGGCCTTATTAGCACCATGTTCTAGCCAACTGTGCTAATTTGTCACACATGACAGAAATTTTGGAAACAGGGAAAAGAGGTCAGAACATAGGATCCTTGGTTTTTAACTTATGTATTATTATGTTTCCTTCACACACTCCCTAGCACAAAGTAGACTCTTAACAAAAAATGTGTTGGATAGATAACAGAATTATCAACATGTAAGTAAGGAAATAAAACTGAATGTGGGCAGATAATTCAGCCTGTGTCACACAGTATAGACCAGAGTTTTAATGGCTGTTTGCCTATTTTGATAACTAGGGTTTCATTAGCACATAGAATCCTCTCTCTCTCTGGCCAACTATATCACCACGAATAAGGAAGAGTGTTCTGCTATAAGCATCTACATTTCTCTGCATCACTTATTCCTCCACCATTTTTTTTAATATTCCTCTTCTCTGTGATGCAAAAGACATTCATTATCTTTTGTTTTCTTCCTTATTTCTCTGGACTGCTAAAATTGCCTGATCTCTTGATTTATACCAGTGGCTTTGTTTTTTTCTTTAATGTGATTTCATTGGGTGATTTTTTTTCTCCTTCTCTCTCTATAGATCAATAGCCTTCATCTCCATCACCTGATAATTCTGCTAGCTTTCATTTTCAAGTCTCTTAAAGCCTTAGGGGAGAAAGTCATTTGAACCTCTTCCTTTCATAACATTTTATCTTTCTCCAAAGCAGAGCAGTTTTCTTTACTGCAGTGGCAATTTTGTCCTTTGTGATGCCCTTTCTGCTGAAGTTTCTGTGTCTTCAGGGGCTGCAACAACCCTTGGCCAGGTGCTAGGATGTTAAGAAAATTTAAAGTTCATATTAAAAGTGAGCCTGGTGAGTTTCTAATGTGATCACTGCCGGTATCTTCCAAAGTTTCTTTTACAGAATCCTTCATTTTATTGCAAGAAGAGTTCTCTCTTTCTCTGGCCCTCTTTTTCACTGTTTTGATTTACATGAAGGCTATGCTAACCCCAGGATTCCCTGAGAGTGGAAAGGCGGGAGACCCATTTTCTTCATGATGTAGTGAGAGACCACCACGCAGCCAGTGCCACTTGTGATAAAGTCTAGACTGGTGGGTACTCCTGAAAAACCACAGGATGGGAAAAATGCAACTTATACTGAATCATTTGTCTTTATACTTCCGTAAACTTCTGTAAGATCAAATCACACACCCTAATGCTCTACCTCTCTCAGAGAAAGAAAGAAATCTGGCCTCGGAGAAAGGAGAATCCTATAATCAGAAAGGAAAATCTACTGATCATTTTTGTGTGCCTAATGTTATGAACTGGACTGTGTCTCCCCAAAATTCACAAGCTGAAATCCCAACCCCCAATACCTCAGAATTTGACTATATGAAACCATTAAATTAGGGAATCTAATTCAAGCTGATGGGTTTTCTCATAAGAAAAGAAAATGTGTACACACAAAAAAAAACATTAAAAATGTGCGCAGAGAAAAGCTCATATGAGAACACAGAGAAAAGACAGCCACCTGCAAGCCAAGAAGAGAGGCCTCAGAAGAAATGAACTCTGCCAGCACCTTGATCTTGGACTTCCAGCCTCCAGAACTGTGAATGAATAAATATCTGTTGCTGAAGCCATGCAGTCTGTGGTATTGTGTTATTACAACCCAGCCAAACTAATACAAATAGTATTGTCAGTCCTAGTGCCTGTTGAAACAATCATTATTTAGGTTCGTTTGATGTCCCCATTCTATGGATAAAAAGTATGAACTTCACCAATGTTAAGTAATTTTCCTACAATACCAGGGCTAGAATGTAGGTGCAGAGAAAGGTGGCCTTGTATTTATAGCATATTCTTACCCATTCTCACTCTGCTTCCTCCACAATTCACATGTAGCCAGAACTGTCTTTATCAGGGAATCTCATTATCAGCCTCTCTCAGTTTTCAGACACCAGAGAAAACTAAGGAGTACCCTTTGTTTGTGGACCTAGGTTTGAAAAATCCTACACACAGGCATCAGCACAACCTAGTGTCAGGCCTCTGCCTTTCCCAACGCCTGAGGAAGACTTGTCCTTTACATTAGGATCAGTTCTTGCCAAACACAGAAATAATCTCTGCTGTGTCTGAGAAAAGGAACTGGACCTCTAGAACCTCACCTCTGCTTGTGGCTACTTGACTTACCCAGAAGTCTCGGCCCACCCCATCATTAGGTTTGGCCACTAGACAGTGTTGGACCAGAAGAAAGGGAGCAGATGTGATGACATACGATGTCACAGCAGAGGTTTTGTGAGACGTCTTATGGTCCTGGTAATGTGTGCTCTTTTCCTTCTCCCACAATACAGGGCAGCCAACAACATGTAGCATGAGCGGGGAATCCGCGTTACTTTTGTAAGCCTCTGCAATTTGCGGTTGTTTTTGCCTCTGCAGCAAAGCTAATTGAACCATGATATTCACATTAGCCCTCTCACAGTATCAAAGACACTGATGCACCGATGGTTTATGCTGCCTGGGAAACTCTCCAGTTTGATCCACACACAGTTACTTTTTGTTACGTTTACTATTTACTTTTTGTTGTTCAGAATATTGGGCAACTCTTCCTTATTCATAGACAATTCTCTTCCATTATTTTCTACTG
This sequence comes from Cebus imitator, assembly GCF_001604975.1. Classification (NCBI taxonomy): domain Eukaryota; kingdom Metazoa; phylum Chordata; class Mammalia; order Primates; family Cebidae; genus Cebus; species Cebus imitator. The sequence continues at coordinate 2,169,809 of NW_016107645.1, forward strand.
AGATTTAATGGTCACTGAAATTGTATTATGTATGCATTTGCTAACTTGCTTGTCACTTATCCCTCCAGACTATAGTTTCATGAGAGTAAGTGCAGTGGTTAAGAACACAGATGTCTTACTCTAAGTGCCTCCTGCATTATAATTCTAGCACCAATGCTGGTCAGTTCTGTGACTCTTGGTATCTGTTTAACTTACTGGACTTTGGTTGCCTTATTTATGATATTTAAATAAAAATAGAATATAATTCATAGGGTTGTTTTAGAACTAAATGAGTTAGCAGGTATAAAGCACTGAACGCTTACTGGCATGTAGTAAGCACTGGAGAAAGTCTGATATTATCGTTAGTGTTGGATGCCATGGCATCAAGATCTGCTAACGGATAATTTAGGAGTTTAATAATTATTTGATAAATGGGTGGCAGATGGATAGATGCTTGGGTGACTGCCATGAAGATTTAGGAAGCGTTGCTGACAGAGACTAACATATTATAGTTGAGAGTCAATGAGTGTCAAGTGGAAGTCTAATGTATACAAAATGTTTAGATTGATTCTTGACAATTAATGATTATGATAATATTAACAATAACAACAGATATCAATACTACCCTATATTTAGCAACTACTTTTGTTGCTATATTATTACACAATTGTAAAATGGCTATTATATTTTTATGTAGGACGCAGACTTGGAGAGAAGTTACCTGGGCTTGCTGAAAATTTCACAGATTATCAAAGCTGGACTTTGAATGTATTCTTCTTTGACTAAATAATGCTACCATGTGCTTATTAAGTGATCACTTCTTTCTTGTCTTTTTCTCGTCCTGCTTTCCCTACATAATTCAGGTTGTCAATCTTAGTCTGATAAGCAACATTATCAATTTCTTTGAATCAATCACTTTTCTGAATCATAGAACAGGTGAGATGAAGAATCCCATCCCAGCTTTGTGGTAAGATTCATGATGATCACAGAAAAGTTGGCAGTGATCTGCCATGCTCTCTAATAGGTGTGGCTGTGCCTTCTTTCTTCTGCCTGCTTCCTGGTCACCCTCCATGCTAATACTGATGGAATGTCCACTCTGTCATTCTGCTGGGATAAGAGTTCCAGAAGAAACAACAGAGAAATGAGATACGTCCCTGGCTCTTGAGGAGTGAAACAATTCACAAATGACTGCTATTCCTAAAAGGAAAATAGTTGGAATATGCTCTTTCCTTTACATTCTTTTCTAATAATTACACCAATCTTTGCTGTACACATAAATGGAGGCACCAAGACTTTTTCAATGAACTCAAGGTTACAGAATTGAGGAAGCCATGTGGCTAAGATTCAGATACTGGAAGGTTCTGTTCTCTCTCTCTTTCTTTCTCTTTCCTCCTTCCCTCCCTTCCTCCCTCCCTCCCTTCCTTCCTCCCTCCTTCCTCCCCTCCTTCCTTTCTTCCTTCCTTCGTTCCCTCCTTCCTCTCTCTCTCTTTCTTTCTCTCCTTCTTTCCTTCTTTCTTTAACAGAGTCTCGCTCTGTCACTCAGTCTGGAGTGCAGTGACGCAAACTCGGCTCACTGCAGCTTCCAACTCCTGGGTTCAAGGGATTCTCCTTTCTCAGCCTCCTGAGCAGCTGGGATTACAGGCACACACACACCACCACACCCAGCTAATTTTTGTACTTTTAGTAGAGATGGGGCTCCACCATGTTGGTCAGGCTGGCCTCAAACTCTGCCCACTTCGGCCTCCCAAAGTGCTGGGATTACAGGCATGAGCCACCACGCCTGACCGGCTGTTTGCTTTCTACTCTGTCTCTACTGTTAAGTATGATAAACACCTCATTTTTTTCTTTTTAATAGTGAAACCAGGTCTCAAAGCAAAGCTTGTCAGAGATGTACACAGAAAGTAGCATAATGACAAATGCATCTATAGTATGACCATTTCCTAAGGGGCGTGGATTGCTGCATAGAACACATCTGCAGCAATTAAAGGATCAGTTGATGCCCTGGTCCTTTCGGTTGCATGGTCCTCAGTAGCCCTATGTTTGAAGTTTTCTCACTGGACACTGCTTTTGGGTAGCCCAAATGTGGCCTGAAGCCTCTCCCTAACTGCTGTGTTTTCGACGGCCCTTATAGGTGTGCAGATCATGCATTCCAAGTGCAACGGTGGCCACATACCCTCAACTGAACACCAGCTTCTTTGGCCTCTCCCTCCTTGCTGTTTCCAATATGCAGTTTTTCAGAAACACAGCATTGGCTCTGGGCCATAAATCATCACCAACTTGGTGACATTCGTTTTCCTCCAAAGGTGGACACATGGCAGGCTACCCTCTGCTCTGCAGAGAAGCTGCAGAAGAGTCACGTTGCTTCAGCATGATAAATCAGTACCAGGCATGCAACAGCATTCTGACACCAGGACAATTACTGTCCTAGAAATAAGAAATGCAAATTTCTCTTCCCTCATTGTGAAGGCAACCAGCAGACTTATTCTACGATGTTGATCAATGACTTTAATCTATACCCACCTTCTTCCTTGCAGCTCAGCACTGAGGCATTTTTTGATTTCCCTAGGTGTCATGCGAGTCATTTGGGCCAACTTGAAGGGGTGGCTATTAAAATGATAAGTTTTGGAGAGACATTTTAATTGTACCATTTCACCTAAAAACTGAATCCTGGAGACTTCAATACTCAGGAGCTGTGTGACCTTGACAATTTAGTTGGCCTCTCAAGTAAATTTCTTATATGACATATTCCGACAAAAATATCTATTGCAGAAGCTGGCTTTGCTTCTGTAAACTGGGAGAATGGCTCATTTTGTGTTTACTATTACGTATTTAGTATTATTTGGCCAGAGTGGTTAGGTAAGAAGTGATGAAAAAGTGAATCCATACTAATGAATCAATCAAGGCACTGGAAACATAGTAATAGATTCTTTACCAAGAGATTGTGCAACTTCATTTTTCCTATGGTAATTGACGAGCAGGTCTAGCTGAAGAAAACATGGATGATAACACCAGAGAAAAAGGAGAGCAGCATGAACTGCATGCCCACCAAGTTTCAATCAGTGTCCAGGACCCTTACCACATGTAAATGACCTCCATTATCCTTCATTTTCTTCAACCAAACATGGAGCTTCTGGATTGTTTTAATAACATTATTGGCAAGCAGATTACAAAAAGATATAGTCTACTGTTAGTTACATAGTATTTACATAAGATCGCAAATTTGATGCAGAAATCCTGGGTGTTGGAAGAAGATATATGGTAAGAAACCCATTTGACATCCTGCCAGTGTGGACAACAGATGCATCAAACAGGAGTAATTAGAGGGTTAGAGACCATAAAATTTCCAAATTGTGCCAGGAAAAGAGATGAACACAGATCAGCCTCTCTGAGTGTGAGTAAAGCTTCAGTGATTGACTCATAACTCTGTCTTGCCTAATAGTGCCACCATTGTCCATTAAAAGATGTGGTTATTCGAGTCAGTTGCAGTAGCTCACACCTGTAATCTCAGCAATTCTCCTCCTTTACTCAGGAGTTCAAGGTCAGCCTGGGTGACATAGCAGGATCCTGTCTGTAAAAAATAAAAATAAAAAATTAGCTGGGCATGGTGGTGTGCATACCTGTAGTCCCAGCTACTTGGGAGGCTGAGGCAGGAAGATGGCTTGAGTCCAGGAGTTTGAGGCTGCAGTGACCTACAATCACCACTGCACACTAGCTTGGGTAACAGAGTAAGACCCAATCTCTAAAAATTAATTGATTACAAAATGACTTTAAAAATAAAAATGTGGTTATGGCGATAGAATGACCCTAAACTGTGGCCTTCTGGATACATTTTGTTCTCTATCCAAGGATATCATGTAATTATAAAGTTAATATAATTTTTGAGAAACAGAGTAATTTATCTCTCTAACGTTATATCAGAAATTGAAGCAGGCATTTCAACAAAGAAGAGCCTTGCAGTACTTAAACTTCAGTTGCATTTTGTTGCAAGAAAGCTGATGTAATTATGAAAGGCCACTAACACCAGAAATATTCTGCCTCTGCTGGATAACTAATGGATCAGTTGATCACAAAGAAAATTGAGGACCCAGAGAGGCCCAGTCAAAGCTTTGATTCACTATGAAAGAGTCTTGTAAATAAAGAAATTGTCTATGTACACCTTCCACTGCCAACTAGCTGGTCATGACGAATGATCAGAGCAATAAATTGTGAATATATATGGGAAGGAAATGAGGATAATAATTAGAGATGTTTTCTGAATCTTTGAGATCCATGAGAAAATAATGTGATTTATGAACTGAATGCTTGTGTTCCCCCCCAAAATTCATATGTTGAAGCCTCAACTCCCAGTATGATAGTATTGGGAGATGGAGCAGTTAGAAGGTAGTTAAGGTTAGATAAGGTCATGAAAGTGGGGTTCTTATGATAGGATTAGTGCCTTTATAAGAAGAGACACCAGAGACTCTCTCTCTGCCACCATGCACACACAGAGAAGAGGCCATGTGAACACAGAGTGAGATGACAGTCTCCTACAAATCAAGAGATGAGGCATCAGATTGAAATCTACCCTGCCAGGACTTTAACTTTGGCCTTTCACCCTCCAGAACGCTGAGAAATAAATGTGCCTTGTGGTATTTTGTTATGGCAGTCTAAGCAGATTAAGAAAGTCACCATTAGAGCTATGTCTAAAATCTTCGTTCTTGGTTCTTACCTCTGAAAGGTATTTTTAGTTTTTATCTGACAGCGGCATAAAGCAGTTGAATGAAGAATGCAGTGGACATTTAGTAAAATATTCTCATGATAAAAGACAAGCACCTTATTTCAAAGGTTTAATCAAAGAAACAGACAGCTGTCTCTGGAACTGTCCATGGAGCTTGGGGAGGTGTGATGTGGTGGGAGTTGAAAATAGCCCTGATGGTTACAACCACCAGCTAGCTGTCTTACTGTCTGCTCAGTGTCCCAGCCTTCTCATCCCTCAGCTCCTGCCTTCAGTGACCTGTCCTGGAAATCTCAGTAATGTTCTTTCATAGCTAGATATATGAACAAACATAAAGAGAGGGTCAGCAGTGTCTGCTCATTCATCAACAAAAAGGCTTTCAAATTCTTTTTCTTGTCTCCCTTTTCATTATCATCATTTTAAGGCTGTGTCTCATCATTTCTTACTGTGAAAATATTTCAACATTCCCTGCCCACACATCCATGACTCATGGTTTTTCTACAATACCAACAATGTATTTATTTCACAGATCTGATCATTCTACAAAAACAGTTGGTGGTCATCTTATCATCTGCCCATGTTCCGGCCCTGATTTATTACTCCAGCTTTATCTCTGGCCAATATCCTCTCCGACACCTGGGAAAGCTCCATAATTATATTACCCACCATTGCTAAATGAGTCTTTGGCGTTCCCTCTTGCAGTAGTGGCCTTCCTAAACTTTCCTGTCTCCCATTCCTTTAAACTCCACCCCTATTACTTACTGTGGAAGGTAGAATAATGACTCTCAAAGATGTCCACACCTAATCTTTGGAACCTATGACTATGTTGTTATATGGTAAGGGAGAATTAAGGTTGCAGAAGGAATTAAAGTTTCTCAGGAATACAGTTGCTCTTAATATTATCCTGGATTGTCCAAAGGGCCTTAGGTAATCACAAAGTTCCTTTAACATGGAAGAGGGAGGCGAAAGGTCAATGATACAATGTGAGAAACACACAGTTGGCCATTACAACTTCGAAGATGAAAGAGGCCATGAGCCCAAGAATATGAGCAGCCTCTAGAAGCTGAAAGACAAGGAAATGGATTCTCTCCTAGGGAATCCAGAAAGAATATAACCCCACCAACATCTTGATATTTAATCCTATGTGATCCATTTTGGACTTCTGATATCCAGAACTGTAAGAGAAAATTTTTGTTGTATTAAGTCACTAACTGTGATAGTTACTAACAGCTGTGAAAGGAAACGAATGCACTTATGTTCATTCATTATTTTATTCATATTGAGAATCATTTAAGTTCCTCAATTTGCTAAAGCTCTGTGGTAGAAACAGAAGTAGAAGATAATATGCTGGCCCACAGGCATACAGGCATTTAAAATCCACTTTGGAGAGATAATAACAGCTAATGTTTACTGAACACTTGCTCTGATAGTCATGTGCTATAGACTGAATAATTGTGTATTCATCCAAAATTTGTATGGTGAAACTCTATCCCCCATGTGATGGTATTAGGAGATGAGGCCTTTGATAAGAGATTATGTCATGAGGGGGAGCCCTCATAAATAGGATCTTTGTTTATAAGGGCACTTTTTTATACATGCCCTTATTAAGAAGACCTCAGAGAGCTCCCTCTTCTCTTCCACCATATGAGGTTATAGCAAGAAGGCAATTATCTATGAACAAGGAAGTTGGCCCTCACTGGACACTGCATCTGCCAGCACCTTGATCTTGATCTTCCCAGCTTCCAGAGATATGAGAAATAAATTTCTGCTCTTTATAAGCCACCCACTTTATGATATTTTGTTACAGTGGCCCGAGATGATTTAGACAACGTGGCTCTAACATGGCTCGTAATGTTACCTCACTGAATCCTTCTACATCCTTTCATTCTTTGAGTGAACTTGGCTCAAAGATGCTAGTAAATTGAGTAAGCTCACTCAGTGGAGGAATTGGTGTTTGAACTGAAGTTTAATTGACTTCACCTAAAGTAATTTAGCAACTTTTAAAATTTAAAAAAAAAATTTAAATTTTGGGGGGTGCATAGTAGGTATATCTAATTATGGGGTATATGAGATATTTTGACACAGGCATTCAATGTGTAATAATCACATCAGGGTTATTGAGGTATCCACCACCTCAAGCATTTATCCTTTGTTAGCTACTTTTTTTTTTTAATAATAAAAGAATAGATTGTGCTTTAGGGTTTCAGAGGGAAAAAAATTAGTGTTTGAATTGGAAGAATCAATAATCGTTTCAGGAATAAGAAGATTTTGAACTGGATCGAGCTTAGAAGAAATGTTATATATTAATTATGATATGTATAGCAAGGTAACTATCTAAGACGTCTTAAATAGTCCTGAATTTAATTGTGTCTGTATGACTGCTGTCATTATTTTCATACTAACTGTTCCACAGGGCCTGCTCTCAAGGTCTATAGGCTGCCCTTAGGCCCTTGCCATGTGGCACCCTCTGTTCACAATGGGGTAATTACTTCATCCTTCATTCAAGCATGGGAATTTCTTTCTGAGGCTTCTTCTTTTAAAGGACTTACCTAATTCATCCTTAATAAATAATAAATTATGCTCATTCATTATTTTATTCATATTGAGAATCATTTAAATTCATCAGTTTGCTAAGTGCTGTGGTGAAAACAGAAGAAATGACTCACGTAATTAGGCCAGACCCACCCAGAATCGGCTTCCTTTTGTTGAACTTAAAGTCAACTGATAAGCTTGTGATAAGCTCTTAAAAAGAAAACGCTGCATGCCAAATCAAATTCTGATGTAGTGCTTGACATAACTGCTCTTCTTAGGTCAGGGATATTCTTAGGATAAGCTCTCAAAAGACATTTTCTTGTTGTTGTTGGACTGTTTTTTTTTTTCCAATTTTTAAGTTGGAAACATGTACCACATGTTCAGCGGTACATGTGCAGAATGTGCAGGTTTGTTGCATAGGTAAACGTGTGCCATGTGTTTGCTGCACAGATCAACCCATCACTGTTAAGCCCAGCATCCATTAGCTATTCTTCCTAATGCTCTCCCTCCTCCCACCCCAGTGTATGTTGTTGCCTTCCACCCACGTGTCCATGTGTTCTCGTCATTTAGCTCCCACTTATAAGTTAAAACATGTAGTATTTAGTTTCCTTTTCTTGTTTTAGTTTGCTGAGGACAACAGATACTGGCAAGGTTGTGGAGAAAGAGGAATGCTTTTGTACTGCCGATTGGGGTATAAATTCAGCCATTGTGGAAGACAGTGTGATAATTCCTCAAGATCTAGAGGCAGAAATATCATTTGACCCAGCAATCCCATTCCTGGGTATATACCCAAAGGACTATAAAACATTCTGTTATAAAGATACATGCACGTGTGTTCATTGCAGCACTATTCACAATAGGAAAGACATGAAATCAGACTAAATGTGCATCACTCATAGACCTGATAAAGAAAATGTGGTACATATACACCACGGAATACTATGCTGCTATAAAAAGGAATGAGATCATGTTTTTTACACAACATGCATTTCTTTGTTGTTAATTCATTCAAAAATGAAAAATAAAATTTTATTTATAAATATCAATTTTCTCAAATTAGCATTTTAATAATATAAATTAAATTTTTGTTGTAAAAATTTATGGGTTTTGACAAATGAGGATCATCATGTATATACCATTACAGTATTATACATAAGAGTTTTACTTTCCTAAAATCCCGTGTTCCACCTGTCAACTCTTCCCTCATACCCCAGGCTATTTGCCAAGTCTATAATTATGCTTCTTCCAGAATGTCATAAAAATTCAATCATATAGTACACAGCGTTTTCATACTGGCTTATTTCACTTAGGAATATACTTTTAATTTTTTTTTTAAATATGAGGTCTCACTATGTTGCTCATGCTGGTCTCAAACTCCTGGCCTCAAGGGATTCTCCTGCCTCAGACTCCCAAAGTGCTGAGATTACAGGCAGAAGCCACCATGCCCAGCCAGTGATACGATTATAAGATTCATCTATGTCTCTGTGTGGCTAGAAAACTTATTTATATTTGTCATAGAATCCTATTATATTGTAGGCATGTCACAGTTTATCCATTCACCTAATGAAGGACATCTTGGCTGTTTCCATTCTTGCTTGTTTTCAGTTTTTAGGGCTATGAAAATTCAACATCTCCATAAGGATGTTTTTTGGTAAATTTAAGTGTTCATATCAGTTGGGTAAATACTTACATGTTGGATCTTATTGCAAGGCTGTGTTTAGCTTTGTGTTTGCCAGTAAAAGAGCTGGCAAACTCGCTTCCAAAGAGCTTGTACCATATTTGCACTTGCACCAGCAATGAACAAGTCTCATCCATTGCTCCACATTGTGACCTGAAATTGGCATTGTTAGCATTCTGGATTTCAGTCATTTTAATAAGTGTGTAATAATCGTCTTTGTTTTTAAAAGTCATCTTCCCCAGGTATAGAATTCTATGTTCATTTTTTAAAAGATGTTTTGAAGATGATGTTTAAAAAGTGATGTTTTTAAAAGATGATGCTAAAAAGGATAATAAAGATAATTTAAAGATAATGTTACACAGTGTTCTTGCTTACATTTTTTTCTTACAAGAAATCTGCAGTAATCCTTATATCTGTTCTTCTATATGCAAATGTCTTTTTTTTCTAGATTATCTCAAGATTTTATCTTTATCACTGGTTTTAAGCACTTTAATTATTATGTTTTTGGGTATAGGTTAGTTTATATTTTCTATGTCTGGGGTTTGTTGATCTTCTTTAATAGGCAATTGTAAAATTTTTATTAAATCTTTAGCATTCAAATTTCAAAAGCTCAAAAAGTAAAATTTTTGGCTTTGACAACATTGTAATACAAAATTCATTGGATTTATCTCAAATTAAAAGACTTTATAAATTATGTATCACACTTACTTCTATCATGACAGAAACACCAGGGTCTCAATCAGTGGGCAATGAGAATTCATCAGGCAACATGGCGGCATGAGCGGTAGCCGTGAACCATGGATGGTTCCTCCACTCCATGAGGAAAGACAGCTGTCTAATCTTGAGAATTTTTCAAATAAAAGCTTTGTATGCAGTTTTTCCCTATTCTTAGGATGCTAGGATAGCACTGTGTTATGATGTGTTACTTCAGACACACTGCTTATGCTCTCAGGTTGGCCTCATCGAGCCACTGCACAACTTAGGGGAACATTATTCATATTGTAGAATATTAGGGAATAGTTGTTCTTGTTACTAGGCCCTTTTTGGAGCTGCCCTTTTTAGGGTTTTAATCTGCATAAGTGGAAGGATTAGTATGAAGGTATGAAATGAACAAAGTGTAACTTTAACAAATAGGAGCAACTTTGTGCCTGGCTTCAATTCCAGATGGGATCTAGAATAAAATCAAGGAACCATGGTATAAAATAAGGAATCAGAATACGCATGGTTAAAGTTAATATATTGTAAAGGTTATAGGTAGTAGCTGTTGTCAACAAATGAATCTTGATTGAGATTCTGGTTCTGTCATATACTGGATGTGTTGGCATTAAGGGCTTCGGTAAAATAATACTACCTTGCTAATGGAGCTAGCCTGTTTAATTGCTATGATAATGTCTGAATGAAATGGTGCAGGTTTAAATCCTCGCAGCAAATTGCCTGATATACTTTGATCCCTCAAAAAGCAGTAGTTATTGTTTATTAGACAATGTGGTTGAAGCTACAATTGACAGAATGCAAAAACTTTGCCAATAGGCTCCATGATTCTGATGCAGTATACATCATTTTTTAATCCAAGAATCTAGAAACTGGCAAAAAGAAGAATGGAGTCAGACCTGAAAGAAAAGCCAAGGAACCAAAAGAATACTGTGAATGTTAACCAGCCCAAAGAAAAGAAGAAAAAGTGATAGATCTCGAACACATAGGAGTCTGGGAACCATGGAGACAAAGAATAATAGTGAACGGAAATGGAGGAATAAAGGTCTGAGGAAACTGTCAGGCACTGATGATTGTAGGAAAGTTTCCTCATCTATAAATGGATAAATTTGATTAATAAAACACTGCTCCTGGGAATTACAATAAGATTAAATAAGAAGCTATCCATATGAACATTCAGCACAATGGCAGACAGAGTAGACCTAGTCAAGGTCAGCTATTACTATATCATGATGATGGTGTTGGGTAGGTCATGGACATCTTCTGCAGTTAATGCTTAGTCATACCTGACACAGGCCTTAAGGCAATAGAAATTACAAATGAGTAAATGTGGATTTGAGGACACTAAAAGAAGCACTGGAATGAAAAAGTGGAAGTGTAGAGAGAAAAGGACCATAAGGCATAAACATGTTAGTGTTCACGGGGTCAACCATGGCTGGATTGTTGATTCTGTCTAAACCTTTTGGAAATAAGCATGTGTTTCAAGTCTGTTTCCTTTGCTGATTTGGAGTTTTTGCTTATTTCTAACCTCAGGAGAAGCTTTTGTGACCATAAGAATTCTGAAAGAAAAATTAAACAATTAAACTTATTACTCCCACTTAGTAGAAGAGTGAGGTTTGGAGATATCTAGGGATTAGTTCGTAGTCTCCTAGCTCATGAGTGATGACTAAGGTTTGAACCCAATCATTTTCCCTAAACGAGCTCCCATTCCATTCTGCCTTGTTGCTATATAAGGAGCATGTTAGATATTTAAACATGAAGGTGGTAACCCCCATAAAACTGAACAGCAGGACAGATGTTGTTTGCTGGAGGCTGAGCCAGATCTGTCTATGAGTGCCAAATTGCTGTCTCGGCGCTGCTGCTGATGCATAGTCTGCTCTCCTGCCCCAGGCACTAGGAGCAACAGGGGGGACCTTCCATATGGCACAAAAGTCCCCTAAGCCGTAAGGGGCATAGCCATGTGACTCCACTGAACTTGCTTTACTACTTAAGCCACGTGCAGCTGGGACAAGTGTCTAGCTTTGGTCAGGATGAACTTAGGGGCTGCCTACAGAGTCCACCTGATGTCTAGGTCCAGGCAGTGCCTTCATGGCAAATGTATTTTTCAGTTAAGCAAATTCTAGGTAATTACAGAATTTACAATTTTGATATTTTATTAATGAATGAGCTTGCATGAGATATTGAAGGCAATCCATGAGCATATGCATATTTATGTCATGAAAGCATTTTTGGTTTATTTGTATCTTAGTACTGCAGAGGCACAGTTGGTATCCGGCAGTTTAAAACAAGCAAAATGAAATCCTTTTCTTTTACAATTATATAAAGCTAAGTTATGAATCGGGAAGTTACCCTGCAAATGATCTCATCTACTATTTTTATAAATGAGATGACTGATGTCTCAGGGGCACCAGTGGAACTTGGTTGTGGTCAAAAGCTGATGAATAGAGCAGCCTGGATCTGCCCCATGATGCCGGGACTTAGGCTTCTCCACCCTTTTGTGTCTGGTAAAAGCCACGTACATATAAAGTATCAGTTCCCTATTTTTCATCTTTCTTTTTGTTTTTGTTCCTCTTTCATTTCTTTATATCCAATTCAATTCATAATTTAATAATTTTCCCATTCTTAATCTCTTTATGTACTTTGTTCATTTCCCCCCTTTTAGACAGGGTAAAAATATTCTTTATACAGTGCGTTCAATCTGAAAAAGCTTTGTTTGTTTTTTCTGTTTCCAGTGCTTATAAAATGGAAGCTCAGGATAAGTGTCTTGGCTAAGTTTACACAACTATCCAGAAACATGCTAAAGTTTCTTTTGCTATCAATCTTATATATTTATTTACTTATGACTGTACCACATTTTCTTTTTTTTTTTGAGACAGAGTCTGGCTCTGTTACCTAGCCCAGCCTGGAGTGCAGTGGCGCGATCATGGGTCGCTGCAGCTCACCCTTCCCTGTTCAAGTGATCCTTTCACCTTAGCCTCCCAAGAAGCTGGGACCACAGTCACATGCCACCACGCCCAGCTAATTTTTGTATTTTTTTGTAGAGATAGGGGTTTGCCCTGTTGCCCAGGGTGATCTCAAACTCCTGGGCTAAGGCACTCTATCCACCTCAGCCTCCTAAACTGTTAGGATTACAGGCTTGAGCTACCATGCCCAGCCCATTTTTTTTCAATATAGTTAACACTGTGGGTCGTGACCTTCATATTATTGGTAGTATGACAGCGCTATTCTTTCTTCAATACCTATATAAAAAGCTTTAGTACTCGCTTCTTCAAACTTCTAAAATTTTAAAAGAGGAGCTCACACAAATTTCACTGGTGGGGTGTTATGTTAACTAGTTTCAGCATTTACAAGGGAGAGATTTTATTGTGATGCCTCATAAAATAATTACTATCCTAATTTTAAAAAGCATAAAAGTACATTTTCAACAACTACTGACACATGAATGAGCAGACATCACAACATTAGCACATCCTTCTCAACTTACATATGCTTTGAAAATCTTACTGAGTCTCTTTATGTCTTCAGTTACCAGTCACTACCTTGATTAGCCTAGATTAATCAAAATCGCTTTAAGGAAATTGATCAGTTAAAAGTCTTTCTGATGTAATCTGTCAAGCACATGTGATTCAGTCCTATTGTATGTACTTAATTTAGGCTTTCCTGGGCTCATCTTCTTCACAGATACACCCATGAGACTCCCAATATGCCTGGGCAGGCTGCTGGCAGTGTAGATTAACAGATTTTTTATTTGCTTAAGGGTATAATGGATTTCATGAATACTGAATGAGTTTAGACCAACGGCTGAAAACAAAGGTTGAGTCATTGTACTAGACTGCGGTATTTAAGCTACTTTTCTCATCACACCCACTTCTAAGGAATCTACCTGTCCTTCAGTCCGTAGATAGCCTTTCTTTCAATACATACCCCATGTTCTGCACTTTTTACAGCTATTTGAACCAAAGATGAGCACTGCATGCAAAAGCAGTAAAATAAAGCCTAGACGATGATTTTTGACTTGACATGAAGAAGCGAATGTGGTTAATCACAGTTTTCTTTAAGAAATTTGAAGTAAAAAATGAGAAAGAATTAGTTCATATGAAGGGAGATCAACAAACATCTGAAAATACAAGACTGACACCTTGCCCTCCTCCATATGAATAAGTATGTTTATTATTTAGTGTAATCATAAAAAATATTCTTTGAATTCAGGAGTAAATTTCAAAATACAAGAACAGCCTATCTAATATTAACTCCTCAAATAAATAATGTCTAAGCCCCTTTCCTATATATTTCGGATTCTCTAATCAGAAATGTAACACATAACAATCCTTAAAGATATAATAATTATAAGTCACAACTTCTGTTTTCCTACCAATGATCAGGCTATTTGTAACTTTCTTTTTTATTAGAACCACCATGTGCTTTTTATTCTGAAAGCCCAGTTCATTTGATGCCTGGACTCTTTCTATAGCAAATATTTCAAGTAAACATATTTTATTTTTATTTTCATGCTTAACATTTTTTTGTTTACTTTTTTTTTAGTACAAAGATCATGAGTAAAGGCCCATGAAATAAACAGAGTTTCTGATTCCCAGGTCAATTTTAGTTTTAGCCCACGTGTTTCCTTAAAACCAATAACCTCTTTTGGGGGAAAAAAAAAAAAAATGACTTGTTTTTTTTTTTTTTTTTTTTTTAGACGGAGTTTCACTCTTGTTACCCAGGCTAGAGTGCAATGGCACGATCTTGGCTCACCGCAACCTCCGCCTCCTGGGTTCAGGCAATTCTCCTGCCTCAGCCTCCTGAGTAGCTGGGATTACAGGCACGCACCACCATGCCCAGCTAATTTTTTGTATTTGAAGTAGAGACGGGGTTTCACCATGTTGACCAGGATGGTCTCGATCTCTTGACCTCGTGATCCACCCGCCTCGGCCTCCCAAAGTGCTGGGATTACAGGCTTGAGCCACCGCGCCCGGCCTAGATGACTTGTTTCTTACAACTAAGAATGAAACTAAAACATGTCGTAGCAAATTGAGAAGTCCTGATCATCCTTAACATTGACAGGAGTGTATGAAATTCTCTTGCTTGTGGGAGGCCCTCAGTTCACCTGGCTGAGCATCAGAAGGGAGCACTATAGTGTAGGTGTACTTATGTAATCTTCCTACCAAATTTCCTGTGAATTCCTAAAAACGTATATAGCAGTGCTTTCTAAACACTGGTTCCTGGACCAGGGTCCATCTGTAATGATTTTTCTAAAAATGAGAAAAAAAAATTGTAGTTACTTTTTATATAATAAAATTTATTAAATTTATAAAGATGTTCTTCATGTAAATATCTCCTCCTTTCTATATTCTGGAGTTCAAATATCCCTTCTTTTTTGAAAAGATAATATTAAACAGTGTTTCTTTCTCAAGATCTTAAATTTGCTTAGTAAAATACTGGCCACCATATGTTAATCCAAATGTACATTTTAAATTTTACTACAAAATTCAGCATGGAGACTACTAAAGTAGAATCAAGACCTGCTGGAAAAATAACCGTGTGTTGAACTAGGAAGCCATACAGAAGCCAAAGGTAAGGCCAAGAAAGAATGATCACAGGCCCCACAATGAGCTTTGGTATAGCCAAGGGTGTCATGGCTTCTCCAGAGCTAAGGGTCACCTTGGGAGTTCACAAACAGGAGGAGGAATTTGGAGGCCAAAGTTTCAGTAATTTTGCTGAAAAGGTAGTTATCCAAGAATGCTGTTTATTACCATGACTATACCTTTATTCCAAGTGGGTGTCTCCTGGTTTGTGAAAGACGGATTTTGTTTTTTAAGCCCAAAGAAATTGGACAATAGACTTAAAGTTAATAAGATTCGTGGAATCCTGTGAACATCCCCTCTTTTGTGCACTTGTATATGGTTTCACTTTTCTACCTAGGCCTAAGGTTTCTAAACCTGGATGGATATTAGAAACACCTAGGAGATTTATATAACCACCAAAAGAGCACTGTGATGAGTCTGGAGGGCTTGACCTTCTCCACTGTGTGCCCTTGTGTGAGTCTCTTCATTCCAGTTTCTCATTACAAAATGAAGTCACTGGAATAAATGATTTCAAAGCTTCCTTTTAGCTCAGATAATCTGCAATTCTGTTTTTTTACACACATCTACTTTTCCCCCAAAAAGGAAATAGCATGTCTTGATTCCAAGATGGAAAGACGAAGTTAATTTTTAATATATTTCCATTCATTTAAATTTTGAATTAAAAAAATGAAACAACTCAAGTGCCTCGTTTTTATCTTAAAAGCAGAGATGGCAAAGAATTAGCGTATCTTATTGCTTCTTTTGTTGGGGAGTCGTGGCCATAGTTCACTGAAGGACAGCAAGATAACTTTGTTGGCACACCTAAAGGAATTGCTGCAATTACAGAAGTTGCCAGAAAGCTGTTCACTGGGAAATGTCTCATCGGAAGCACTCTGCTACAAAACCACTTGAGGAGATTGTCGGAGGAAGCTGCTGGTCACCAGGAGTTGCTGGCTGCTGTGCACTGCAGGACCCAGGCACCAGAGAAAGGAGAGGCCCTGCTGGGGAAGCTTTGTGTGCAACAGGAGCTCAACCTGGAGAAGCCGCGTGACTCAGCATGAGTCTGCACAAGAAGCACACTGGAAGCAGGAAGCAAAACTCTTTCCTTTCTTCTGAAATGTCTCTCAAGCACTCTCTACTACCAAAATTTAGCATTGCGTTTGCTAGTAGAGAAAAAATATTTAAAGGCCCCAGATCTACTTTCATGGAGCCAGCTAAAAGAGTTAATTAGAAGCTGAGATGCCATAAAGTTGATAACAGCACAAGATTTTTGAGGGAGACAACATGTCTGGCTGTTCCTACGTTCTTCTGCCTGGAGAACAAAGGGATTGCAGAAGGTTTGTGGAACCTGCCGTTACTGTGCACATCAATTGTTCTGCGTGGGTTGTCCCCAAAGTCCCCACTATGGGAGATTGGTCCATGCTCTGGGTTTTCCTCTGATTTCCAACATGTACCCCATCTTTCCCGCTTCCTATCTTACCACTGGAACTGGTCTCCAGCTGTGGGTATCTGACCTTGGAATAGTTTCCTCCAGACACTTCCTTAGTATTCCTTGATTCCACAGACTCTAAAATGGGGAGAAATTCACAGAACTGTGTTTACTTTACTTTTTTCAGTAAACTGTGTTTACTGAACTGACCCTAGGGGAACTGAAAATAACTGAGTGTATTTTCTCATTGCTTCTCATGAGAGATTAACTGCTTTCAATGTTGGTTGTTTCACAACTTTCCTTAAACAAAAAAGCCAAAGCATAGAAAAGTAGCATCAGTGCCACTGTCCCACGTTTCACAAGGATGGGGAAAGCGGTGGTTAGTATTTTGGCAGTTTGATTTTAGAGCACGGAGAAGCACAGACATGGTAAATGGAAGCAGTGCACATTGAATGTGTTTTATTCTTCCTCAGCTAGAACTCCATATTGTCTCCTGCATATTGCAAATGATGTTCTGATTGGAGCTACCAAGGGCCCTAGAAGCAGAAAGTACCATCAGTCCCAAGCTTTGTTCTGCGGAGGAACAGATGTTATGAAGTGATGAATGGAGAAATCTCAGCTGCCCCACAGAGGGTCCCATGGGTGAAGAAAATTTTAAATATGCCAAGTTCCAGAGTTATCCTTCCTCTCTACAGGTCTTGAAAATAAATCACATTGAAATCATATTGGCCTGTCCAATGTTGATAAAGGTCTCAGGGGTAACTAAGCAAAAATGCCAGTCGGTTGGAGTGGTGACTCACGGCTGTAATCCCAGCACTTTGGGAGGCCGAGGCAGGCAGATCATAAGGTCAAAGAGTTTGAGACCAGCCTGGCCAATATGGTGAAACCCCATCTCTACTAAAAATACAAAAAAAATAAAATAACCGGGCAAGGTGCCATGTGCCTGTAGTCCCACCTGCTTGGGAGGCTAAGGCAGGAGAACTGCTTGAACCCAAGAGGTGGAGGTTGCAGTGAGCCAAGATTGTGCCACTGCACTCCAGGCTGGGCAATAGAAGGAGACTTTCCTAAAAAAAAAAAAAAAAAGCAAGCTAAGACCTTTCTGTTGCCTATTTATTTAAACTATAACCAATCTTGGGCCTGGTTTGCTAAGCATTTTTCTGTATGTGTATGATGTATGCATGTACATGCATATGTGTGCCCTATTTTATTAAAAATTTAATATTTTGAGCTTTTAAAATATAACTTTTTTCTACAATTATAATGATAGTGTATCATGATCATAAACACCTAAGGAAATATAGAAAAACAAAAAGAGAAAGATTAAAGTCCCACCTTGAACAGAATTTCATTTGAGAGGTTTCTGAGTACGGACATTCACTATTTTGATGAGAAACAGGAAGAAGAGATAGGGTCACTGCACATCCCCATGTTTTTGTGTCTTTTGATCTTTCACTTCCGTGTAATGCATTCAACTCTTCCCAAGTTTCAGCCAGGATTCAATAATTTTAAATCTGACCTCTTAACTTTTAACTTGTGTTTTAACATCTGAATGCCCATTTCTCTTCCACATATATAAGGGATGAGTTGAATTTTTTTAGATGTGCTTGTTGGATGAAGATGTCTTTAGATATTCATCACAGGACAAAGTGAGGGCCTTCGATTTCCTCCAGGGCATTGAGGCAAAATGACCAAGAAGCCAGTTTTCCAGATGAGACTCTTCAGAAGGAAGCAAGCAGGCACACACAAAAGGCTCAGTGAAGGAGGACTACACTGCGGAATAGAGAAATAGCAGTTAATGAAACAAAATGCCATCAGAAAAGTGTCCATGATCTGGAAACCAAACCTTTATGGTGCAGACAATCTGATAGAGCAGGTACAAATTCCTACTTCACCACTGACCAGACTTGTACACCTGAGTAAGTTATCGAACAACTTGTTACCTTTATTCGTGCATAAGTGATGAGGGTTGTTAAGTATACCTTCTTTGCTGGATTATTTTCAGAACTACTACTCATTATTAAAAATCTAGGCAAACTCCTGGTGCTGAAGCACAGGAGATACTTGATAAGTATTGTTCCCGCATCTCTTCTCCCTTGCTGCTGATTTATAATCTTGTGGCATCTGGCGTTGAGAGAAAGTTACTTTTAAAGTCATTTTTTCCTTAATTTTTTTTTTGTTCAATATGTGCCTGCCTCCCGTTTCCTACCTTAGAGTTTGTAACCCCAGGTTAGCAATACCGAAGGTGTTGCTATGGCTACCGCTATACTGTGACTTCAGGTGGTGAGAAAGCTGCAGGAGGCAGTCTGTGCTTTCATGCAGATGTCCTCAAGAATGCAGAGAAGGAAGGGTAAGCCTTGTGAAGGCACATGGCTATGAAATTCTGGATATGAGTGGGCAAGGATTGGAGTCACACCTGCAATGTGAGGTCTGGGCATGTCAGACACAGACAACATACTCCCTGCAGCCTCAGGCCTCTGCGAATGAACAAGTGTCTCATTCCAGAGACTCAAACACAAATTCACATTTCCCTACATTTTTGTCTTTTTTGTGAATCTCTTTTCTATTTCCACCTAGACATCCTTTTATTACTTCCTTTAAAACAGATTCTCCTTGATTTTATTCTCAGGAAAAAAAAAGGTGAACACAATTTTTCCTTTAACTCAAGTTGCTTATTAAATTGATTCCGTTTATAGAAGGCAGCAACATCCAGGCACATTGCTTTTCTCCCACGTCATCGTGAGATATTCATCCCTCTGCTTTTTGTTCGGATCTCTTTGGCACTTTTTCTTTATTTAGCTTTACTAAGGTATAATTAGCAAATAAAAAGTGTGCATATTTGAGGTGTACAATGTGATGTTTATATATATATATGTATATACACACACATTGTGAAATGATTTCCACAATTGAGCTAATTAAGATATCTATCACCTCACATAGTTAGCATTTTTTGCATGTATGATGAGAATACTCCAGAGCTACTCTCTTAGTAAATTTCAAGTATTCAAAACATTATTATTAACTGTAGTCACCATGCTGTACATTAGGTCTCCAGAATTTATCTTAGAACTGAAAGTTTGTACCCTTTGGCCAATATCACTCCTCGATCCCTGATAATCACTGCTTTACTGTTTCTGTGAGTTCTACTTTTTTACATTCCCCACGTAGGCGACATTTGGCTTTCTGTGTCTAACTTATTTCACTTAACCTAATGTTTCCGGTTCATCTATGTTGTCATAAACGGCAGGACTTCCTTCTTTTTGAAGGTTGAATAGTATTACATTGTGAATATACACACAACAGCTTATTTATCCATTTTCTGTCAATGGACACTTGGTTATTTTCGAATCTTGGCTATTGTAAGTAATGCTGCAATGAACTTAGGAGTGCAGATTCTCCAAGGTGCTGACTTCATTTCCCTTGGATATATGCCTAGAAGTGGCATGGCTGGATCATATGGTAATTCTATTTTTAATTTTTTGAGGAAACTCCATACTGCTTTCCATAATGACCATATCAGTTTATGTTCCCACCAACTACATATAAGGGTTCCTTTTCTCTGCATCTTTGGGGAAATGCAATTCAAAAGTACATTGAGATATTACCTCGTACCTGTTAGCATGGCCATTACCAATTGTCATTCCAACCTGAGACCACATCAGTCTACAGTTGAACAGAATGAACTTATTAATCCAGTCAAAATCCTCAACATGAAAGGCAAAAATTATGCATGAATTACCTCTCCAAGCTCTGCACTTGTCATTTAACATATGCTGTATCATTTCATCTTCCTAGCTATCCTACAGAATAGTTGACATTTCCTCATTTTACAGAGGTAAGTACTTTGCCTGAGATCACAGAATAAGTATCTGAGTCACTATATGCAGATATAGTGCCTGATAGTATATAATTGCAAAGCCAGCCCTCATTCTTTCTGTTTAGCTGCCTTATAGTGACATAGACATATTGCATTCAGCACAAAACATTGCATCTATGTAAAAGTATACACGGCATTAAAAGCCACCAGTTATAACTGGCCGGTAGTATGTCTGAGAATTTTTTTAAGTCAGTACCTATTTTCAGAATTGCTAGTCTTTGAAAAATATGTATCTAGGGAAGCAAAGGAAAGAACTGATGTTGCCTGGCCTTTCATGTTGAATGCATAGTATTATATTCTTCAGCTCCCAGAAAATGAATTCCTGTCTTTTTCTCACTTAGAAGGTTTGGTCACTATTCAATATAACTGAGAAAATGTGCACATTATCCTTTTCCAATCTAATGCTCTCCTTCTACATTAAGAAATAAGGAGGCAAAGGCCTGATAGAAAGAAAATGTCCTTTAGACCATGAATAATCAGGGTATGATCCTAGATACTTTCAGCAACCTCGTGCAATTTTTTATCTTTATAAGAGGTGGCCATGGCTCTCTTTTTGCAAGGGTGGACGTCATGCCTGTGATGTGATGTCTGTGCATATCAGGACCACCCTATGTGATGTGCTCCCTCTTATATCAGGCTCATCCAAATAAACAATAATTACGTTCTGGAGTCTCAAGCACAAATTCATTTTATCTAGTATTTCTGTCTCTATTTTCAGTCTAATCCTTATTTCCAATCATATATCCCTATTACTATTATAAAGATTCAGTGAAAATACATATTTAAAGTTCCTAGTAATTTATCTGGCACATAGTAGATGCTCAACAGAATGAATCTCCTTGTCCTATTCTTTTCTATTTCAAAAGGGAGAACAATCTACTCTGGTTTTGGTACAGGCTATTCTTGTGTTTTTGACAAATCTGTTATTCACAGACAATAGCTCTGTGAGAAGTTCAGGAACATCAGCATTAACTCAACAAAATGGCACTCTACTATCATTTCCCTGTGGCGTTTAATTCTTTAATAATCTTACAAACACCCACCATATATGAAAGGGAGCAAAGAGAACAAATCAGGATCTTGGCATTTGAAAACCTCACAGCCTGGCTGGGGAGAGAATGACCCAAGAACGAGTGGTGAATATGGAATAAGGAGTGTTGTACCTGACCCGGGGACTCCAGATTAGAACCCCAGAGTCATAAAGAGTGTGGGAAGTCTCTCTAGCCCCAGGCCAAGTAAAGAGGAGGTGATGATGGCATTGAACTCTCCACAAGAGTTAAAGACCTGTAGTTCTTCTAGTTTCCAAGATGAGCTGAAGCCTCTATCCCTAAAGATAAAACCACATCTTTACCAGAGAATTCAGGTAGCAATCGCCTTTCTCTCTAGTGGTTATAACCAAAGACAACCATTTCCGGGAGTTAGCTGATTAAAAACATTAGTTGCTAATGAACTGTATTTCAATATTAGAAGTGAGCATTAGGATCTTTGTGTACTACATGGGAGCAGAGAAGCTTCATCTATACTCTTATGCTGCATTGACATGGTCCAGTTGAAGATACAAATTAGTCAAATGTCTGAGTCATTTGAGAAACCAAACCAACTTAAACTTATGGGTCAAGTTTCATTGGGGTGGGCAGGCTACCCCAGTAGTCTACACCAACTGTCAGAGGAAAGGATGATTCACCTTCACTTCCAGAGGCTTCCTCTGATTCTTCCAAGAAGGAAGGCTCTCCATAGGGGGAGCTCTGTGCTACTAGAGAGACCCAGGCAATGTCTTCCTTAGGAATCTCTGCTGAAACTGTGAGGTATCTTGGCTAGTTTGTGTTTCCTCTCTACTACGTAAGTTTAGAGAAGACAAACACTGGAAATGTAAGAAAGGAGTAGACCTTCATTCAGCCCACCATTGGGGTCACTGTTCTGTGTGTTTATCTCCAACTGTGTTAGATATCAAGTCTATTGCATAGTTGCAGAGATTAGGATCATGGAGTTACAGTGACTTTCCCAAGGTTACTAAGCTGGTAAAGGATGGAGATCAGATTCAGACTCATGACTCTGAAAAAAGCTCACATGGTTTTTTATGCTACCACACTGCACCTCCTGAAAGGACAAGATCAGCAGTTCCTCTCTTTGTTTCTCTTACCTTCCTTTTTTTATAACCTTCTCTGTCTTTCTTGGTTTTCTCTTCCTCCTTTGTGTTTCTTTTCCTACCCTCACTCTTGATGATATTTGGGTGGCAGAGAGGTCATGCTCGTTGACCCTGGTTCATACTTTTCACTGCACATCATTTTCCAATAAAGTCAAATTCCCATCTAGGGGAAAAGCTTTCAATGAAAAGTTAGAAGCCAACATTTTATGTGCCTGCCCATCAAATTACAAGCATCATTAGCTCTCTTCTATTCTCTCTTTATCTTTTTAATATATTTTTGAAGTTATTTATTGCTTAAGACATCAGTTTGTTGAATGACACTTCCAGTCATTGCCTCCAAAATATATAGGATTGTTATGGTATTATATGCTTTAGGCAGTGTTAAATTGCCAAAGGAAGATTAACTCTTTTCCTACAGTTTAATTCTACAGAAAATTTCCATTATATTCATATGTGTTGTTTCTACTTATGATTCATACATGGTGGCTGGAAGCATGAGGTCTGTCTTTCATTTGCCCCTAGTGTTCAGGAGGGTATCTCATTATGATGGCACGAAATGCAAGGTTAATATTACTCAACAGGTCATATAAACCATTTGCTGTCCACCACGAAGAAATACAATTAAGACTTTAAGCAAATAGACTATCATAAAGGAATGCATATTGCTCTTAAAGGCACAACTTCAGTATCATTGAAGACTCCAAGTGGCTGCAATCCCCATTAACAACATTGTTTATTTCAGAGACCGGCAGTTTTTGAAACAGCTGATGAAGCACAAATGTAGGTCAGTGTTGGGAAATTATGCTGAGAAATTCTCCATACCTCAGAACTGGGCCATGCCTTGAGGTCAGCACAAACATAATAACACCACTGTCTCAATATTCACGCCTAGCTTGCTCTTAACCAGACCTGCCCAACTCATTTAAGCAGCCACATCCAACTTTATACATGCACTAAATACAGACAAGGTGAAATCTACAAATTATTCTAACTCTAACATGCTCACTTTGGTAACAGATGATGACAGGGAGTCAGAGTGTAAGTTAAAATAGTCAAAATTAGGAGAGTGTTTCAGTTATCCAGTAGAGTGTAACAAACCACTCCCAAACTTAATTGCTTAAAGTAACTGCCACATTCATTTTGCTTACTAATCTGCAGTTTGGAAGAGCTGGAAAGAAGGGGGCAACCCACCTCTGATTCACTTGGCATTTGCTCAACCACTCAAAATAATGATGGCATCATATGAAAAATATCTGCAGAACCTGTAATGGAGAATTAGTTATTAAGTGCTATTTGGACATCTAACAACAGAAATGCCTTTGGACTCTTCCCTGAGATGGAATTCTGTAGCCTTAAATTATAGAGAGCCTGCACTTAATCCTTGAGAGGGTAGCAGTTCTTTTGACAGCCTACCGGCCCCTTCTTCTGAAGGGCCAATTCTTTCTCTTACCTAAAGAATGATAAATCTAAAAAAAACACATACAAACTATGGAGAACCACTAGATTATTTAATTTTGTGTTTAAAGCACCTTTTAAATAAAATTTACACAGTTTAAAATTATCTAGTTCTAATCAATTTTGTTGACAGAAACTCCACACAATAGGCACATATATGTATACACATGTGCATATTTATATGTGTGTACTTCATATTCATAGTTATATAGGAAAATTATTTTTGCATACCAGGATTATAAACAACAATTCTTATACAATAAACTTTTTCTAAAATGTTTTTCTCTCTACATTGTATGTGTGTGTGTATATGATGTGTGTATGTGTGTGTGGTGGGGGCGCATATAACACATATCAACTGGGTTAATAAAAATCTTTGAGGTCTTTGCTGACATTCCCTGGAGTAGTGTTATCGTGCCTTAGGTTGGAAGATAATAGGGAAGCCATTTATCCCCATAATATGCACCATGATATCTCTTATGATGTCTTTAATTGAGAAGCCAAGCAGGTCCAGAAAAAGTTTACTCCTGTTTTGATATCCAACCTTCCTTTAGTGCATACTAGGGTCTCCATACAAACTATGGAGAACCACTAAATTATTTAAATTTGTGTTTAAATCACCTTTTTATCTTAATAAAATGTACACAGTTTAGAATTATCTAGTCTAATTAATTTTGTTGACAGAAACTCCACACAATAGGCAGAATAACCTCTGGGAAAATAATACACGTATGTGTTTGTGTCTGTGTGTGTGTGTGTGTGTGTGTGTGTGTGTGCTCTTTCTTGAGCATAGAAACATTCTAAAACTCCCATGCTATCTTTCAGCAATAAAAAACATTTCCGGGCTTTCTAAGATCCTAAATGCTCAGTAGTACAGACATTATTTCTTAGGAGGACTGTTCACTTCTCACACTTGCTTAGCTTTGTCCTTTGCTCTGTACCTCACTAGCTTTTCTGGGGATTTTGTTTCCTTTCTGGCCCGATTAGTTGTGAATGGAACATTGGGATTGTTTGTGCTTAGGATTTACTGATACTTATAGAACGATCATTTTTTCTTTGATTCCACTTGGAGTAACTGTTAAACTCTGAGGGAAGTTTTATTCTCAGTACATCCACCTAAATCTTTTGACTAAGTCATAAATACCTCCTTCTCCTAAGGAACCAGATGTTTAATTATCAAAAAATTATCAAATAAAAAAACAGAATGAGGTGTCTCCTGTGTCCACGGTAACAGCCCGTCTCTGAGGTAGTGGAAACAATGGACAGGGCTCAATATAATTTAAGATACTGAAATATTAGAAAGGAAGTTGGAAATGGGAGTTTTAGGGAATAAGTCTAAAAAAAGACACTGGCTAATATTTCCAAACAGTATCTTGTCATGATTGGTTTGTAAATCATGTACATTTCTTGATTATCTATGAATGATCTGCTCTACTAGGTTCTGTATGCTTTACAAAATGAAATAAAAACTATGGTGATTCAAATGACACCACGATGGACATCCTAATTTCATCACTTGACGCTTAGTTATCCTTATAAAATTATGAACTACCTTATAATTTTGAATTTCAGTTTTGTCATCTCTAACATAAACAACTTCATAAAATCTAAACATCAAATAAATAATGAAAGTAAAACACAAAATACAGTACCTGACATTTAAAAACCTTGCCATTTATCATTTCTTTGATGGCATTCATTCCTCTGAATCATGATTCAGACAAGAGGCTTCCTTTGTGTAAGGAGTCAGCTGAAATGTTTGTGTTACACACTGGTCAGAATTGGAACCCAGATTCATTTGCTTAGGCACGTGATTCTCCACGTCTACTCTTCCCAAGGGTGTCACAGAAAAGCTATGAGCCTATTACAGAAGAATGGGCAGAAGTCAACTATGCATTTGGTCAGAATTAAATTATTCTGTGACAACAGTTATCATCTGAAATTGCTTCTAGAGGATCATCTGCAGTATATAGGATTATTTAATTGGCTTGTTCTGTAGTTGAAGTCTAGAAAGTTGGAAGCTAGAAAGTATGGACGAAAAGCACACCCAAAAGTGAATCAAAAACATTTTGAGGATGGAAAACATTTAAAATCAGTCCATTCAAAAGACACATTAAATCAAAAAGGGCAAAAATAAAACAGATGACTGATTTCTCAAAAGAAGTGATGGAAAGCAAAGATATTGGAAAGATATCTATAAAGAACCGAGTAAATATAATTGTTAAACTAGAAATCGATTCACAGTAGACTCATTCTTTAAAAGAGAAGATAAGAGGCCAGGAACAGTGGCTCAAGTCTGTAATCCCAGCATTTTGGGAGGCCGAGGTGTGTGGATTATCTGAGGTCAGGAGTTTGAGACCAGCCTGGCCAACATGGTGAAATCCCGTCTCTATGAAAAATCAAAAATTAGCTGGGTGTGGTGGTGGATGCCTGTAATCCCAGCTATTCAGGAAGCTGAGGCAGTAGAATCACCTGCACTCAAGAGGCAGGGGTTGCAGTGAGCCGAGATCACATTACTGCATTCCAGCCTGGGCGACAACAGCAAATTTTGTCTCAGAAAAGAAGGAGATGAAATAGAAATATTTGACACACACACACACACACACACACACACACACAGAGAGAGAGAGAGAGAGAGAGAGAGAGAGACATAAAGAGGGAAAGAAAAAAATTACGAGAAAACCATCATTTAAAAAAGATACTAGAGTTATGGAAGAAGAAATATATCCCAGAATAACACATACAAATACAGAAAGAAATGAAGAACAATTTAATGGTTTTGCATGTTAGTAACTCCTATTGAATATTAACATTTTAATATTATAAAACTATAATAATAGTATCTTAAAGATTTTTTTAAATACGTAAAACTAATACATGCAAAAGAATATGGTGGCCTATAAATATAGGCCTGTAATCCCAACACTTTAGGAGGCTGAGGAGGGTGGATAGCCTGAGGTTAGGAGTTGGAGATCAGCCTGACCGAAATGGAGAAACCCCATCTCTACTAAAGGTACAAAATTAGCCAGGGGTGGTAGCGCATGCCTGTAATTCCAGTTACCCCGGAGGCTGAGGCAGGAGAATCACTTGAACCCGGGAAACAGAGGTTGTGGTGAGCGGAGATCACACCATTGTGCTCCAGCCTGGGCAACAAGAGTGAAACTAGAGCAAGATAGAAAAGAAAGGAGGAAAGAAGAAAGAAAGAAAAGAAAGGAAGAAAGGAAGGAAGGAAGGAAGGAAGTTAGTTCTAATGTTTCCATTGTCTGGAAAGTGGTAAAAGTAATCATTTTAATTAGACTTAAGTAATTTTTTTTTTAAAAAAAAGACATTGTGCTCTCTAAGCTAACCACAAACAAGATAGTAAAAACATGTTTAATAAAATAATGCCTAAAGGAAGAGAACATGTAATTTAAAAAAGCTAAAAAAAATACTAGAAAGGAATGCTAACAAAAAGTACCTAAGTTGTGACAAACTGAAAGAACATGTAATGATATATTTAAACTATAATATATTATGAAATAATCTAAATTGAAGTGAACTAAACATTATAATTAAAAGAAAACATATTAGACCATTGAAAACTATATTATCTTTAAAGGGATAAATCTTAAATGTTAGAACAAAAAGTACTGAGAGTAATTGAGTAGAAAAGGTATACAATGCAAAACTAACTAAAACACATCAGGCATAACTACACTAATGCTATTTAAAAGTAGGTATTAAAATAGGAAGCATTAAAAGAGTTAAAGAAGAATGTTTCAAAATGAATAAAGGATGAAATCCACAAAGACAACTTCCCAGTTTTAAATGTTTGTGCCTAATAATACATCCTCAGATTATACAAAGCAAAAACTATAATGGAGCAATAAACAAATATGCAAATATTGTGGAAGACAATAACTTATCTCCCTCAGAAACTGATATAGCAAGAAGACAAATATCAAAAAGAACACAGTTGGAACCTTTCAAACTTGACTTAATTGATATGTATACAATATTGCATAAAAGCAGTACCAGAATAAGCATCATTTTCAATTAAAAGTATTCACTGGTATTTATTAATATCATATCATAAAGAAACTCAAAAGAGTTAAAATCATTTATGTATTTCCTGAGAACAGGGGAATTTAGCTCGAGAGTGATAACAAATAGACAACTGAAATTTTCATACATCTTGAAATTAACAACAAAGAACAAAATTGGACAAAATGTTCTACAGAGTACCAAGATTTTTATAACGCTAAAGCTACTGTTGTACATGTACCAAGCAGAAAAAATTGAAACAGAATGGAAAGCTCAGAAATAGAGCCACATATAGACGATTACTTGCTTTATGACAAAGGAGGCTTCAGAGCAATGGAGAAAGGATTTTTTAAATCAACATGAGGCATTTAGATAGTCCTGTAAAAATTAATCTGTATTCTTAATTCACATAATACCCAAAAATTGAGTACAGGTGGGTTATAAATCAAATGTAAAAGGCAAACAGTAAAGCTTTTACACAATAACATAGAAAAATATTTCCATAAACTTATGGTACGAAAGATGTCTTTACAAAAATTAGCCAGTGGTGGCACATGAATGTTATCCCAGCTACTTGGGAGGCGGAGGCACGAGAGTCACTTGAACCTGAGAGGCGGAGGTTGCAGTGAACCAAGGGTCCTGCCACTGCCCTTTAGCCTGGGCGACAGAGCAAGACTCTGTCTAAAAAAAAAAAAAAAAAAGTCTTAAAGAGAACACAAAAAGTTAATAAATAAAAACAGGTGATTAATAATTGGAACTATATTAAATTAAGTACTTATGTTCATCAAGTCACCATTAAGCCAAGTCACGGTATGAGAGATACTTGCTGTATGTATACATAGCTAACAAAATATTTTATGTAAGAAGAGCCCCCTCAAACAGTAAGAACCCAACAGAAAATGGTAAAATGCCTGAACTGGCATATCACAATTGAGATATCCAAAAGTCCAATAAACGTTTGAAAAGGTGCTTATCTCATCGATTATCAGACATGCAAATAAAAACCAATATGAAATATAATTGTCAGATTTTTAAAAAACTAACAATAGTATTTGTTGGGGAGGTGTGGAACAATGGAAAGTTTCATAGTTTTCTGTTAGAATTATATGTAATGTCCGTGCAATCCCTTAGGCACATTGGCAGTATCTTGAAGTTCATTTCATATATATATATTCCTGACACAGCAAGTCACCTCTTCTGTATATTCCGAATATAAATCTATGTACATTTTAACAGCATTATTTATAATGATCTTATAATGATAGCAATACAAATGTCCATTCGTGTTTGAATGAATAAATATATTGTTTTGTATTCATACTGTGTGATCCTATAGAGAATTGCGAATCAATTAAATTTACATAAAAACATATAAGCAACACAAATTAGCCCTGGATAATTTTGAGTAAAAGAAACTAGACCTAAGAAAGTACATACTGTACAAATTTCAGTAACAGACAGAACTATCTAATGGTGTTAGAATAGTAATGACCTTTGGATGGGAAGCTACTGAGAGAGGCATCAGTGATTTTATTTACGAAAATTAATTTATCTAGACATTTATGTTTTGTGTATTTTTCTGGATGTATAATTTAAAAGTTTATAGGAGGAAAAAGAGGCCAAAATGTAAGTGATTTGATAAAATTTTGTCAGTAACTTTCATGTATTTCTAAATTCTTTCTTCAAGTGATGTTCTGATGAATGACTGGAGATTTGGGATTGGAAACCACTTTAAACCCATCCTTCTCCCCACTCTTCCCTTTTCTCTCGGTTTTGCCTTTTGAGTGCCAAGTTCCACATGCAAAACTACAATGTCCTACTCTCTGTGACTACTCTCCTCTAGTCAGCTCTTGGCCTCTTTCTGTAGGGAACATTTGATAAGATTACAGAGTGGAACTATGGGGGTGAGGGAGCTCTAGACATCACCCTCCTCCTTCTGCACTGGTAGCTTGGGTAGTCAGACTTGAGAAGGGCTTCACTGGCCCAGAGGTGCCTTTTACTTGGGATATTTATTTGCTCTTTGATAATTAAAGGAAGCCTAAGATGAGCCCTGAGGAAAGGGAGCAAGGCTAGCTGCAGAGTAATTCTGCCTCTGGCAATTACTTAGATGGTGAGATTGCTTGTGTCCATCTCAGTTTCCTAGGGCAGGAAAGTAGAGAGTTGTAGCCTTCCATAATCAAAGCCCTTGGTTCCTAAAGGGTTAAGTGTGACCACTTGGGAAGCAACAAATCCAGGTGAGAAGGCAAGATTTCCACAGGAAGACTCCACGAACTATAGAAAGAATACCTATAGAGATGTGGACCTGATCAGCTTGTAATTTCCTGTGTAAAATCCCTGATGCCTTCAGGGATCTGAGTCACTTCTCTGGGTGGCCTGGAGACCTAAATATCAAAAACTAGAGACTCATCCCTGAGGCTTATTTTTCTCATGCTAGAATAAAATGAACCACAGGTCAACCTAAAGCATTGCAAGTACTAATAAATGCTCTTCTTGACCTCATCCACCTTGACCCATACATTGCTCAATTTAACCAAAGTATTGTATGAAAAATGCCCCTCCTTGAATGTCTTGGCTCTGTAGTGGAGTTATCATGGATAGCTATCACAGCATCTTCCCAGTGCAGAGTGTTACCACTTTAACTGTATTCTCCTTTCCTCCAACTCTAGTTCACAGTGATGAATTACTGACAGGCATTTTGTGTAATGTGACCATGCCCCAGTCCTGCCCTTGACTGCTGTTAATTGGGCCTATCAACTTAAAAAAAGAGACATGTAGGCCAGGCGCAGTGGCTCACACCTGTAATCCCAGCACTTTGGGAGGCCAAGGCGGGTGGATCACGAGGTCAAGAGATCAAGGCCATCCTGGCCAGCAAGGTGAAACCCCGTCTCTACTAAAAATACAAAAATTAGCCGGGCATTTGGCACACGCCTGTAGTCCCAACTGCTTGGGAGGCTGAGGCAGAAGAATTGCTTGAA
>NW_016107645.1:2201033-2352869 GCF_001604975.1 Cebus imitator
ATGTATAAATGTAGAAAAGGAGAGGAGACTTTATTTCATATAAGAGGTTACAACCTGCAAGTTGGCCATCTCCCAAACTGAGAAGCACAGCCTCCAGCCAAGACCAGAGACAAGCACTTCAAAAGAGGAGGGGTTGGGATAGGAGCTGTATGCTCAACGGGTTAGCTAAACATACATATTTAACAAGTTACAAGAAGAGCTATGAATATTCATGAAAGTAGCTCAATACACATGTGTATTGAACAAACATGCATATAACATACAACCCATGTTCACTTTGGGGTGGAGACTTAAAATTCAAATGTATTACAATTAGGACCTCTACATCCAAAGGCATTTTCAGGACAAGAAGGCATACAACGTACAACCTCCATAAACCAGTCACAATCAGCCATGGTCAGGGGTCTTCTTACCTGGAGAAATTTACTAGAATCAGTCTCTTCTGCAATCAAAGCTGCGGTTATGGCTGGCGGACCAGGGCATCGGTTAGTAAGCATCTACGAACTGGATGAGTTGTAATTGTTTTAATATTGTTTATCTCAAGGCCAGTGCTTATTTAGCTGCTTGGGAAACACAAAACACAGAAAAAACCATGTGGCCGTTAGAACATAGTTTATCCTTTAAGTGTAGGAGTGAGTGACTTAACCCTTACCTGCCATGGCTTTAGGTCCTGTTTATAATTTTGGTATCTTATTGCTACAGTGAAACTGTTTTGTCAGTCTTATGATATCTGGTTTAACATTAATACTGGTCGGTTTTTGTGTCTAAACCTTAAAGGAAGGCGAGGTATAACGAGCTGTGTCTGGCCTTCCATCTTGTCATTGCTAGGAACTCAGTTTCCAGGGTTTTTCTGAGGTCCCATTGGCCACAAGGGCATCCATTCAGTTGATGAGGGCTCAGGATTTTATTTTTAGTTTAGAGACCTCATAACCAAGGTAGGCCAATCAGAAGCTCATCTGTGAGTACTGAAATTTAAGGCTGAGTGAGATGTCATGCCTCTATGTTTGAATAATAGAGATATTAAAATTCAAAAAGTGTGGGTCCCGTTTTTTTTTAATGATGTAGACTTGGAAGTGAAGAAACATGGTCTACAGAGAAGGAGATAGATAAGAAATATGTATACAGAAAAACTGCAAGTCTGACTTCTAGTCCTCACTCCTGCTCTTGGGTTTCAAGAGACACCCCTCTTTCATTATTAGAAGAAATTCTCTCATTTATGCTGATTGAGGTAGTGTGAGATGTTTTTATTTGTTATAAAAGAGAGCGAATACATAGAAATACTATCACACTGAAAAACATATGGGTAGGTATTCTTAGCATGAGCATTACCTATGCTGATTCAAAATATCTGCTCCTTTAAATCTATAGCTTAGGCTCAAGTAGAATTTTCTCTCCCCATCTCAAAGACCTCTTTTATCTTATCTTACATGAAAACGTTAAGACTAGCTTGTCATCTCTGTTTTGCAGTTTCCCTCTGGGACCAAAGGAGACAAAGGCAGTTATTTAGTTTTGTTTCGTAATTGGCCTTCAAGATGTTGCAAATTGTAATTTTTGGCTTATTGACTTTTATCTTCTTGCAATTTGTTAATGTTTTCACTTGACTGCCTCTTATGCTACAGAGGGGGAGAGAAAGCAGCAACAAGTCATTTTTCTAGTATTGCATGTGAAGATCTTCCAGTAATTCTTATTCCCAAAAGAGCAAGCATTCTGGGCCACCTTCTCTTGGCAGAAGGAAGCAGAAGACACTTTTGTGGGCATTCCAGACAGCAGTAGAGGAAGTGTGCACATTATGTGCAGACTTGCCTTCCAAACGGTGCTGATGTGATGGAGATCGATCCGCCAGGCAGCAATTATACATTCACAGGGGAATTGATGCAGCTAAATTTACATTGACCTCAGCAGAATAGTTAGTAGTAGAGTAATCCCTTCAGGTTCTTGTCTGGGGAAATGCAAATAGATACAAACATGTATGTTCCTCAGAAAATCTTTTTCAGGAAACACATGATTGTCCAGCAGATTATAGATAGATCCCTGGGTCACATGGTATCTGCAAGTGTTCTGAGACCTTCATTTTTGTAGTTTAGTTTAAGCAGAAAAAGAGGTGGAACATGTCATAAATAATAGCAACCTTAATAAAAGTCAGTGAGTGTTTTTTCACTTAATGTGCACCAAGCATGCTGCTATATTTAAAATTAGCATAATTATAAGGAAAGACATCATTATTATATTATTGATGAGCAAACTGCAATTCAGGAAAGTTAAGTTGCAGAGTCCCACGTGTCAGAACTAGGACCAGGACCTAACATAGGCAGTCTGATTCCAGTGTTCAGAGTTTGAAAGCACACTGGGAACTGTTTTTTCATTCATTCTTCAGACTATGAGGCACCTGCCAAGTTTCCACTCCTGAGGTCTAGGCAAAGGCTGTCAAAGAACCACAGAACAAAGTGTAACCTGAGGAGCAGAAAGGAGACCTGGCATAAGGACAGCATGTGGAAAAACATGGTCAGCAGGCAGGAATAACAAATAGAACAGCTCAGTTCATGGTCGGCTGAGATTATGGACAGTAAATGTGTCCAAGCCCCGGCAATGAATGCATTAGCCAGGCATGGGCACATAAGAACATCTGCAGTGCTAGCTCTGTGAGCAGGAACGGTACTCAGGCACCAGGGCTTTCCCAGACAGCAAGAGGAGCAAAGCATCCTCACATCAGTGCATCTACCGTGGAGGGAGCCCTGGCCTGAGTCAGAGCCCATGGTGCCCTTCCTCTATGCCACTCTGTGTCACCGTCCAAGCCTCAAGGCTTTCTGTGCCTCTTTTCTATGTTAGAGGAAGAATCTTTATTTTGACTGCATTATAGCTATGAATGATCCCAAGGAGAAGGGACAGAACTAACACTGGTTGGGACGCCAAATCTCGGTATCTTTTGACCACAGTTTCCAGCATCATCCTATCACAGATAATTTAGCATCTGCCAAAAGCTTTGTAAACTGTCTGTTTTGAAGAATTTCTTGGACAGGGGAGAGTGACCACTTCGTAGGACACACCTATGTTCTTGCCACCTCAAAGGCTGCCCCCACTGTCCTTGCTGTGGGATGATAAATATACGCAACTGGCTTTGCTTCTGTCATGCATCCTTCATTCTAAATTCATTCCCAGGGCAGAATGTTCTATGGTTTGTTCTCAATTTCTTCTCTCTTCCCTCACCTCAGCCTCTTCCCCACCTCTTAATTTTGCTTTGATTTTCAGCTAGTTTATCTCAGCCCAGGTTCCCTAGAACACCTACTATGGTTTCTCAAAACATTGGGTGCCTAAATTCATGCCTTTTACAACTCACCTCGATTTTTGGATAGTTATGGTAGTTACTGCTTTTTCCCAATACTTGGCCATGATGTTTTAACCTCCTAATAAAACAACTAGAAATCCTTAGATTTTATTTTTCACAGGCAGGTGGCTTGGGGAGATTTGGGATCTTCTGAAATTAAGACTCCTCTGATTCAGCAGTCATCTGAGAATCAAGAAAGAAAAATGTGAAAAGAATGAGAAGAATGAACAGTTTAACATGTCTGAGGAATAGACTGGGGGTAATGTAACATCTTTCAATTGGAGCTGGGAGTCATTATGTATTTGCCTGACAAATTCAGTCCTGATTAATGTGGAAAATGCCAGTTCGGTGCCAGTTACTTGATTGAGTTGTTTAAATCACCCTTATCACCTTTTCTAACCAATCTATCATTAGAAGCATTTGCAAGATCTAGAGCAACAGAAAAGAAGGCCAGCCCAGCTCCTATTTTGGAAGAAAGGTTTTGTTGTGGGTGGAAGGTTGGTTTTGGTTTTAATTTTGTTTTGGTTTTCTGAAGAGCATCCTAGAACTGAAGGACAATAACAGAGCTGATTCAGTGTAGGCGCGCAATGTGATTTGCAGATGAAGGCCCTCATTAGAAACTTCCTGATTTTCTTCTCTGTGTAAACATCATCTGGTGAATAAAATTCAGAACTTCCATGCCCGAGCCCTAGAAAGAGATTATCTGGGGTAGAAGTGAGGGATGATCTCTGTCCATCCTTATGGTTCTTACCTTCTGCTTGTGGGGAGGGGTATCTTCCTAAAAGGGTCACACCACCCTTTGCTTCCTGAATACACTGCTTTGTCTCCAGACCTCTGATTCAGGGACTTGGAAACTCTTTAGCGTAGATGAGATGATCTGTCGTTTCCACAAGGATTTCTTGAATTCTGGAGGTGACCAATAATGGAGAACAGACAAGGTGCTCCAACCCTCTGGCTCATCACACAATGCTCCTCAGTGCTGTCTCAGCTTGCTCCTACCCCAGGCTCACAGTGGTGGATGATTTTGCTCTGTCTCCTAAAATGTAAACCTTGATCCCCAGAATCACCTGTACTTCCTGTGTTTTTTCCCTCCAGTTTCCAGCGCCACTGGCAAGTGCGGACACCCAGCTAACACAGGAGATTGTTTTCCTAGCATTCTGACTTCCCCAGTAGCCAAAAGAACATTCCAATCCTGATGTCCAATTCACCCTTAGAGTCTGCCCCTCAAATCCCACATGTAGTTGTAAGGACTTGCCTTTTTGCCAGGACCCAGATTCCTTGAATGAGCTCTCTCTACAGGCATGACTTGCTCGTCACCCAGGGGTATAGACTTTTTCTTTTAAAGGGTTATAAGTATCTGAGATATAAGTATCATTATTGTACACACTTTACAAATCAATACACTGAGAAATAAATAGATTAAATGATTTTTCCAAAGTCATGCAGCTCACAAAGGATAGAGCTGGGATTTGAATCCAGATAAATTTGAGCACTAAGCCAGTTATTCTTTACTGGTTTCAGCAGTCTCAAGATTCAAATGCATATCTTATATTTCATAAAAACAAGCTCTCATAACTAACTCTAACCTTAAACTAATGTATTTTAAGCAAGCAACTTTTATTTATTAAGATCTCCAGATAAACCTGTTTAAGTTTGCTATTTATTACTGTACTTCTTGCTTTGAAATGGGTCTGGCTGGTAACTTGAAAAATGAATGATGAATTGTGTCATTGTGCTCTGACTGGTTAAAATCCTTCCTTCTGGGCTGAAATGTTAGTGCACACTGTCAGTTCTTGCAGGAATTTATCCTGGAATTATAGTGCAGACCATTAAGTTTGGGGGTATTCTCAGTCTTTGCAATTTCATAAGCTGTGGAGGCTCCATTGACCGCAGAAGGCTGAGCAGTAAATGGATGTGTATCGTAAATGGAATGCTTTGTGCTTAGAGAATCCCCGCAGCAAAAAGCAATGAAAGGAGAATGTCAAGCTTGATTCAGACCTTCAGACCAACAAGGATCTTGTGACCTCTCTGTTCAACATTACAATATCTGGTAATGTCCCTTCTCTTCCAGAGTAGCTGTTAACTGTACCTTAAGATCGCCCTCAGGAAGGCTTGGTTCCCCTAAGACATGCCTGGGGAGTGCCCAGGTCCTTTACATCTGCCTATTCCATGCTGACTCCTTGCTCCCTATTTTTCTCTGCAACACCTTCTGACTGGCCCTTTAATTTACCATTTCTTTCCTTCTGTGGCTGGACTTTCTAGCATTAATTCATGACAAGCTCACTATAGGCAGGAGACTGGCCCTTTACTTCCCTTCTCTCAGCTCCCGTCTTTCTATGCTGATCTCCATGGATTTCTTCGCTACTTGGTGTTTTGGCATAATCGATTGCCAATCTTTGGTAAGAAGCATAGACTTCCCTGAAGCAACCTGGCTAAAAGGACCCCTACAGTGTGGCCAGTCATAGGAACAAGGGTTCCTGACCCTTACGCTCTCTTCAAGGCAGTCATTCTACCAGTGTGTTCATGTATATGTGAATGTGTATGCAAGCATGTGTGTATGCAGGTGTGTGTAACATGGATGCATGCATGTGTGCGTATGTGTGTGCATGTGTAAGTATACATGTGTGTCTGAGTGCATACATGTGTACAAGAATATATAAAAGTGTGTTTGTGTGCCCATGTGCAGAGGTGGGAAAGACAGAGAGAGTAGGTGAATCCTTGACCAACTTTTCATCAACTCTACTTGATCCAAGCTGGGTGCGGTGGCTCATTCCTATAATCCCAGCACTTTGGGAGGCCGAGGGGGGAGATCACCTGAGGTCGGGAGTTTGAGACCAGCCTGATCAACATGGAGAAACCCTGTCTCTACTAAAAATACAAAATTAGCCAGGTTTGGTGGTGCATGCCTGTAATCCCAGCTACTCGGGAGGCTGAGGCAGAAGAATCACTTGAACCCTGGAGGCGAAGGTTGCAGTGAGCCGTGAGCCGAGATCGTGCCATTGTATTCCAGTCTGGACAAAGAGTAAAACTCCGTCTCAAAACAACAACAACAAAAATTCTTGATCCAACAAGTAACTCCAGATACGGAGCCAAGGCCTAGTGTGAGGGTCTAGATCCTCCCATGGTGTGGCACTACAGATCAGCATTTATGCCTTGGTCATTCTCAGAGAAGCTCCTTGGGAAATATGTGGCACCAACACCTGAAATACTAGGAAAGGAGGGCCAGGACTGGGGGCCTGATAGCCAGCTATGGATATTCCTGATCAGAAAGTACTTGTAGGACAGAAAGAAACATATCAGAAGGAATTACTGGTGACTCAAGAGATGGTGAAGATTAGAAAATTACCAGCATCCTGGAATTTGCAAGGGTCACCATGGGACAGCGAGTAAAAAATATATATATTTTTTTCAAGTTGTTTGGCAGCACTGGTGGATGTGGGAGAAAGGGAAAGCAACCTCTCAGACACACTCCTGTCCTCTCTGTGCCTCCGCAACACTCATTTCAATTCTTTCTGGACATTTGTTTGGAGTCACTTAAGGGACAGTGGATGCAGCAACTGTAGTTCACTTCCCTAGTTCATACTTTAGAGAGACCCTGAAGACATATCCTGATTTTCTTTGTTCAGCATGAATGTTAAAATTAAAAAGCTATGGACATTCCAGGAAAAGGCAGCTGAAATACCCAATCAGCGGCAAATTCACAAATCTGGAAAGGTAGAAATTATCTCCATTTCAATGTGTAAATACCTTTTTTTAAATAAAATGCAATGAGAAAACATAAAATGGCTGATCACGGACAATGATAAATGTCAGCTTATCCGCAACTGCTCTCTGAGATGCATTCTTGCATCTCCCTGTCTTTTTCTCCTCCCTGCCTCCACCCCACACCCCCACAGACACACGCTCATCAGTGCTCAGGGCTACAGTTCTTTTTTCTTTCCTACTCCCTAGATATGTCCTGCACCTTCCTTTTTCAGAGACCTTGCTGTCACTCTTCCATCTGCCTGGAATGATCTTTTCTCTCTCCATTTTTAGCTGACTATTGACTTCTGCACATTTCTTTAGCACATATCTTCCTGCCGAGAGCTCTCTCATTTCTGGTGTGATGATATCAGAATTTCTGGACTGATATTCGGAGGTGAGCAGCTTCTTTATGTGTGTAAGCTTCTTCATTTTCCTGTGCTGAAGATGTCACTCAAACTGATTGAAGGTGGAGTTTAAAATATGACTAAAGTTGTCTTGGTTTCTTTAAGTTAACATTGTATTTTTGGTAAACTCTTAAGTCACGTGATATGAGAGACCAAAATAAACACCCTTTTATCAACTAAGATGGGCCCTAAGGTTGAAAAAACAAAGTTACCTACAGGTAGAGGGCTCAGGGCCCAGCTGGCAAGGCAAAATTTCTACTTTCCTAGGGCTTTAAATTCCCTAACAATAGGAGTTTTCAGACCCCTGCTAACTCTGACTTACAACCCAGGCCACTACAATTGTAACTGGACAGAGGACCAGCCTTACAAGCATTCTTTTCTGATAAGCAGTTGCAGACTTTAAACCAGTTTCAGTAGCTTATAGAGGCTGTGCAAAATGGTCTTTGTGTCATAAAGAGTCAAATTCCACCCTATTTTCATATTAAAACCCTGCCCCAAAGTTAACATAGGATGCATGTTACATGCATGTTTACCCACTATGCATGTGCTTGGCTCCCCTCATAAATATGTACAGCTTTTCCCCAAAACCAGCTGAATATATATGACACCAACTTGTGAGCCGTAAAACCCAAACAGCCCTTCTTCTCTTTGAAGAGAGAGCACCTTTGATCCACAATGAAAACTGTCCGTTCCCAGCCTGCAAAGTGGGAAAGACATCAAAATAAAGTTCTTTTCTACTATTTACCCATCCTGCTGGTCTTTTGGATGGCATTCCAATTATATACGTTTTTTATTAGGTCTTTTTCTTCTCTCTTAAATGTATTTTCCCTACCCCAGCCCTATCTAATAAGGCATTTGGAGGTAGAAGGTTTACATATCCCCAAGGAACAAAGAAACCTGAAAGGCGATGATATAGAAGTTAAAAAGAAATTATTTAGGCAGATAATGAGTGTAAGAAAGTCCTGGGTAAGGTTTACTTTTTAATGGAAAGCAGCCCCCAAATTATTATTATTTTTTTTTTGAAAGAGCAGACTTTAAAATCAAGCTGCAGACTTAGATAATCAAGTTGGAAGCTTGTCTGGGTGAAAACTGGCAGCTGTGCCAATTGAAAGCTATCTGGGGGCCAGCATGGTTCAACATAGTGTCTCCATCGTCCCTTTTTTTTTTTTTTGTCAACCACATGTACAGTAAGGAACAGACATCATGGCCGGGAAAGGTAGAGATCCCATCTGTATAATAAAAGATTATGATGGGATGCCTAGCTTCTTCGTGTGCTATGCAAATGTCACTACTTGTCCAACCAATCTCTCGGGCACTATATAAATCAGATACCACTTCCTCAAGCTTGCCTATAAAACCTCATGCATCTCACCATGAAAATGGAAGACCAACTTGGGAGATTCTCTCTCTCTGCAGGAGAGAGAGCTATTCTCTGTTCTCTTTCTTTTGCCTGTTAAACCTCTGCTTTTAAAGTCACTACTTGTGCATTCCTGTCCTTGATTCCCTTGGTGTGAGACAATGCTCCTCTGGTATTTACCCCAGATAATGACGCCACTTCAGTGACTTGCCTCCAGCTGCCCTCAAGGTCCTCACTGGCCTCTCAGCTTCTTGTTCTGCCTGATGACCATGGTTTCTGTACTAGTGTACTCAGGTCAATCTGTGTGTTTCCAAGCTGCTGCATGTCATGCTCCATGTACTTCTGACGACTACCGATATTACCATTGTCTTCAGCCATGATGCTCCCACACTCTGCGGTCTCCTTGCCCATCCGAAGCCTTTCCTGGTCAGTGGCACTAAAGTACTATAGTGGCAATAAAGTACCATAGTATTGGACATTGGAGCCAATTTTGAGATGAATCAGTCAGTTGAGGAATTTTCCAGCTAGAAGTAAGTACAGGGATCTGTATTCTGACTATAAGAAAAAAGCATCACCAAACCTGGAGCATGGCACATGGATCACAGCATTTCCTGACTCTGGTGGCAGGAACATGATCACAAGCATTTCTGTGGACAGCCCACTGCAGCAGGGACAACTGTCTCTTGGATTTGCTGGCAGAAACAGGAGCATGTTGGCCCACTTCCACACCCCTCTTTATCTAGAAGATATGGTCAAATTTGCCAGTATTCAGAGGGCACTTTTGAGGGCTGGCTTACACAGCACTGTGAGAACAATGTGGAATGACCACATGGAGTCTGGGGCTTATTACAGGAATAAGAATCTGAGGATCAAAGAAAGACATTCTTGGCATAATGTAAGAAGTTAAAATATGCCTCCCCCAAACCTGCCACTTTGGCATAAGGATTATTTTGAGCTAAAAAGAGTTAAGATTCAATAGATGAATTAAAAAGCCTTGCAAGAGCTTCTCTTCTCTAATTAAAAGCAGAAATTTTTGAAATATGAACATGGCCACCAATCCTCTCTCCTGGGGAAGTTTTATGGCCATGAAGAACATGAAAGTCAGCCTTGAGATGGACCTGTGCAAACAAGTCCTACTGCATTTGTCCCCACATATACGAACCTTTCCACATTTTGCCACCTTTGGAATCCTAAAATCTTTTCCTTTGTCTTATCATCTCTCTACAAATGTATTGTTTTTTGTTAAGATGCTATTAATACATCAGTCCAGGTTCTGACTACCCTTCTGAGTGACTCATACTAGGTTTCTCCCGTGTAGGTGTGCTGCATATATTAATGCTCTGTCTTTCCTGTTAATCTGTCTTTTGTCAGTCTAATTTGCAGGTTCATAGCTGGAAAACTTAAAAAGTAACGGAAAAATGGGATGTTTTTCTTCTCTACAATAGCAGTCATTTAATTCTAAATAGTATTTACTACATACTCTTTCAGAAAACACTTGTTTTGACAGCTTCTTGTTATAGATTCAAAACCAAGCCCTGCCATTGAGAAGCTCACAGTGCAGTCAGGGAGAGAGAAAGCAATTAAGATGTGATGCATGTATTCACAGAGTGAATACATACTAGGAAAAGCTTGGGTCTGGGGGATGAGAGAAGTCTGCATAGGCTTTCTAGAGTTTTAATTCCTATGCAGTGTTGTGCATAATATCTTGATTCAGATAAGCATATGGTTTAATCGCTGTTCTATCGCTTACATAAAATAAAACAAATCAGATAGTAAATAAGGAAGGCTTTTATTCCAAAGGATTATTGAATTGGGGGAGATATATTGTTGCAACTGGGGGAGAGCAACTACTGTAGCAGGGAGAAGGCTCCCACTGTGAGATGTGCAAGGGCCTCAAAGGTTAGGAAGAAAAGGGCTTTTCCTATATAGAGAGAAATAGAGATAGAACGAAACAGGATGAGTGGATGGAGGTGGCAGCTGTCATGATGCTGCCTACCTTTTGTTAGCCTAACTCTCTCTTAGCTGAGAGCTGTTCAGACTTTATGTTAGCTTCTTCAGCTGGACAGACACCATGTTAGCTTCTTTAATTGCCCTGCCTTCTCTTCCCTGACCCTGAACACATAGCTGGGTCAAGCTCACTCCAAGTAGACCCAGGAATGTCTTTACTGATAAGATACCGAGTCAAGCTGTGCCAACCCAACCTAGGGATGCATCTTCTGATAAGTAACAGCCGCACAAGTAGACCCAGGAATGTCTTTACTGATAAGATACCGAGTCAAGCTGTGCCAACCCAGCCTAGGGATGCATCTTCTGATAAGTAACAGCCACACCTGGGCACCTGGGAACACCTTTGCTGATGGTATCAGCCAGCCCTTGGAATGTGGCATCTGTTTTTCTTCCTGTAGTAG
Source organism: Cebus imitator (assembly GCF_001604975.1). NCBI lineage: Eukaryota > Metazoa > Chordata > Mammalia > Primates > Cebidae > Cebus > Cebus imitator. The sequence continues at coordinate 2,212,269 of NW_016107645.1, forward strand.
TTTATCCTTTTAACCGAAAGCCCCCACATTTACAGCTGTGTATCTTCCTGTAATAGTTAACTTTTTGATTTTTGCCTGTTCTGGTTCTGTGAGAAAAAATCCACTTTAGCTAGGCTCCCCCTCTCCCCCTTTAAGCAAAGTATAAAACAGAACCAAGCCCCTTCTTCAGGGCTGAGAGAATTTTGAGCGTTAGCCATCTCTCGGTTGCTGGCAAAAATAAAGGCCTTTTAATTTGAAACTCAGAGTGTGGCGCTTTCTCTAACTCACTGGGGTACAATCATGATCTGACAGGTGATCAGACAGGTTTTGCCCGGAGTAGCCTAGTCTCAGGAGGAGGGGCTGTATGCTGGCTGAGGTTAAGGGTAAATCAAAGTTGAGGGATGTAGGGAAAGAAAAGAAGCTTGAATAAAGTTTGTTCAAGTCACACTGGCAGGTATTTTACAGTTGGTCTGTTTAGCTAGTCATATATGGGGCAAGGAAGAGAAATTTGGAGATTCCATGTCTGGCGTTTTCATGGGTAAACAAGGTCGGGCATCTGAGAGCCTGGCCTAGCTCGTATCAGAAAGGATGGTCCTTCACAATAAGCCACTTCCTGAAACACAAAAGCGTGGGGAGGTTTCTCAGGTTTTGCTGTTTTCCAGGAGCACAGACTGCGACAAAATCCGATATTGTCACTGAGCCTCAATTTCTTCACAGGAAAGTTGGGATTAAAATGGTCCCGTTGCCAGGGTGGCTGTGAAGATAGTAGATGCGATTTATATAAAGGAAGATAGCATGGTACCAGGCACATTTGAAGAGTCTAATAATAGCAGTCGATATTATAATTCTGATAATTTTTGTTGTTGTTGTTACTGCATTCTGGGCTTTGCTTTTATTAAAGCAATTTTTATGATCTATTTTACAATTAAATGCAACTAACCAGAGTCTGTAGCAAAGCATTTAGCAAAAAATTAAGTGTATAATTAATGTGACCTTATTACCAACCAGGAGAGAGCCAGTGGCATTAGAAGCATTTGACCAAACAAAGGACATATCAGTCAGATCTTAAACTAACTTTCGAACATGAGTTCATTCAATGCATTGCCTGGAACCCACGCAAAGTGATTTGCAATCTAAATGAGAAGGGGCCACTGGAGTATAGAGGCTGGAGACTCCTTTGTGGGACTAAAGAGATGCCAGCTCTCTGATGGTTGTGCCTCTGGGTCTTCATGTGTACTCAGACTCCTGCTGATGTGACCACAGTGGCTCTTTCTAGGAGCATTCAAATCCTCGGAGACCTTTCTCTCTCACACTGGGTATGGCTTTCTCCTGACATCTTCTTATTGGCTTATAAAGGATTCCTTTGAGAATTTGTAAGGAGCCTTACATATTTCATGGGCTTATCTGCCTGTTTAATTATGTCTACATGCAAAAAAGGCTTCCTGGCTAGGCATACATTTTACAGTATGGTTACCTAAATATTTAAACAGCTGGGCTCCTCTGTATCATCAAGAACTGTGCCAGTCTTTGCTTAAGAGGAAAGGCTCAAAATGAAGAAGCTGTGGAAACGTGTGTATATTATAAGTAGATCTCCATGTATACATAGGGTGGCTAATTTTTCTTTTTAAAGCACATCAAACCAAAAACAATGGCTGCCCTTTGTATTGGCCATGTGTGAGCTAGTTTGATAGCTGTAGTTGAGCTTTGGAGCAAAAGAGGCACAAATGAAAATCCTGATTTTCTCATTTACCCACTGGACAAAATTGTGCAAGTCATTTAACCCCCCTGAGCCTTATTTTCCTTCTTTCAAAAAATGACAGTAATGGCTGGGCATGGTGGCTCACTCCTATAATCCTAGCACTTTGGGAGGCCAAGGCATGTGGATCACGAGGTCAGAAGTTCAAGACCAGCCTGGCCAATATGGTGAGACCCTGTATCTGCTAAAAATACAAAAATTAGCTTGGCATGGTGGTGCATGCCTGTAGTCCCAGATGCTTGGGAGGCTGAGGCAGGAGAATCGCTTGAACCCGGGAGGCAGAGGTTGCAGTGAGCCGAGACTGCGCCACTACACTCCAGCCTGGGCAACAGAACAAGACTCCATCTCAAAACAACAACAACAACAACAACAACAAAATGAGAGTAATGATGGTGCAATTGCTAACTCCTGGAAATCACTAATCTATCCTCTGTTCCCTTAATTGTTTCATTTCAAAAATGTTATATAAATGAAATCATGTAGTATGCAATCTTTGAAGATTCATGATTTTCACTGTTTTGTTGAGGTATGATTGACATACAAATAGCTTCACATATAATATATATGCAACTTGACAAGTTAGGAGGTAAGTATATACTGTTGAAAGCATCACCAGAAACTTTGTCATAAACATATCCATCACCTCTAAAAGTTTTCTCCCACTATATTTATTTATAATCATTATTTTGTATATATAACACTTCTCTTAGAACATTTTAAATTATATAACACACTATTGCGAACTATAGAAATTACCCTATACAGTAGATCTCTAGGTCTTATTTGGGTTACGTAACTGAAAGTTTTTACCCTTAACTAATAGTTCCCCATGGTCCCCTCCGTTCAATCCCTGGAAACCACTATTATCTCTGAGTTTGACTATTTTACATTCCTCATATGAGCGGGATCACATAGTATTTGTTCTTCTGTGTTTGGCTTATTTCATTTACCATAATGTCTTCTAGGTTCATCCATGTTGTTACAAATAGCAAAGTTTTCTTCTTTTGTAAAGCTGTGTGATCTATGCACACAATGGAATATATATGTGATATGTATTCCACATGGATATATGGTACATATATATTTATCCATCACATGAAAATAAAGCTATTTTAAAAGCTAATTAAACAAAAAAGAATGTCTGCCCTTTGCAGACATTTATCCATTCATCTGTGGATGAACGCTTAGGTTGATTTCATATCTTGTGTGTTGTGAATACTGCTGCAATGAATGTGAGAATGCAGATATCTCTTGGAGACCCTGATTTCAATTCCTTTGGATATGTACCCAAAAGTTAACTTGCTGAACTATATGGTAGTTTTATTTTTATTTTTAACCCAGAATAATCCCCTGAAGATTCATTCAAGTTGGTAATTATATTTTTTAAAATAAAAGTATAGCTGATTATTAAGTCAACTTGATCCATCCAACTCTTAATAAAGAGTTCATTCCCTCCAGACGATTCATACAAAGGGACTTTAGTGAAGATATTAGTGCTAGAGGTGAGAGCAGCAGTAAATAAGCCAACAAAGGATGTGGACACACCTGAGGGCAAGCAACAGTGGAGCCACAGACATCTCTAAAGTTGAAGCAGAAGAGGAAAATATCACCTAACCAGAGCCCAGTGAGTGGCACAGCTGGAAAAGGAGGAGTGTTTTGGTGATCCCTATCAGGAAAGACATAGTTACCACAGACTGCAACTGGGAGAGCATGTCCTGACCTCTCCTTCCGCCCCCTAGATTTTCTGCCTAACTTTGGCTGAACCGAACAGAAAGCCAGCAGACCAGGAAATCCACACAAAGCAGTCTTTGGAAGCCAGCCTCCTTGGGCATAGAGCAAGGCAAAGAAGAGCACAGATAGATTTTAGGCCAAACTGCAAATAACCAGCACAATAGTGATGCAAATTTGTTCATTCAACAAATACATATTTTTTTGATGTCTGCTATTTGCAAGACTCAATTCTCAACATTGAAGAATCATAGTAAACAAGAACAATGGAGCCTTTGTCCTTAATTTCTAGTAGATGGAGACAACAAATAGATATGTATATTTGTAGATATTATAACATATTTATTGATGTAAATGCTATAAAGAAATGAGAAAGATGATTTTGAAAGGCAGGCACACTGCTGAAGTGACGCCTTTGAGTAGGGAGGAGGTGATGGATGCTCAAGAGACAGGTTGGCCTTAAATAGGGACATGGGCAGTTCATCCGTCATACCAGCCCAAGAAGCAGAATCACTGGGTAAAGAGAAGTGTAAGATTGCAAATGCAGTGGATGGAATATATAGACGCTCTGTTCTGCTGGTTTATTTTCTCAGTGAAAAGGAAGAAAACCGAGAGGAAAGATAATTTAAAAGGAGTTGCAGGTTTTAGGAAAGAAAAGATGTGAAAAAGGGAGAGTTGAAGTTTAAATGGGCTAAGTTGTAGGCATCTTTTAAATATTCTTGCCCAGGCTGTATCCCAGGCCAATTAAATCACAATCGCCAGGAGTGAAACACAGGCATGAGCAATTTTTGAAGCTTCATAGTTGACATCATGGTGCAGACAAGTTTGGCAACCACTGGACTATAGAAAAGAAACATGACAGTTTGGCAACACTGAGGTCAGAAGTCATGAGTTTAATCTGAGACCAGTCAACACGGTCATTTTTTCTCACCAGTTTCGGTGGCGTGTGTGTAGGTAGAGAGTGGACTCTGGGCTGTATTTAACCATGACTGAGTTTAACTAGATAAAAATGAAGAACAGAGAGGAAGACAAGAGAGCTCAGGTGTATGGTAAAAAGTTGATGAACATGATGAAACCAGGGCTCTCAGCTGGGAAAAAAGCACTTGGCTGTGACAGTAACAAGACAGCAGGATAAGAAGACTGTAGGCTCCTATGAGGTCAAATTTCTGGAGCTGGTATACGAGAAGGAGTGAGCTGAAAAAGGAGAAGATGATGATCAGATTTTAGTGTACATGGAACTGAGACTGCAGAGTGGGTACAATTCCTGGTAATGCTAAATTTCAGAGCATAAGCTCAGGAGTTGGTGGCTGATATGGGCTAAAAACAGAATATTAAGGAGAGCATTAAAGAACTAAAAGCTGAATGCATTATAGAGTTCCTATGGGTGGATGCTGAAATCCTCAAGAAATATGTCATGAATAGTATTAGAGAAAGAGGCATTAAGCCAGATGCAAAAAAAAAGTAATTGTTATATTTAGATGTAACGTGTGTTGGAACAAATCTGAAAGAAACGCTCCATTGTCTATATGAAACTACAGAGCAGTTATTAGAAACAGATTTTTGGGGCCCATCTGATCTGAGACTGGTTATACCACTTAAGCCTTGTGTTGATGATTTAAACTCTTTTTGACCCAGTTTATTCATGAATCAATATAGATGATAATATCTTTCTTTTTTTAGGTATATAAAGTATTTATTAACAGAAAGACCTACAAACTTACTTCTTGGATACATCCACGATGCGGCCATGGCGACCAGTGGTCTTGGTGTGCTGGCCTCAGACACGAAGGCCCCAGAAGTGGCCCCTCTATGGGTCAAAACTTCTTCAGTTGCTCCAGGTCTTCATGGAGTTTGTTGTCCAAACCATTGGCTAGGACCTGGCTATATTTCCCATCCTTTACATTCTTCTGTCTTTTCAAGAACCAGTCTAGGACCTTGTACTGGTGTGGATTCTGCGTAAGGATGATCACACGTTCCACCTCATCCTCAGTGAGTTCTCCCACTCTCTTGGTGAGGCCAATGTCTGCTTTCCTCAATGTCACCTTTCTAATCAGCTTTTTATGAGAAGTTAACTGATGTGGAGCCTGGGAGGTGCTTAGAACCTTGCCTGTCATTACCACGTGAGTTGTTATTCATAATTCTTAATTATCCCTGATCTCAGTCAGCAGTGACTCCTGGCTTAAACCAAGGACAAAGTTCTCAAACGGGAATGTGCATCATAATTACCCTGAGGGCTTGTAAAACATATTGGCCAGTCTCAATCCCAGAGTTCTCGATGTATAGTGGGGCCCAAGAATTTGCATTCCTAAAGTGATCCCAGGTGAGGCTGATTCTGCTGGGCTGGGGGGCCACATTTTGAGAACAACTTCTGGGGGTGGACCCCAGAAGCTGTACTCTAACAAGCCTCCTTGTGTCTTTTATTATAAGCTGAGCTTTGAGAACTTCTCTAGGATTTGTAAAGCTAATACACTTACTCCTTCTTGCCTAGTTCATCTCAGTATGTCTCTAAATCTTTGGGTCATGGTGGCGTCAAAACTCTCCTTTTTCCTGCCTCTGGAAAAATTGATTCATCTGTTTCTGCTCAGGCCCTTTCTTGCTTAGTTGCCTAAATAATTTTCCACATGGCTTGGTAAAAATTGGAAAAGAATGTTTCTCACCAAATAGATATAAGTGATTTTTCAGACTTTTAAAGGAAGCATGCTTTTAACTTTCATAAGTTTCTAATGCTAGAAATGGTAAGAATTAATTATCAAGGGTTTACATGGGCTGTCCATTACCTGTGGGACAAAAAAGATCTGAAACTTGAAAATGAAAATGCTCGTGTCATATCCTTTCAATGTCTTATAGAAGTGAAGACCATTCAAAGACTGTACAGGAGAATATAGTTAGTTCATTTCATAGTTTAATAGTTGTTTAAAATTACAGATTCAGTGAAATTGTTTGCAAACATGTATTTTTTCCAGAAGGGATGCAAATAATTTTCTTCCAATGGAATAGATTATCTCCAAAATTTACAGTCTACTGGACAGTAAACAGTTGAAGAGTAACAATTTATTTTTAACACTTATTTGTTAAATTGCCTATAAACACTCTTTTTTTTTTTTTTTTTTTTCGAGATGGAGTCTCACTGTTATCCAGGCTGGAGTGCAGTGGCGTGATCTCAGCTCACTGCAATCTCCATCTCCGACTCCAAACTATTCTCCTGCCTCAGCCTTCCGAGTATCTGGGACTGCAGGTGCATGCCACCATGCCCAGCTAATTTTTGTATTTTTAGTAGAGATGGGGTTTCACTATGTCAGCCAGGTTGGTCTCAAACTCCTGACCTGGTGATCAGCCCCCCTCGGCCTCCCAAAGTGCTGGGATTACAGCTTGAGCCACCAGGCCTGGTGTATATACACTTTTAGTTCGTAAATATTCTTTAAAATAGCTACATCTTGCCAGCTCCCTCATTAGTTAATAAATTTTAAAGTCTTTGACGTGTGCTCATTTTATATTTTCATGAGTCATGATTTTGCATTTCGGAAAATCATACTTTAACACTATTCGCTGAATAACCCATTTGAAATTGTCTTGAGAGGACTAAGCTTAAAACCTGGTGCACATGATCACTCCGTGGCATAAATGTACCACCACTGGTTAAATTTTACTGTAATTGGTTTAAAAATCCATTGTAGCAAAGGACATCAAAATGCATCAGGGCAGGAAAGCTAAGAACCATGGTTTCCCAGGCCACCCATTTCTTCACAGGAGAAGCATTCAGGTAGTGGCTATTCAGGTGTCCTGCCTTTCCAGGACAAAGTCCTGCCAGGATGCAAGAACCGCAGAGTAAGTGATATTACCGCCTGCAAATCTTTTGCTAAGTCATCTCCCTGGGCTAGGATGAAGCTCTTGTAGTTTGTGACTATGTAAATTCTGTTATCCTCTTGCTTTACTGTCTTGGGGTTCTATTTAGTAATCACTCATCACACGTCTGGTCACATTGTAACCATGCAAGGATGACCAGCCAGGGCATCCACCAGAATCTCCTGCATTATGAGGAGCATGGCAGGTTCAGCGACATTATTTCTATTCAGTCTTCTCTTAATCAAATTCAGATTCCCAGCTGAAGTAAACACTTTTTAAATGAACATGTGAGATTCCACAATGGAGAATGCTTGTGAAACCTTATTTTCTGAAATACAAATTAGCTATGATTTCAGAAAATGAGAATATCAATTCAAAGAATATTTGAGAGAAGGAAATTATTTATGGAAATTCAGAAAAAAATACAGAGCTAAAAGTTAGTAAAAGTAATAAATAATCAAAAATATGGTTGCTTATAAAGTCAAAATAAGAAAAAAAATAGCAAGTTTAATCAAAATAAGACATCAACATTACAAAAGATATATCATATATTGTAATGGCTAAAATGATTAAATTAAATGGATTTCTCTTATAGTTTTGTGATAAAATTAGAAATATCAACAAAAGGGAGTATGTTCTATAAAACAGACCAACAAGTACTGTAATAACAGCAAAACATCAAAATTAACATAGTAAGAAGTAAAAAACCTGAACAAAGCAACTGAAAAATAAAGTTGTTGAAGATTTTCCAGAAGGTGAACAGTGTCAACAGAGGGACTTTCCACGTTATTCTTTAACAATTTCAGTGTCAGCTATTCATTTGAAGTCATGGATCAAAAAGATAGTTACCCGACTGGGCACAGTGGCTCACGCCTGTAATCCCAGCACTTTGGGAGGCCAAAGCGGGCCGATCATGAGGTCAAGAGATTGAGACCATCCTGGCCAACATGGTGAAACCCTGTCTCTACTAAAAATGCAAGAATTAACTCCCGTCTCCTGGCAGTCTCCCTTCCTTGCTTGACCTCCCACCACTGGAGGAAAGGCTGGGCGCTCTGCCCTTCTTGCCAGCTCTACCCCCTTCCCAGGTGATCTCATCTGGCACATGACTTTTAATATTATTTCTATCCGATAACTCCTTAGTTTACATCTCAGCTTTGACTTCTCCCTTGAGCCACAGACTTGTCTATCTAACTGGCTTCCCGTATTTGAAACGAGCATCTCAAAATTAACCTAGGTATCAAAAACAGAATTAGTGCACTTGTGGGCCTAGCTACTTGGGACACCGAGGCAGGAGAATAGCTTGAACCTGGGAGGCAGGTGAGATCATGCCACTGGACTCCGGCCTGGTGACAGTGAGACTCCATCTCAGAAAAAAAAAAAAAATAGTTGCCCGATGTAACTATAAGACAATGACCAACTCAATCCCTAAAGCTGATAAAATTTTTACAAAATTAGAAGTGAATTGATTGTGGTTAGCTATAGATATGAAAATCTAAGTAAACTACTCTAAATTAAGCAATATAATAGAAAAGTATTAAATCAAATTGATCAAATTGGGAATGCAACCCCAATGCAATATTTAACAATTCATAAATATTACACAATAAATGGGTAATTTAAATAAAATATATCATTTGTATAGGCATGTAAAAGAAATTTGAATAATTAACTCATGGCAATAAATATTTTTTAAAAGACAACATTCTTCTTTAAGCTTTTTAAAAATGTTTAAAATGGGAAATATTTTTCTTTTCTGAATAAAAACATATAAACATTGTTTATAGAACTGTGCTGTCACAGATACAAGTGGAGTTGACCCACAGTCTCTGGGTCTTCTGGCTGGTGCCTGGGTTTCTACAAAGAGAATACTTATTCATCAGCAATTTATATCAAGTGGTTCCAGTACCAGAAGAAGACTATGCAGGTAGAGGCAGCAGCCCATGAGGTATCTGTGGAACTGAGAAAAGTTCAGAAGGATAACCAAATATTGACAGGAGAAAGATGAGCACTTTTCCTGGTGATACTATTTTGCCACTGGCAAGGCCAACTCCAAGTTACCCAAGCTACTAGTAAACTTCTTTCTGAGGTAAATGTCACCACCACTCTCCATTGAAGGCAAAAACTAGACTAGTTTGATTCTAGAACGTATGTATGTTCCAGGCAGAATCAGCTGTGGTATTATTCTACTTACATAGGTTTAGACATTTACAAAAGTTGCATCTAGATTATTAAACCAAAACAGGGTCAGGGAAGGTGCTGTAACAGCATCCTCTATTCTGTCACCATCTCCTCAAACTCATTGTAATGGGGGGAAAAATGGCCCCTAGGGAATAGTGCAAGAATAGCTAAGATTATTATTTGGTTATTTGTCAATGGATTCTTTATCACCTTTGCTTGTATTTCCTTACACGGCATCTTGAGAATATCATTATAGTCTTACCTGGGCATGTAAAAATGTTTGTTGTAATCCCAGCACTTTGGGAGGCTGAGGGGGGTGGATCACAAGGTCAGGAGTTAGAGACCAGCCTGGCCAAGATGGTGAAACCCCATATCTACTAAAAATACAAAAATTAACTGAGTACAGTGGCTGGTGCCTGTAATCCCAGCTACCTGGGAGTCTGAGGCAGGAGAATTGCTTGAACCCGGGAAGCGGAGGTTGCAGTGAGCCGAGATCACACCACTGTACTCTAGCCTGGGCGACAGAGCAAGACTCTGTCTCAAAAAAAAAAAAAAATGCTTATTGTGACAAGATTATTAATCCCCATTAAAAACAGTTAGCAGAGTTTTCTTCTTAATTTTTATAGACTTAATAATCAATTTTATGTTTCCTTCTTTTTTCTTCATCTTTTGCAAATACATACCTGGTAATATGTACAACAGTAATGACCTAAGCAGATTGAAATAGACCTGAAAGCAAAAATTGTTCCATAGTTTGTGAGCTCCTAGGATCTATGAAATATCTCTAATTAAGAGAAACCTCACTATTAAGAGCAATGGATAAACTCAGATTGCATTAGATGCAAAAGAATCTTGAGTCTTAATTAACAAAAAACTAATATCCAGAAGGAAACTGTGTGGAGATCTAACAACACAGCTGATGGTCAGATTCAGATCTGGCTGGTCATCAGTCATGGCTCCATGCCCCACTAATGCTGAAGAAGTTGTAAGAATGGCATTAATTTTCATGCTGAAAGAACATTTAAACAAACTGTATATATTTTGTTCATAGAGACACAATTACTTGCTATCTTTAAACTGCACCTCTAAGAAAAACACCAAAACTGCTCTGATTCTTATTTCCATCTTTCAGAGCCTTCTTATGTTGTCTTATATATAAATCCACAATTTAAAAGATCTTTCAGGTTGCTGAGAAAATAGTTGAAATTGAGAAACTAGATGCTGTGACTGAAGAGTGCAGAAAACTAGACAAAATTGAAATTTTTCAATTTATGAGAGCAAGTCCGTGTAAAGGACTGTGAAAGACCAATTGAAAATGTTTTTCCTACAGGGGAAGAAGACAATCAGAATGACATGGCTACAATTGTTAACCTTTACAATTTGTAGCAAAGGCAGAAAAGTCTCATTTGGTATAAAATTGTCCAATTAATATTGCATTAACTTGCGGGAAAGAAAAGAAAAGAAGAGAGGAGGCAGGAAAGATAGCTCATAAGAAAAATATTACAATATAGAAGTATCAAAACAGAAACTGAAAATATGTCACCACTTTACCTTATCTCTGCCTCGAAAGAAAACTTGTGTAATAGTTGGATATTAATATGTTTAACTTGCATAGTATAAATTTACATTTTATACAATATAGCTGATATATATTCCAAATACAATATGTTATTTATTTTCTGTTTTTCATTCCACAAAAATAGGCTCGCAACATAGATATGGTTCCCTAATGTTATTTTTTTATTTTAAAATGTATCAGGGACTTGTGCTGGTGGGAAGAAAAAGTCAATACACTTTTCCCTATTCTCCCATTACATACAACTAAAAACACTGGATTTGAACATAAGCAGACTGAAAGATGGAAATAAGAATGAAGACTGGCCAGGCACAGTGGCTCCCACCTGTAATCCCAGAAATTTGGGAGGCCGAGGCGGGCAGATCACTTGAGGTCAGGAGTTCAAGACCAGCCTGGCCAACATGTGGAAACGTGGCCTTTGCTAAAAATACAAAAATTAGATGGATGTGGTGGCAAGCTCCCGTAATCCCAGCTACTGGGGAGGCTGAGGCAGGAGAACTGCTTGAACTTGAGGGGCGAAGGTTGCAGTAGGCTCAGATCACGCCATTGCACTCCAGCCTGGGTGACAGAGTAAGACTCCAGAAGAATGAGGAGGAGGAGGAGGAGGAGGAGGTAGAGGAGGAGGAGGGGGAGAAAGAAGGAGAAGAAGAGAGAAGGAGAAGGAGAAGGAGAAAGAAGAAGAAGGCAGGCTGATTAGGGACTTCAGGACCCAAAGGCCAACATGGTGGTTTTCTCTGTATGTTTTGTTTTCTTTTGTGTCCTATACCCTACACTCGAAGCAGAAGAAGCCAGTCAGCCCAGAAACCCCAACAGGCATTGAGAAACAAAAGAAAACCTACTCTCTCTACCTAAAGCACCAGGAAAGGGACAGCACAGACAGGATGAAACCTTTTCGACAATAACTGTTGTACCTCAACAAAACACCACAGGAAAAGAACTGGCCACGCCTCAACCTTTGCCAGCCAAGTCTAAATGGGGAGCCTATACTTTCACTCCTGCAAGATTGCAATGAAGCACCCCAACACCACCTCTGCACATTTTACTTTGACAACTTAGAAAAATGGACCAATTCTTTGAAAAAATGCAAGCTAATACAACTCATCTAATATAAAATAGCTAATTTGATAGCCTATAGCAATTATGAAAATTGAATTTGTAACTAAAAATCTCTCCCCAAAAGTCTCCAAGATCACACAGTTTCATTGGGGAATTTAAGCAAATGTTTAAGGAAAAATTAAGACCCATTCTGTACAAATTTTGCCAAAAAATAGAGAGAAGACTTTCCAATTGATTTTATGAAGCTAATGCTATTCTAATATCACAACTAGACAAGGACAGTACTAATAAATAAATAAATACAAAACTACATATCAATAACTCTCATGAATATAGAAGTAAACATCTTTAATAAAGCAGAATTCAGTGAAATATATATGACGACTAAATGGGATTTATTTTAAGGATACAAAGATGGTTCAATACGCAAATATCCACTAATTTAATCTACCATATTAACAGGCTAAAGAAGAAAAAAAAAATAACATCGATCAATGTTGGAAAAAAATCTGACAAAATTTAACACTCATTCATGATAAAAATCTCTAAAAAAAATAGGGATACAGGAGAACCACCTCAATTTCATAAAGAAGATCTGCAAAAAAGCTGTCATATCATTATACTTAATGGTGAAAGACTGAATGTTTCCTCCCTAAGCCTGTGAAAAAGTCAAGGATACCTGCTTTCACCACCATTATTCAACCTAGTGCTTGAATTTCTAGCCAGTGCAATAGTAAAATAAAAAGAAATAAAAGAGGTACAAGTTAGACAGGAGGAAATGAAACTATTTCTATTAGCAGATGACATAATTACATATGTAAAAAATCTCAAAGATTCTACCAAAAAAATAGAAATGATAATTGAGTTCACCAAGCTCATGGGATACAAGATAAGCATACAAAAATCTATTGTATTTTTATATACCATCAATAATCATGTCGTCATTGAAATTACAAATACAATATCATTTACAATTTTCTTAAAAATATAGAATACTTAGAGGTAAATCTAACAAGACATCAGGACTTACATGCTTAGAGCTACAAAGCACTGATTTGAAAATAAAATCACTAAATGTCTAAATAAATAAACAGAACATACTGGGTCCACGTTTTGTAACACCATGCAGTACAGATGTCAATTCTTCCTCAAATTGATAGGTAGGTTTAGTGAACTCCCTATCAAACTTCCAGCATGATTTTTCTATATACACATAAAATTACTCAAAAATTTACATGGAAAGAACCAGGAACTGCAATAGTTGAAACAATTGTGAAAAGAATAATAAATTAAAGGCAATCAGCCAGTCCAATTTCAAGACTTATGATGTGGCTACAGCAATCAAGGCTCTATGATATTGGCAGAGGCATGGCCACATAGATCAGTAGAAAAGGAAAGAAAACTCATAAACACACGCGCGTGTGCACACACACACACACACACAAGCCTAAATGTTTTCGAAAAAAGCGCAAAAGCAATTTTATTGCTTTGTTCATTGGTGTTGCACAAATTGGATCAGCATAGGCAAAACAAACGAGCTAAATCTCACATCTAAAAATAATTAGCTCAAAATTAATCATGGATTTAAATTTAAAACCTAAAACTATAAAACTTTTAGAAAAAGACAAGAGAAAACTTTGGAGACCTAGGTCTATCTAAAGCATTCTTCACCTTGAAATCAAAAGCATGATTCATAAAATTAAAAACTGTACTGTTTTAAACTGATAAGATTTATTAAATTGACAAAACTGAACTTCATTAAATTTTTAAAAATTTGTTCTAGGAAACTATATTAAGATGATTATAAAGTAAACTACAGAGTGGGAAGAAAGATTTGCACACCACATAACTGACAAAGACTCACGTCTGGAGTATATAGATAACTCAAAACTCAATAGTAAAAAAAAAAATACAATTATATCATGAGCAAAAAATATTGAGGCATTTCAATGAAAAAGATACATAGATGCAAAAAAAGTACATGAAGAAACATTCAATATTATTAACCATTAAGGAAATGCAAATAAAAACCAAACAAATATTACTACACACTTCTCAAAATGACTGAAATAAAAAATAATACCCAGGCAAGGTGGCTCATGCCTGTAATCTCAGCACTTTGGGAGTCCGAGGCAGGTGGATCACTTGAGGTCAGGAGTTCGAGACCAGCCTGGCCAACATGGTGAAATCCATCTCTACTAAAAATATGAAAATTAGCCAGGTGTGTTGGTGGGCGCCTGTAATCCCAGCTACTCAGGAGGCTGAGACAAGAGAATAGCTTGAACCCGGGAGACGGAGGTTGTCGTGAGCTGAGATTGCCCCATTGCACTCCAGCCTGGGTGACAAGAAACTCCATCTCAATAATAATAATAATGGCACCACCAAATGCCAGCAAGGATGTGGAGAAATAATCACTCAGACATTTATGGTGGGAAGAGAAAATGGTAAAGCTACTTCGGAAAAAAAAAAACAAAAAACCTTGGCATTCTTACAAAATTAAACATGCAACTACCCTGCAACCCAGGAAATGCACTTTTGGGCATTTAAACTAGAAAAATTAAACCTGTGTTCACACAAAAAACTTGTATGTGAATGTTTATAGCAGCTTTCTTTGTAATAGCTCAAAACTATAAATATCACCCCGATGTTCTTCAACAGGTGATTGGTTAAATAAACTGGTATATCCATGCTGTGAAACACTACTCACAAATAAAAAGAAACAAGCTATTAAAATATGCAACAAACTGGAGAATTGTCGGAAAAAAATGAATTGTGGTGAATGAAAAAAAGCCAATCCCAAACATTTACATGCCACAGTAAATTTGTGTGTGTGTGTGTGTGTGTATACACAAATATATATACTATTTTGTATATGAAATACCTCACAAAATTATAAAATGGAGAACAATTTATTGGTTTCTATGGGTTAAGGAGGGGTGAAGATAAGAGGAAAGGGGAGATGACCATAGAAGGGCAGCATAAGGGAGCCTTTTAATGATGGCGTGTTCTGAATATTGACTGTATCAATGTCAATATCCTGGACATGAAATTGGACTATAGTTTTGAAAGACGTTATTGTTGGTAGAAACTGGGTAAAGGGTACAAAAGATTATCTGTATTATTTTTGATAAATATATGAACCTAATATTATCTAAAAATAAAAAGCTTAACTTTTATTAAACTTTTAAAAAACTTAACTAGCAGAAAGTAAAAATCAAGAGTTTAATCGTAATGTTAAATTTTTCCATATCTTTCTGAGATGAGACCCAGAAATGGAACTGTCTCTCACATACACTTCCTCTCTCTTGCAGCGAGGCATTCAGATATATATCATATAAGATTTGCAATAATATGTTATATTCCAGATTTTCTTAATTTCTCATTTTTTTCTTTTGTATGACATTAAAATCTTTGTATAACATTAAAATTTTTCTTTCCATTTTTCCTGGTAATCCAGTGCTTATTGAAGAAATGTGGGCTCTCTCGCTCTCTCAGTTCAGAGACACCAGTATTTCCTGTGAACTGGTTCCACAAATCCATATATGTTTCTTTTTCATGTATTTCTTTATCTTTAATCATACTCAAGCCTTCACGACCCCAAAGAGAAGCATTATTATCTTTTCCAAGTACTGTTCCCCATAAGCCTGCATTCCTCAGTTTTTTAATTCTCTAGGCCTTGATTAACATTTATGACCTTAATGAAAGTATTAAAAAAGCTACTATTTTCTGCTGGATTTGGTGGCTCATGCCTATAATCCCAGCACTTTGGAAGGCCGAGGCAGGTGGATCACCTGAGGTCAGGAGTTCACAATTAGCCTGACAAACGTGGTGAAACCCATCTCTACTAAATACTGTACAAAATAAATAAATAAATAAATAACCAGCCAGGCGTGGTGGTGCATGCCTGTAATCCGAGCTACTTGGGAGGTTGAAACAGGAAAATCTCTTGTACCTGGGAGGCAGAGATTGCAGTGAGCCGAGATTGCGCCATTGCACTCCAGCCTTGGCAACAAGAGCAAAATTCCATTTAAAAAAAAAGTTATTTTCTATAATTTATTTTCTTGATAAATTAGGGCTAAACCAGTAAGCATTTGTGATGAGTGTTGGTAACCAAATCCATTCCTCATGTCTCCTCTTCAGAAGCATTGGAAAAGCTACCCACAAACGATAATGGCCAGTGAAAAAGAAACTGCTACTTTTTTCGGCATTGGAAAAGCACTTCACACCATAGTACAGTGCTCTGTTATAAAAGCCACTCAGTGAAATACAAAAACTGGAGAATCCGGTAATTCTCCAGTTTGTTGCATGTTTTAACAGCCTGTTCCTTTTTATTGGTGAGTTTTATTTCATAGTATGAATATACCAGCTTACTCAACCAATTACCTGTTGAAGAGCATCAAGGACGATATTTATAGTTTTGAGCTATAAACCTCAGCCATGCCTTTTGCTTCTCCCACCTCTGCCCAGACCAAAAGACCTCAGTCATGCCTTTTGCTTTTCCCATCTCAGCCTTTCAGAAAGAGCATGATCGTACAAATACATCTACCAGAGATGGATAAGCCATAACCAAGATGCTAGGATGGCAGTGCTCACCTTGAAGAGGCAATGAAACTGGCTTAATATAAAAACTTACTAAAATTGCACCTAAAAAGGTCCTTAACTTGTTCTCTTAGGTGTTTAATTGTTTAATACTAAACAATCTTTTTTCCTCATTATCTAAAATTCATTAAGTAAACAAGCCAGAATTATTAACATATTTTTCCCAAAGAAAGTTGTTGGAGGAAATGACTGTTGGGACTTCATTTGACCTATTCCATTTACTTTTAGCAATAATAAAGCATTTGGAAATTTTCAGACAAAAGCCATTATAGATGATAGAGACTTTATCAAAGTAAAACTCTATTTAAAAATATCAAATGGAACCCTTAGGGAATGTTTTCAGCATGGTGCAAGACAAAGATTTCTACTTTCATCATTACTCTTTAGCATTATACTGGAAATCTTAGCCAATGTAATAACTCAAGTAAAAAGAATAAGATGGATCAGAATGAGAAGAGAATATTTTTAATATTTTCACATTATATCCTATTTAATTCTGAGTAACTACATCAATCATCATGGTTCAAAATTCAGGTAGAAAACAGTACATAGTAAAACATCTCTCTCCAACCCCTACCTCAGGTCTCAATTTCCTTCCATGGAAAAGCTATATTATTAGATTCTTTTTTATCTTTCTAAATATAGTTTACATACACGTATTCAGGAAAGAGTTCTCTTTTTTTGAGACAGGGCCTCACTCTGTCACCCAGGCTGAAGTTCAGCGGCACAATTTCTGCTCACTACAGCTTTAACTTTCAAACTCAGGTGTTTCTTCTAACTTAGCCTCCTGAGTAGCTAGGACGACAGGTGCATGCCACCATGCCTAGCTAATTTTTTGTATTGAAAGATTATTTCTAATGATACACCTCATATTTGAGCAGCAATGAGTTTTCTCCCTGTGGCTGATCCCAATTCAAATGGTGGCTGATGCTTAGAGTTGCTCTAAGATAAATACTCCAAATAATGCCAAGTCTGAACTGCGAGAAATGATTTACATGGTTAGCAATGTCTGCTATGGGCAAGATGGCCAGTGTGTGTCAACCTGCAGCATATTTTATATTCCTGGATTGTCATTCATTAGTTATTAGGGGAACTAAGCAAAACACGACATCTCCAAGAAACCAACCCACACCGTAAATTAGTTAATACAAACTAAAAAGCAAAATATAAACATTCATACCTGTTGTCACCTGAATGACTTCAATTCCTCCTTCCATAACAGAAGCCAGGAAAAGGATTAAAAAAGGAAATGATGGTGGAGAAGAAATTGCCTCCTGTCTATGGAAAAGATAAAAGAATGATAAGAGACTGAGAAGCATTCCCTGCCCTAAATAATAGGGATTTACAGATAGTAAGATAAATGACGGTCCTCTGCCCAGTTCTAGGAACTTCCTTCTTTGTGTAACTGGCCCTACCTCAGGACCCCTTGTATCTTCCTGGACTCGTGAGTTGTGCAGTTCAAATGCTGTCCTTAAAAATCTCTAAAATAAATTTAGAGCCAAGAATTAAGTAAGTTTACTCCAAGGACCTATGTACCCCAGAACAATAATTCATTTCCTTTTCCATTTTACAGCTAAAATTATCCCTAGATATATTATCCAAATGAGTTTATCAATAGGCATCACAGTGAATACCTCACAGGAGCATAGCTCAAATTCAATAGAAGGCATTTAACTTAGTCCAGAAAATAGGCAATATTAAATATACTAATTATCAGGTTCCCAGTGAAATAAAAATCCAAAGTTAAACATATTTCTTATAATTTTGGCAATGAGTCTCACTTTTTAAATGTATCAACAAGATAGATAAGATTATCCATATTTATCTGAGAACCACAAAACTATGAACCTAGAACCAAGATGCTTAGTACAGCACTAGACTTTGCTAAACAGAAGGATATTTCCAGTCATATCCAGTCATATATCAGAGGACTTTTTAATAGTGGGAAAGAAGAAGCAAAGAGAACAAAAGAAATGCACGTTTTCACCACTTCTCTTCAACATAGTACTGCCAGGGCAATTAGGCAAGGAAAAGAAATAAAAGACATCAAAATTAGAAAGGATAAAGTACTTATCCCTGTTCATACCCACACAACTGTTAAAACTAAATAAAATAATTCTACAAAGTTACTCACAAAAATCATTTGTTTTCATACACTAACAATAAACACTCCAAAAAAGAAATTAAGAAAGCAATTCCATTTACAATAACTTCATAAACTTAAGAATAAATTTAACCAAAGAAGTGAAGATAAACTTACACTGAAAACTACAAAATGCTGCTAAAAAATAATTTAAAATAACACAAATAAATTGAATGACATCTCATGATCAAGGGTTAGGAAACTTAATATTTTTCAAATGTTGATACTACCCAAAGCAATCCACAGATTTAGTGAAATCCCTATCAAAATCTCAAAGACTTTTTTTGCAGAAATAGAAAAATGTATCCTAAAATTTATATGAACTCTAAAGGGACCATAAATAGCCAAAACAATCTTGAAAAAGAACAAAGTTGGAGGCCTCACACTTTCTGATTTTAAAACTTACTACTAAGCTACAGTAATCAAAACAGTGTGGTACTGACTTAAATACAGACTGACATATAGACCAAGGCAATAGAATAGAAAGCCCAGAAATAAACCCACACATATATCCTCAAATGATTTTCAGTAAGGATTCCAAGACCATTCAGTGGGAAAGGAACAGTCTTTTCAATAAATGGTGCTGGGAAAACTCGATAGCTATATGCAAAAGAATGTTGTATCCTTACATTGCACCACATAAAAAAATTAACTCAAAGTGGATCAAAGACCTAGATATAAGAGCCCAAACTATAAAACTAATAGAAAAGAACATAAGAGGAAATTTTCATAATATTGAATTTAACAATGGTTTCATGGATACGATACCAAATGCACAAGCAACAACAAAAAATAAACAAATTGGACCACATCAAAATTAAAACTCTTTGTGCATAAAAAGACACTATCAATAGAGCAAAAAGGCAACCTGCAGAACGGAAAAGTATGTTTTTAAATCTTATGTCAGTTAAGGGAGTAATATCCATAAAATATACAGAACTCCTACAACTCAACAACAATAAAGCAAACAGCCCAATTAAAAATGGACAAAAATCTTTTTCTTTTTTTCCCCCTTTTTTTCTTTCCTTTTATTTATTTATTTATTTTTTGTGACAGAGAATCACTCTGTTGCACAGGCTGGAGTGTGGTGACGCAATCTCGGCTTACTGAAGCCTCCACCTCTGGGGTTCCAGTGTTTCTCCTGCCTCAGCCTCCCGGGTAGCTGGGATTACAGGCACGCACCACCAAGCCTGGCTAATTTATGTAGTTTTAGTATAGACGGGATTTCACCATGTTGGCCAGGCTGGTCTTGAACTCCTGACCTCAGATGATCCTCCCACATCAGCCTTCCCAAAGTGCTAGGATTATAGTCATGAGCCTCTGGGCTCAACCTTAAAAATGGACAAAAATCTTAAATAGACATTTCTTCAAAGAAGATATGCAAACAATAATTAAGCACATGAAAAGATCCTCAATACAACTAATCATTACAGAAATGCAAATTAAAACTACTATTAGACTTCCTATTATAAAACAAAACAAATGTTGGCGAGATTGTGGAGAAATTGAAAGCCTGTGTAGTATTGGTGGAAATGTAAACTGGTTCAGCATCTGTGGAAAATAGTGTAGAAATTATTCACAAAATTAAGTGTAAAACTACCATGCAATCTTGCAATCCCATACCTGAATGTAACGGAAAAGAATTGTAAGAATGGTCTGGAACAGATATTTGTACCCTCATATTCATAGCAGCATTATTCATAATAGCCCAAAGGTAGAATTGACCTTAGTTTCTGTCACTAAGGCTGAATGATGGATTAATTGATAAATGAAATGTGGCATATACATATAGGGGAATATTATTCATCCTTAAAAGGAAAGGAAATTCTGGTGCATGTTACACAACATGGATAGACCTTGAAGATATTATGCTTGGTAAAATAAAGCAATCTCAAAAGGGCACATATAATTCCAATTATATGATGTCTCTAGTATAGTCAAACTTATAGAAACAAAATGTAGAATGGTATTTTTCAGTACCAAGGGAAGGGGAGCATGGAGAATTGTTTGATATGTACAGAGTTTCCATTGAAAAGGTAAGTTGTGGAGATGGCTAGTGGTGAGGGTTGCCCAACAATGGGAATGTATTTAATGCCACTTAATTGTACACTTAAAAATAGTTAAAATGGAAAATTTTATGTTGTGTATATATCATCTATATTCATGTACATACATAAAATTGTATAAGTATATTCTTTATTTAAAAGAGAGAGTGAGCAAAGGAGGAAAGCAGCTTCATTTCAGGCTTACCAGGAGGCCTACATCTGTCAGTTTCTCAATTCTAAATCTTTGAACTTAGTGCTAGGAGGGAGAACGCTTCCCTCATGGGGTAGGTTGGGGTGTCCTGTGGGCTTTCAAAGCCCAGGAACTTCTTAAGTCCCCGCAGGTATTTCTGTAGGTACTCCCTGAGCCTGAACCTTCAGAGATCCAAAATGCAATGCAAAGACTTAAAACTCATATTCTTCAAAACTCACAATGTTTTGGTTTTTAAGTTTTGCCAACCTTAGTTAACTTTTACTACCCAAATGACAGCACAAGTTCCCACTCCATCACAGATTTACATGCCTAAACAAAAAAAGGTGGAAAAAAGGAAGAAATCCTACTTAATTTACATCTGCCATGCCCATTGCTCTGTTCATTAATTTACTGGTTATACTAATATTTTTCAAATGTGCACAGCATACTCAAAAAGATAAAAATTATAACCCATAATTAGCTTATATTTTAGAGGAGAGACAGCTAATATTAAAATTAGACTCAGGACACACTACGTAATCTGCAGGGCCTAGTGTCAATTGAAAATGCAGGACCTGTTGTTCAAAGTTATTAAGAATTTCAAGTTGGAGATAACAGAGCATAAAACCAAGTGTGAGTCCATGAAGCTGATCCTGAATAAACTGATATAAAATGTTAGGTTTTATATAAGTGTATAAAAGAAAAATTGAAAGCATGGAAAAGTGCTAAACAACAAAAAGTTTTCCATTTTTAGGGAGGGTGAAGAAGGAAGATGTCTGAAAAAAAAAGGGGTTTCAATTAATAAGCTAAAAGAAGGAAGGAAGGGAGCCATGGAGCCATCTGGAGAAACGCATTCTTGGCAAAGGATACAAAAACCCCAATTGGAAACATGCCTATGTCCAGCTTACTGAAGAAATAACAGCTAGAGTACAGAGAGGGAGGAAAACAGGAAAATTTGGGACCAGCGACTTAAAGAGGTAAGGAAAAAGGAGATATGGCCAATATCAGGTAAGATGTCTTAGGTTATGTTAAGGACTTTTGACTTTTACTATGGGTGAGATCACAGAAAATCCCTCACACCCAGGTTAGGCTTATACCTTTGTCTATTACATAAAAGTTTAAAATCTTATAATCAGGACCTACTAATTTATCTTCTCCCTTGACCTTAAAAGAGGGGATGGAGAAGAGAGAGATTTATTAAACTCCTCTTAGAAACCTGAAATCAAACAATAAAGTGAATTCATCAAAGTTTCTCAGATACTGTCATTTGGGCTATACTACATCTGTCATGTGGGATGCCTTAGAGCCCAAACATTTTTTTTTGTCCTAGAACCATGGTCTGAATCATTCTCTTCTCCCCTCCCCCACCTAGTCCCCAGGACATTCATTTAGGCCCCAGTATACTTAATGACAAATACAGTGGTTACTTTGATTTAAAATCCATAATACGTAAATAATAAGTATTTGCAAAAACAACATTAATTTAGAAATATATGTATTCTTAAAATAAATTAGCAAAACGTAGAGAGCTATTTGTAGAATTTTATCAGCAGATTAAAACTTGTAACCTCTGATAACATTTTAAATTGTCACATTAACCATTTTATATGTATATTCTGAATACCTATTGAGTAAATATTTCTACCAATTGCAAGCCAGTATGCAAGCTTTTCTTTGAAAATAGATGATGGAAAAGATATGCTTACATGCAAGGAGCTTCTGCTGTCATAGAGGAGAGTGGACAGGTGCTCACATTGCTAGAAGAAGGGAGGCAGGAAAAAATCAGATAAAGTGCCAGAAAAAAATTAGGAAAATAGATTACTACTGGCTGCAGAGCCGGGGGAGCCTTCATGAAAAAGCAGCAGTATTTGACAGTCATGGTAAGGCATATTTTCTGCCCCTTATTCAGTTGGAAAAGGAAAAAGAACATAGAAAATAAAGAGAAATGGATATAGGATGAGGCAATTAGAGGATAGAAAATATGGGGGGGGGGCGGGAATCATTGGGAAAGAGAAGAAAAAGAGGTTTCCCAAAACAGGAAGAAACATGGTAGTTTTCCAGGTATAAATGCTGAGATATATCGAGGGAAAATAAAAGGTGAAAAACAGAAGAGGAATTAGAAAAGGGAGGAAGGAAAAAATATAAAAAGGTTGAGGGAAGCAGAGTCAGAGAACAAGGCAGTGAGGCATAGAGAAACCTGAAAGTGAGGAGATGCCTGGTAAGATTGTCAACCCCATAGAAAAGGCTATGGATTTCTATCCAGGAGACCCCCAAAACACAGCCTTGGATCTGATACCTTAATCTCCACACAGCTATAGACCCACTCAGATAAGATTCATTTCTATCTTGTTTTTGTCTAACTAACATAGCAAAGCTCATTTGTTTTGCTTAGGAAACTCCTAGGATCCAATCTCAAAATCCCAACCCAAGAAGTGCCATAGGTTTTTGTGTAGTGGTTGTTGCTTGTTTGTTTGAAAGCCACAGAACTTCTATGTTTTGCCCTCGCAAACATAAATAGGAATAGAGAACACCGTCATGTGCCCCGAGGCTACCCAGTGGGTCCAGAAGTAAAAGTAAAACTTTCCCAACCACTTTTTCATATACAAATAGTGTTAAATTTGAAACCAGCAGCTGTGCACTTTAACCACTTTCTCTTGTGTGATTTATTCCAATTGCACTTCTTAAATAAAACTTCCATTTTAGCTATGGAAATAGATTTCCTTCCTGAACAACTTGTTCTTCTAGAAATAAGTGTTGAGTCAGATATGTGACAATGATCCTGCCAAAAGAAATATGCACCATAAACAGTGTCTTCCTATTTGTAGTTGTCTCATGCACCTCTGTGATGGGAAAGCTTCTTTATCCACATTTCGGGCATGAAGAGGAAGTGTCTCATGGAAACACATAAAAACAAATTTCTCAGAAGTGAGGATTACCTGGGGACAATTTAAAATGTCCTTCAGAGAGCAGGAAAATGCAATTTAAAGTATCGGTAGGTACTCAAACAGGTAGTTTCATCCGCCACTTCTCAGGGACTTAGAAGTAAAAGCATATTTCTAAGTTAGTCTGGAAAGGGCAATTTCACTCTACAATTTGCCCTACTTTTGATTTCCTAAGAAAAAAAAAAAAACTTGCTTTTGCTATTTGATAATAAATAAAAGCTAATCTTAGTGAACATTTTCCCTATAGCCTACATTGTGATAAGTGCTTATGTAAGTCATCTCATTTTATCCGTAAAACAACCATAACAGGCAGGCATGCTGATCTCCATCAAACAGACTAGGCAACTGAGGGCTGTGGGCTTAAATATGGCTCCTAGCTCATATGCCAGTAAGTCAGAACTTGGATTGTCACCAAGCATAGATTATTCAACCAGTAGGTGCTTAACCAGTATCCTATGTGACCTCTAATTGAAGCTTCTTATCAGAAGACATATGCAGTTGCTAGAGTCTCAGCTGGTGAGCTAGGACAGGGAGTTGGGCTACTGAGGCTGAACATGGGCAGGGTTTGTTATGTGAGACAGGAGAAAAGTTAAGGAAAAAAGTTCAAACAAAGCCATTTAAATGAAGTCAGAGATAGCAGTTGTGTAGACCAGATGGGGAATAAACGTATTATGATCAAAAGCCAAGTTTCCAAAACTATGTATGAACTTGATATAAATGGAAACAGGTCAGGAATAGCGAAGATGGTCTGGGAGAATTGGCTTAATGTGTCAAGGTGCCCAGAGTTGGTCCATGGGTTTTTGAAAAATGAGTGAATTGTGCTAGCTTAAAGGATAGCCTACTTTATCATATGAAAATTAACTCAATAAGGTAACAACGTGTCTGTCAGGTATCAGAGCATGCTGTTTCTGGAAGTAGCAAATAGGCAAGAAGTTCTATAAACTGTAGTGCTCTTATCATAATTATCACCATCATTATAGGAAGCAACATATGAAGTCAGAAATATGCTGCATATTAACAGGTGATGTTGGAAACCAATATCATATCCACAATGCACTGCAGCTTTTATGTATAGTACCTTTTTCTTCTATTTCCTTCAAGATTTTTAAATTGTACATAGTATTATTATACCAAATGTATAAACACACCTTTTTGTAAAAATACTACGTGCTAATAGTGTAAAGGACAATAAAGAAGATTAACAAAGATTAACATTTTAATATACTCACAAATAGCCATTAACATTCAGTACCACAGCCCAGGCATCACAGGGAGACCCTATCTCTACAAATAATTTTAAAAATTAGCTGAGTGTGGTGGTGTGTGCCTGTGATCCCGACTACTTGGAAGGCTGAAGCAGGAGGATTTCCTGAGCCCAGGAGGTGAAGCTGCAGGGAGCCGCAGTCATGCCACTGCACACAAGCGTGGGTGACAGAGTAAGACCCTGTCTCAAAAAACAAACAAACAACAACAACAACAAACATTTGGTAAATTTTATTTATAAAAAACTATGTAATTCTGCTCATGTTAACTAACTTAGTTTACTTGGAATTCAACTGAATTTAAGTGAAACCAAAAAGGATAGTGCTAATGTAAAACTAATGGAGTTACTGAACTTCAGAGAATGAGTATTCTAACTTTGCAACAGGCTTCTAGTTCTGAACTGATCTGATTTTTCCGTCCTGTGCTCAGGGGAGATTTACACTGCACTATACTCCTTTGTTGATTGGTAGGACCATGTGATCTGGCCACTCAGTTAGGGGTATGTGTTCCCTGTAAATTTCATTGAATAGTAATCCCTGAGGCTGGAGGTAAGGTCTGGTGGAAAGAGTTTTGGTTATGGGGGAAGATCCCTTAGGGCTTGGTACCATCCTTGTGGTTGTGAGTGAGTTCTCTCTTGAGATCTTGTTATTCAAAAGTGTGTGGCACCTCCCCACAACCTTGCTCTTGTTCTTGCTCTGTCCATATGATGTGACTGCTCCCTCTTTGCCTTTACCATGAGTACAAGCTGCCAGAGAAGCCAAGCAGATGCGGGTGCCGTGCTTGTACAACCCGCAGAACCATGAAACAATTAAACCTCTTTTCTTTATAAATTATCCAGCCTCAGATATTCCTTTGTAGCAATGCAAGAACGGAGTAACACAGGGGTTTGGAGGAGTGAAACTGTGACTTCCAGGCCAAAGGATCCAACTGTCATATATGCTTCCCTAACAATCTCTTTCCCTACCATATTTATCAGGGAGGCTGCATTATCTGGGCAATGCTGCTACATGATGAAACTTCATGGTTACTGATGCTGAGAGCTATAGCTAACTTTGCAAGAGGAAAACATAACCTTGTTATAGTCAGACAGTGAGATTTTGAAGTTGTACGTTACTACAAGTTATCCCCACTAATCCTGAACAATATCCCACATGAGCAAGATTTGGTTTCCAAACATGCCTCTAGAGTTTAGAAAAATGATACTAAAAATTAACAGGTTGAACTACAAAGGTAAATACACCATTATTCATTTGTAAAAACATGTAGAATGTACAGCACCAAGAATAAACCCTAATGTAAACTCTGGACTTTGGATGATAATATATTAATGTAGACTCATCAGTTTTAACAATGTTCTATCTGGTGGGGGATGTCAATAGTTGGGAAGGCTGTGCATATGTGGGGCTGAGGAGCATATTGAAACTTTCTGTACTTTGTGCTCAATTTTTCTGTAAGTCTAAATCTGCTCTGAAAAATTAGGTATGTTTACATAAATTATCAGGTTGAGATATTGTATTTTTTAAACCACACATTTCAATATTGACATCTATTTCCTATTTCTGTGCTATAATATGTGAGAAAATTGGCATTTCTATGTTTCTTCAAATTCTTAAAAAATTATTGTTACCTATATTATTATTTTTACTTTGTTAAATCAAATTGCTTTCTGTTTTATAAACATAATTTTTAGTTGTTATGTCTCACACGTCTAACTAAACGGATTAAATACCTACCACAAATGCTTCAACATGGTTTCTATATCCTGAGTTCTGTCTTGTTTTTTTCCTTTTTCCATAGATTTTCCTATTCATTAGAATTTTGTTTGTTAGCATTATTTCTTGTTTATTTTGGTAATAGGATGTTAAATGTTTTAGTCCTAAACTTCTTAAATATCTATAAATGTTTTTGTTATCTTTATACTAAAATTGACAACAGGGCTAAAGATCTAAGTATTAGGTCACACTTTTCTACAAAATGTCTTTCCTGTCTACTGAGATGAGTGGTGATGTGGAAAGCCTGAAGCCCAAATTCCATATGATTTGTTTTGTCTGCTTCAGTGATGACTCACGAAAGCCTTCTGTTTTCTTTTTAAATTAAGTAATGTTATCAAAATATAAATTTGTGTTTACTTTTTCTGTATCAAAATCTTCTGAGGATTGATATGTGCTTTCGCTCTGAAGATAGCAATGCTCTTTGTTTCAAAAGAACTTTGAGTTCATATACTTAATTACATTTTCTATTGTATTAATCTTTTTCAAGGACATAAATTATATATGTGTTATATTTCCTCCCTTATCCATGATTATAATCTTTTCTGTAATAAGTGTTTTTAACATTTTATTCTAATTTGTATTGTTTCAAATATGATATTGATCTCTCTGATAGATTTTATTTTCTCTCATTTATTTTCTGAGAGTTCACAGTTCATTTTTCATTTTCTTTTTCACCTTTGTAGCACTTTCTTGAGATAAGTTATAAAAGAGAAGGTGTTGTCTACAGCATCCTGGAACTTGTCCAGAATTGTCAGCCTGAACTCTTCAGGTGGAAATTTGGGTAATTTCTGTCTCCTATATTTTTTGCCATTTAAAAGACTATCAGTTGCATTTTCCTTAAATACACATTTTGTCTTTATCCATGTATCTAGCAGAGAATAAA
Source organism: Cebus imitator (assembly GCF_001604975.1). Classification (NCBI taxonomy): domain Eukaryota; kingdom Metazoa; phylum Chordata; class Mammalia; order Primates; family Cebidae; genus Cebus; species Cebus imitator. Next base: position 2,240,222 of record NW_016107645.1, read on the forward strand.
CTTAAACATACAAAACTCAAATATACAAAAATGTAACCTCTTTCATTGTATTTTATATATTCTATACATTGTCACATTAAATTGTATGTATTTATTATTTACAACACAACGTTTTGAAGTATGTATACATTTTGGAATGACTAAATCTAGCTAATTAACATATGCATTAGCTCATATAGTTATAATTTTTGTGGTAAGAATACATCCACTCTTAGCATTTTTCAAGAATATATTATTAACCACAGTCATCATGTTGTAAAATAATTTTTTGAATGTATTCTTCCTGTCTAGCTAAAATTTTGTATTCTTTGACCAACATTTCCACAACACCCCTCTAACTATCCTAGCCCCTGATAACTTCCATTCTACTCTACTTCTATGAAATTGACTTTTTTAGGTTCCACATATAAAGAGAATATGTGGTATTTTTCTTCCTGTGCCTTGTGTATTTCACTTAACGTAAGATCTTTCAGGCTTATCCACGTTGTCACAAATGACAAGATTTCTTTCTTCTTATGGTTGAATAATATTCCTTGTGTATATATACCACATCTTTTTTCATCTGTTTGTTCATGATGGACACTTAGGTTGATTCCATGTCTTGGCTATTGTGAATAGTGCTGCAATAAACATGGAAGTGCAGATATCTCTTTGAGATAGTGATTTCATTCTTTTGTATGTATATCTGGTAGTTGGATTCCTGGATCATATAGTAGTTCTCCTTTTATTTTTTTAAGAAGCCTCATACTGTGAATCGTAATGTCTTTTTTAATTTGCATTCCCAACAGTGTCCAAGGGCTCTTTTTTTCTCCACACCCATACCAATTTTTATCTTTTGTCTTTTTGATAACAGCCATCATAACAAGTGTGAGGAAATAGCTCATAGTGCTTTTAATTTGTATTCCCCTGAGGATTAGCAATGTTGAGCCTTTTTTCATATCTGTTGGCCATTTAATGTCTTTCTTTGAGACATGTCTCTTTTTTGAGCTATTTGTTTTATTCCTACTTTAATTAAGTTGATTTTCTTATATATTTTGGAAATTAGCCTTCTATCAAATATGTAGTTTGCAAATATGTTCTCCCATTTTGTAGGTTATCTCATCTCTCTAATTGATTGTTTCCCTTGCTGTGTAGCAAATTTTCAGTTTGTTGTAATTCCATTTGTCTATTTTTGCTTTTGTTGCCTGTGCATTTACAGTCATACTTAAAAAGTCATTGTCCAAACCAATGTCATGGAGATTTCCCCTGTGTTTTCTTCTAGTAGTTTCATACAGCTAGTGCTCGACTTAACGACCACAATTGGTTCCGACAGACCGGTTGTAACATGATTTGGTCATAAGTTGAGTAGACTATATGTACAGTACTGTGAAATGATGTTATAAAAATCTTTGTCATATTTTATTATAATTTTCTTTCATTATTGTTATATATCATAATTTTCTTTGTTCATTTTATGCCATTTGTATCATCTCTACACCATTTTGTTTCTTATTTTTACATTCATCAGGTTTAAGTAAAACACTGCATTACCAGTACAACTGGTTTAATATTTGCAAAACACACAAAATTACAAAATATGGGTGCATACAAAAATACAAAATACAGGTGTAAAAAATACCATAGGAAACATTTTCCCAATTGCAAAACATATCAAAATATATAAACATGTACGAAACATTTTATTGGCCGCTGGTGCTTGGCTGCGGATTGTTGATGTCGTCATCTGAGGCAGCAGTTGGGGTTACCTGAGTTGGTTTTTTCATAAACATGGTGAGCTTTGTCTGAATTGTATGTTTCTTTTTTTCTTCATAAATTTCGTGATACGGACGAAACACATCGTGCGCCTTCCGTTCAATCCTTGCAAATCGTTCGATGTTTGGGTCCATTGCTTCAAAACGTATAAGAAGTTTATTGGGAGGGGTTTGATGAAAAATATCCAAGACACAAAACACAAATTGCTGCACGGAGTCTGGGATAACAGTTGAAATCATGCACAAGGAGATGGTAGTGCTGCCATAAGCTAGTCTGCACTGTCGTACGCCCAGCTGGGCAACGTTTGTGCTGCCAGACGCGGAGCAGTCATGGCTAGCGATTGTGGTCGTAAAGTCCAATGGTCGTAAGTTGCATAGGTCGTAAGCCGATCAATACCTGTAGTTTCATATTTTCAGGTCTTATATTTCAGCCTTTAATCCACCTTGAGTTGATTTGTTATATAATGTGAGATGTTAGTCTAATTCTATTCTTCTGCATATGGATACCCAGTTTTTCCAACATAATTTATTGAAGAGTCTCTTCTTACTGCATTGTGACTTCTTGCCTTCTTTATTGAAAATCGGTTGACTGTAAATGCATGAATTTCTGGGCTCTTTATTAGGTTCCATTGGTCTGTGTGTCTGCTTTTATGGCAGTATCATGTTTTTTTGGTTACTATGGCTTTGTAGTGTATTTTGAAGTTAGGTAGTGTGATGCCTCCAGTATTGCTCTTTTTTGCCAAAAATGGCTCTGGCATTCAGAGTTTTATGTGGCTTCATTTTATTTTTTAAAATATTTCTGTAAAGAATGTCACGGATATCTTAATAAGGGTTGCATTGGATCTATAGGTTACTTTGTGTAGGTGGATATTTGATTAACTCTTCCAACCGATGGACATGTGATATCTTCACATTTATTTATGTCCTTCTCAATTTCTTTCTTCAATGTTTTATAATTTTTGGTGTACAGATCTTTCACTCTCTTGGTTAAATTTATTCCTGAGTGTTTCTGTAGCTATTATAAGAGAAATCGTTTTTTTGATTTCTTTTACAGATAGTTCACTGTGAGTATATAGAAACTACTGCAACTTCACTGAATTCATTTCTTTGTTATAACAGTCTTTAGTTACATCTTTAAGGTTTTTTATACATAAGATCATATCATTTGCAAGTAGGGACCATGTAGCTTCTTCTTTCCCTGTTTGGATGCCTTTCATTTCTTTCTCTTATCTAATTGCTCTGGTAGTTTGACTATCAGACTAGGAAAAGTACTAGGACTTTCAATACTGATTTAAATAGAAATGGTAAGAGTATCCTTGTTTTATTCCAATTCTCAGGGGAAAAGCTGTCATCTTCTCTCTGTTGAGTATAATTTTAGTGACAGGTTTTGTGTTATATGTCCATTATTGTGTTGCAGGCCATTTCTTCTATAACCAATTTGTTGAGATTTTTTATCGTGAAATAATATGGTATTTTGTCAAATGTTTTTTCTACACCTACTAAAATGATCATATGATTTTTGCCCTTCATTCTATTAAAGTTATGTATTGCATTTAATTTGTGTATGTTGGGCCATCCTTGCATCCCTAAGATGAATCCCATTTGATCATGGTAAATATATTTTTAAATGATGTTGAATTCACTTCGTCAGTATTTTGACAATGGTTTTTATGTCTATGTTCATACAGAATATTGACCTGTAGTTTTCTTTTTTTGCAGTTTCTTTGCCTGGCTTTGGTGTCAGGGTGAAGCTGACTTTATAAAACGTTGGAAGTATCCCCTTTTTTTCAATAGTTTGAAATAGGTTGAGATGAATTGATATTAGTTCTACTTAAATGTTCAATAGAATTCAACAATGAAGCCATAAATTCCTAGATTTATTTGATAACAGACTTTTTATTACTGATTCAATTTCTTTATTCGTTATTGATCAATTAATATTTTCTATTTATTTTTAATTAAGTTTTGATAGTTTGCATACATCAAGGAATTTATTCATTTCTTCTAGTTTGTCCAATTTTTTAGACTTTCCAGGACTGAAAATGACCTGAAGAATACATTAGCATGTAATTTTTCATAATAATCTCTTATGACCCTTTGTATTTCTGTTGTATTAGTTGTAATGTCTTCTTTTCCATTTCTACTTTTATGTATTTTAGTCTTCTCTCTTTTTTTCTTAGCCTGCCTAGAGGTTTGTCAGTTTTGTATATATTTGCAAAAAATAATGCAGTTTCGTTGATCTTTTCCAATGTTTTTATGGCCTCTATTTTATTTATTTCTTCTCAACATCTTTATTGTTTCTCTCCTTCTATTAACTTTGTGCTTAGTTTGTTCTTGTTTTCCCAGTTCCTTGAGGTTCAATGCTAGATTATATATATATATATCTTTCTTCTTTTTTGATATAGGTGTTTATTATTACGAATTCCTTCTTAAAACTCTTTTTGCTATACCCCATATGTTTTGGTATATTGTTTTCATTTTCATTTGTCTCAAAAAATTATTTAAATTTTCCTTTTAATTTGTTTGTTAACTCATTGGTTCTTCAGGAGCATGTTGTTTAGTATTCACATATTAATGATTTTTTCAAAGTCCTCCTGCTGTTGATTTTTAGTTTTATATCATTGTGATCAGTAAAGGTATCTAGTATGATTTCAGTCTTAAATTTGTTAAAATTTCTTTTGTGGTATAACATATTATCTATTTTGGAGAATGTTCCATATGTAATTGAGAATAATATTGGATGGAATATTCTGTATATGCCTGTTAGGTTTGTTAAATCTAGAATGCTTAAGTCTGAAGTTTCCTTAATAATTATCTATATGGATGATTTGCCTATTTCTGAAAGGGCAACATTGATGTTTCCTACTATTATGCATTGTAGTATGTCTCTCCCTTCAGACTGATTTTTATTCACTTTATGTATTCAGCTACTTCAATATTGTGTGCATTTATGATTATAATTATTATATCTTTTTGCTGAATTGACCTGTTGTTATATAATGATGTTCTTTATCTCTTTTTATATTTTCATAAAGTCTATTTTGTCTGATATTAGTATATCTGCTCTTACTCTCATGGTTTTCATTAGCATAGAGTATCCTTTTTTTAATCACTTCACTTTCAGCCTATGTGTGTTCTTACAAGTGAAAGGAATTTTATGTAGACAGCATATAGTTGGGTCTTGGGTTTTTTAAAATTCATTCAGCCACCTTATATATTTTAATTCCAAATTTTAATTCATTTTCACTGAGGTAATTATTGATAGGTAAGGATTTAACTACTGTCGATGTATAATTGTTTGGTAGATCATTTGTTCCTTTCTTCCTCTCTTGCTGTCTTTCTTTGTAATTAAGTGATTTTCTCTAGTGGCATACTTATTTTCTTTTGTGTGTGTGTGTGTGTGTTTGTGTATCTATTATAGGTTTTTGCTTTGTGATTACCATGAGGCATACAAAAAACATGCATAGTTACAACAGTTTATTTTAAGCTGATGATACTCTTCATTACAAAAATTTAGAACTTTATATTTTTACTCCAAACTCTCCCCACATTTTGAATTTTTGATCCCACAGTTTACATCATTTTATATTACATATGTCTTTTAAATTATTGTAATTATTATTTTGAATAGTTTTATGTTTCAACCTTCACACTAAACTATATAAGTGCTTTACATTCAACTATTACAATATTAGAGTATTCTGAATTTGACTGTCTACTTTTACCAGTGAATTTTATACTTTTGAATTTTTTCTTGTATTGTTAATGTTCTTTTCCTTCAACTTGAAGAACTTTCTTCAGCATTTTTTTCATAAGACAGGTATTATGGTGAGAAACTTCCTCAGCTTTGCCTGTCTGGAAAAAATCTTTTTTGCCTTCATTTATGAAGGACAACTTTGCTTGGTACAGTATACTTGGTTGACAGTATATTTTTCCTTTAGGACTTGGAATATTTTATCTGAGTACCTCGTAAGAACTCTACTGAGCAGTCTGCTGTCAGACATACTAAAACACCCATATGTTATTTGCTTTTTCTTGTTGATTTCAGATTCCTCTTTTTGTCTTTGATTTCTCACAGTTTGACTATAATGTCTTAAATAGTCTTATTTGGAATGAATCTGATTAGAGACTTTTGACCTTCCTGTATCTGGATATTTACATCTTTATTTGGGTTTAAAAATTTTTCTACACTTTTAAAATAAGCTTTCTACTTTTCTGTCATTCTCCACTCCTCCTTTAATTCCTGTGATTCAAAAATTTGTGCATTTGATCCTGCCCCATAAATCCCATAATTTTCTTTATTCTATTTTATTCACATTTTTTACTATATGTTTTTAAATAACCTGGTCTTGAGTTCACAAATTTTCTCTTCTGCCTGATAAATTCTGCTGTTGATGCTCTTTATTGCACTTTTTATTTTGTTAATTATACTTTTTAGCTTCAATATGTCTGTGTGTGTGTGTGTGTGTGTGTGTGTGTATGTGTGTGTTTTCTATTTCAATCACTCTGTTTAATTTCTCATTCTGGTCACATATTTTTCCTTATTTAGTTGAAATATTTCTCTGTATTTTCTTGTAGTTTGTTGATCCTCCTAAAATAGTTATGTTAAATTCTTTTTCAGGCAGTTTATACATCTTCATTTCTTTAGGATCAGTCAATCCCTGACACCCTATTTGTCTATTTGGTGATATTATGTCTCCATCATTGTTCATGATTATTGTGGTTGTGCATCAGTGGCTGCATAATTGAAGAGGTAGATACTTATTTCAGTCTTCACAGACTAGTTTTCTCTGGAAAATCCCTGCAATAGGAGCACTGCTGAGGTATACCAGAAACCCAGGGCAATTATGACTGTCACAGTGCTGCCAGAAGCACAACATCAGGCACAATGCTGGGGTAAGTCTGGTTCCCAGGGTCACTGGGGCCTGTTGTGTAGAAGTTTGGGCCACTGATGTTGACCCACAAATGGTACAGGCCAGAGACTGAGTTCACCAGGCAAGCATGAAGCCTAGAGATTTGTAGTACTGGTTGGTGCCATGGTGAGTCTAAAAGCTCTGTCTATGGGTACTGGACTGGAATATAGGATTGTGGGTTTCTGCCAAGTGCCATATTTTACTGTCACAGGCCAACATTTTGTCCAAGATAAGTCCTATGCACACTTTTCTCTCTTTTCCCAAAGCAGATGTTATTGCTTTTCATACTGGATTGCCTGGGGTTGGGAGAACAGTGAAATGGACAATGTAAAACCATTATTTCTACCATCTTCAATGCACCTTTCTTTATTGATGTGATACTACTAGGTACTGCAATCTCCCACTTGATTTAATTAGTTCTTGTGAAGGTATTTTTAAATGTGTGATTAGTTTTTTGAATTTATGTTTCTGTGGGAAGATGGTTGCTGGAGAATCCTACTCTGCCATCTTGCACTGTCCTCTAGATTAGATTATTTTATTTTCTACAGGTGACTTCATGGTGGTCCTTAAGTCTCCCAGTCTTCTTAGCATAGCCAACCTATTGTATATGACATGCTTACATATATATCTTGAACAAATGATTTTAGAGACTCAAAACTGATTTTCTGTTAAAATTATTGGGCATTTACCTTTCAAAAATAGAAAAAGTAATAAAACATCAGTAAAGAATATTTTATGAAACAATCACATTGACAAAAGCTCTTTCTTTAATCACACTCAGGTTCCTTTGAGCTCTCTTCTGGACTAGTCCTCAACTTTAGCCTGTGAAGAATGCAGACTTCCAGCATAAACAATTTCATCCACCCTAGACACTTAGGGATGTTAACATACTCTAGCATGCCTACTTACAGCCCAAGGATGTGTGAAAGAAAAATAAAAATTTGGGATCCCACTTAATTATGCCAAAAGAAAAAACAAAACAAAACAAAAGCTGAGTCATGCAAGAAGCTGTCTTTCCTTTTGTTCATAAGCAGATATCTACAGATAAAAGGTTAAATATCTCCATAGGTAGCTATTCTACATTCACCTTATCTAATATAAAGTGCAAATTTACTGAGTTCAAGATGAATATGTGATTGACTATTCCCCTACCTGTTCCTTTTCTCATGCAGTGTATGAATTACCATATGCTTCCTCTTCCCCTCTAGCCCAGTGTTCCCCTTTAAACACCAAAGCCCTGAAAGTCACCTTTGGAGAAAGGAACAGACCATAGACTGTTTCTGTGATTCCATGTTTATTTATTCCAACTGCATCCTTAACCTTGGCAAAATAAACTTCTAAGTTAATTAAAATCTATATCTCATACTTTTTGATTTATAGATGTGTTCTTGGGGTGATTCAACCACGCCTCTTAAATTACTACCTGAGAAAGCTGCAGGCTGCCCAAAGAATTTATTATTTGTTCTAGCCAACACCTGAGAAGGGATACGCTGTCTCTCAGCCACTTTGAAATGGTAGCAGTGTATCTATGAAAAGCACCTGTTAGCAAACCCAGATGGCCTAATCACATTGACCAATAATACTCCTGCTTTACAATTCTCTGACTCTGCTTGAACCCCACTTTTTCCCCTTTCCTACTATGTCATTATCCCTTTATAATGCCAGTCACCCCTACTGAGATAAAGTTAAGCTCAGTTTACATCAGACTTTCTTCCCTATTGCAGTAGTTACTAAGTAAAAACTGCCTTACTGTCTTTAACAAGTATCCAGCTTTATTTATCTTTGCCAAAATATTTCAAGATATACCATGTGCATGAACTAGAAGACGCAGTATTACAGTAATGTCAATTGTGCCCAGCTTATTCCCTAACTTCAGAGCAATCCCAAGTAAGGTCTGAAAAGTCTGCAGGTATAACTTAACAATCAGATACTAATTAACATAGAAAATGAAAACTCCTAGAAGATCCATTGTCATTTAAAAAAGTATAAAGGAACTCTGCAGTAAGAAAGAGAATCCATTATAAACTTAACTTTGATTCAAATAGAGATGAATGAGCATTCTAAAGGGAGAACAAAGCAGTAGAGAAGGGGAAATAGTTAGGCTTGAGCAGAGTCAGAGAATTGGAAGAGCAGTAGGGTGATTGGCCAATGTGATTAGGATATATGAGTTTGCTAACTGGTATTTTACAAAATATAAGCTTTACTATAAAGTTACTATGATAAAGATGATGTGGCACTAGAACAGAAATATATGGTGAGACCAATGGAAGAGAAGGAAATTAAAATCAAACACATGCCTATAAATAACAAACAATGGGGAAAGGACTCCGTTTAATAAATGGTGCTGGGCAAACTGGCTAGCCATATGCAGAAAGCTGACCACTGGACCCATTCCTTACACCTTATACAAAATTTAACTCCAGTTGGGTTAAAGATTTAAATATAAGACCTAACACCATAAAAACCCTAGAAGATAACCTAGGCAATGCCATTCAGGACATAGGCACAGGCAAGGATTTCATGACTAAAACACCAAAAGCATTGGCAACAAAAGCCAAAATAGACAAATGGAATATAATTAGACTTAAGAGCTTCTGCACAGCAAAATAAACAATCATTAGAGTGAACCAGCAACCAACAGAATGGGAAAAAAAATTTTGCAAGCTACCTATCTGACAAAGGGCTAATATCCAGAATCTACAAAGAACTAAAACAGATTTACAAGAAAAAAAACTAACAACCCCATTAAAAAGTAGGTGAAGGATATGAACAGCCACTTTTCAAAAGAAGACATTTATGTGGCCAACAAACATGAAAAAATGCTTATTGTCACTGGTCGTTAGAGAAATGCAAATCAATATCACATTGAGATACCACCTCAAACCAGTTAGAATGGCGATCGTTAAAAAAATCTGGAGACAGCAGATGCTGGAGAGGATGTGGAGAAATAGAAACACTTTTACACTGTTGGTGGGAGTGTAAATTAGTTCAACCATTATGGAAGACAATGTGATGATTCCTCAAGGATCTAGAAATAGAAATACCATTTGATCCAGCAATCCCATTACTAGGTATATACCCAAAGGATTATAAATGGTTCTATTACAAAGAGACATATGATGGCACTGTTTACAATAGCAAAGACCTGAAACCAACCCAAATGCTCATCAATGATAGACTGGATAAGGAAAATGTGGCACATATATACCATGGAATACTATGCAGCCATAAAAAATGATGCATTCATGTCCTTTGCAGGGACATGGATGAATCTGGAAAACATCATTCTCAGCAAACTGATGCAAAAACAGAAAACCAAACGCCACATGTTCTCACTCATAGGCGGGTGTTGAACAATGAGAATACAGGGGCACAGGGAGGGGAACAGCACACACTGGGATCTGCTGGGGGGTGGTCTGGGGAGGGATAGAGGGAGGTGGAGAGATTGGGGAGGGATAACATTGGGAGAAATACCTAATGTAGGTGATGAGGGGATGGAGGCAGTAAGCCACCATGGCAAGTGTATAACTATGTAACAATCCTGCAAGATCTGAACATATATCCCAGAACCTAAAATATAATTAAAAAATAAAAATCATTTAAAAAATTAAAAATGTAGGAATTATGAGACAAAAAATAAAAAAACACTTGTTTTATAATTGGGATGATATTACCAATCAAGGGAGAAATAATGGACTATTTAATGTATTATTCTGAGACAATTGTTTATCTACTTGAGAAAATTGAACTAGATTTTAATTTCACTTAATTTATAAAAATAGAACATAAAAGTTAAAAAATACCATAATAATACATATTATTATTTATTATTCAAATATAGTATATACTTAAGGCATAAAAATTCATGGACTTGGGCCTATACAATTTCAATTAAACATTTTGAAATAAATATTGCATGGCAATGATGAACAAACAAGGATAAGATTTACTTCTGAGAAAAGTGAATGAATGGTATTTGAGATGAAACACAGGAAGCTTTAAGTTTACCTTTTATAATTTATTTCTTAAGAAAAATAAGCTGAAGTAAATTTGACAAGTCATTACAGTATTTTTAAAGTTACTTTTCCATTTTCTATAACTCTCAGAACATTGGAATTATTCTTAGTAAATTGGGGGTAAAAAGAATGAACATTCATTCAGCTGTTACTCTGTGCCAATTGTGATGCTAAAAGCCTTCATTTACAATTTTATATATTCCTCACAAATACTCTATAAAGTAGTCATCATTTAGGACCAATTTATTTAGAATGAAATTGGATTTCTAAAAGGTTAATTTCTAAAAGGTTTAAAAATCCAGTCATGTCTGATTCCAAAATACAGAAGCATTTTGCTGAACCATAAATTTTTTAAATGTGTCTGTGAAGCAAAGCATGATAAACCCAAAGCTTTTATTAGAGTTTACTTTGTTTCCATAGTTCCCTTAAGCACTAATATAGCATGAAAATATCTAGTGTTTTCCATTGCCATGGTTTCTTAGCATAAATTTTAATACAATTATAAAAAATATTTGCTAATATAAGAATTATATTGTACATTTGCCAAATCATATTAATGTTTTGACCCAGAGAATGGAAGTTATTTCGAATCATCTTCTAAAGTTATTTGCCATTTTCTTTTCAAAGCTGTTAACACAAAACTTGCTATACTAGTCCATTCTCACCCTGCTATGAAGACATACCCAAGACTGGGTAATTTATAAAAGAAGGGGTTGAATTGACTCACAGTTCAGCACAGCTGGAGAGGACTCAGGAAATTTACAATCACAGCAAAAGTAGAAGCAAACATGTCTTTCTTCATGTGGCAACAGGAAGGAGACAAATGAGAAATGGCAGGGTGATGAAGCCCCTTATAAAACCATCAGAACTTATGAGAACTCACTATCATGAGAACAACATTGAGGTAACCACCCTCATGATTTGATTATCTCCCAATGGGTCCCTCCCATGACAAGTGGGGAATATGGAAACTACAGTTCAAAATGAGATTTGACTGGGGACAAAGCCAAATCATTTGATTTTACCATTAGCCCCTCCAAAATTTTATGTCCACTATTTGAAAACACAATAATGCCTTCCCATTCCACTCCAGCATTAACTCATAAGTTCAAGTCCAAAGTCTCATCTGAGACAGGGTGCATCCCTTCCACCTATAAACATGTAAAATCAAAAGCAAGCTAGTTACTTCTTAGACACAATGGGGATACAGGCATTGGGTAAATATGTCTTATCTAACAGAAAGAGTCTACAGGCCCCATGCAAGTCTAACATCTAATAGGGAAGTCATTAAACTTTAACATTGCAAAATAATCTTTGACTCCATGTCTAACATCCAGATCACATTGATGCAAGTTGTGGGCTACCACAACCTGTGGCTATGCAGGGTACATTCTTCCTCTCAGCTGCTTTTACAGGCTGGTATTGTGTCTATGGCTTTTCCAGGCATACAGTAGAAGCTGTCAGTGGATCTACCATTCTGGGTACTGGAGGACAGTGACCCTCTTCTCACCTATCTACTAGGCAGTGTCCTAGTAGAGACTCTGTGTGGGAAGCTATGATTCCACATTTCCTTTCCACAATGCCCTAGCAGAGGTTCCTCATGAGGACTCCACCCATACAACAAACTTCTGCCTGAATATTCTGGCATTTACATAAATCCTCTGAAATCTAGGTACAGGTTTCCCAAACTCAATTTTTGACTTCTGCATACCCACAGGACCAACACCATGTGAAAACTGCCAAGGATTGAGGCTTGCACCCACTGAATCCACAATCCAAGGTTTACCTTGTCTCTTTTTATTCATGGCTGGAGTGGCTGAGATGCAGGATACCAAGTCTCAAAGCTGCGCAGAGGACGGGGGGCCCTGAAACTAGTCCAGGAAACCATTTTTTACTGTAAGGGCTCTGGGCCTGTGATGGGAGGGGTTGCTGTGATGGGAGGGGTTCTCTGGCAAGCCCTGGAAACCTTTTCCTTATTATCTTGGTGATTAACATTTGGATCCTCCTTACTTATGCAAATTTCTTCAGTGGGCTTGGATTTCTCACCAGAAAATGAATTTTTCTTTTCTATGGCATTGTTAGATCACAAATTTTCCAAACTTCAATGCTCCGCTTTCTCTTGAATGCTTTGCCATTTAAAAATTTCTTCTGCCAGATACCCTAAATCATTTCTTTTCAGTTCAAAGTTTCATAAATCTGTAGAGCAGGGGAAAAATACCACCACCCTCTTTCCATACCAAGAGTGACCTTTACTCCAGTCCCCAAGAATTTCCTCATCTCCATCTGGGACCACCTCAGCCTGGACTTCATTGTCCATATCACTATCAGCAGTTTGGTCAAAGACATTAAACAAGTCTCTAGGGAGTTCCAAACTTTCCCACATTTTCCCATCTTCTGAGTTCCCCAAGTCTCTAGGAAGTTTCAAACTTTCCCACATTTTCCTGTCCTCTTCTGAGCCCTCTAAACTGTTACAACCTCTTCCTGTTACCCAGTTCCAATGTTGTTTCCACATATTCAGTATCCTTATAGCAGGACCCTACTCTGCAGTACCAATTTATTGTATTAGTTCATTCTCATACTGCTATGAAAACATACCCAAAACTAATAATTTATAAAGGAAAGAGGTTTAATTGACTCACAGATCAGCATGGCTGGGAAGGTCTCAGGAAAATTACAATCATGGTGGAAAAGGAAGCAAATTCATCCTTCTTCACATGCCAAAGGAAAGAGAAGAATAAGCAAAGGGAGTAGAAAAGTCCCTTATAAAGCCATCAGATCTCATGAGAACTCACTCACTATTACAACAACAGCATGGAGGTAACCACCCAAGTGATTCAATTACCCCACACTGGGTTCTTCCCATGAGATGTGAGGATTACGGGAATAACAGTTTAAGATGAGATTTTGGTCAGACACAGTCAAACCATATCGTTTACCTAAAGGAAAATTTGCCCGTGACACTTGCTGTTTCAATTACTCTGCTTCTGGGTTTCCTGTCTAGACATTTAAAACTAGAAAAGTGGTTTCAGATTGAGGAAAAATGAAAGATTGAAATAGTTACTTTCTTTTGACTTTGTGGGTAAAATTAGCCAGTAAAGTTGAACGTAGAAAATAGGAAAATGAATTACATTTTAACCAATTTATTTCTATTCCTGTTTAATAATACATACTTTGTGTAAGATACATACTTTGTGGTGAAATTGCTGCTGTATCTAGAGAATACAAATATTTAATGTCATTACATATTTTTAAAATATTGCTCACAGTGATTAGACTATTTGATTTTACAAAAACAGTATATAAATTTTCCCGGGTGGCCAAAATATAAGTAACATATGGTACTGTCAGAACTTTTGGTTTGTATGAATCTGATTGATGTAAAATGCTATTGTTATTTTAATTTGTATCTCTTGATTCCAGTAGAGTTGGGGATTTTTTTCTAACATTTTAATGTTTTCTGTGAATTGCCCATTCAAATCCCATATATACTTATAAAATTTGTTTATTCTTAATTTTTATGTTGATTTATGGGAGTTGTTTATATATGCTGGATACCAATCTTTTGTCAGTTATAGATGTCAGAACTGTTTTTACTAAGCCAATAAAATGTTGGTATTCTGTGTACTTAGCCAGAAGTTCTGTTATATTATTTTATTAAAATAATCTAGGAAATGTAGATATAGGGGAATATGATTGATAGATACATTCATTCCAGGTGTACCAGAAGCTTATTTGAAAATAAAAATCTCACTTGTTTAGCCCTCTTTCTGATAAAGACCAAAGACCAATTTTGGATCCCTCTAAAATGTTTAATTTTTATGGTTTCCAACCTTTTGCCATCTCTAAACTTTTTTAAATTCTAAAATATGCTTCACTATGGGAAGTAAATAACTTTGCAGTCTTCTTTGCTGTTTTCTCACTTATAGAATAGAGGTACTGATATCTATTTTACATCATTGTTAGGAGGATAAAATGAGGCAATATGTGCTTTATGTAATACGTTATGATTAACTGTTAAAATACTAAAATAAAGCCTCAAATTTTAAATGCTTTAACAATCTTGCAAAGAAATGGAAAAGAGAATATTGTAAGGCCGTAGATAATATAGGGACATAAGCTTAAGAGAGTTAGCAAGCACTGAAGCAACTTAGATTATTGGGCTGCTTTCAGATCCAGATGTCCTAAAGCTTCTGTAAATAAGACACAAAGTGAAAAGAAGTGGGCTCATCCTAAGCATAAATTCTGGTCTGACACATCAACACATGAATCTGGTATCCAAACTGATCTATGCCTTCAGAGAAAGGAGACCTAGTACAAATAAATTTAAATACAGATGCTGCTTGCTTTTGCCAAAGAAACACTAGAGCATATAACAATATGGCATACTTAAACCCAAACACATAAATACGCTACATGCATGCAGTCTAACTATACCGATAAAAACACAGATTTGCAGAATGGAATTGATATTTTTAATTAATTAATTATTTTTTTTAAGAGGCAGGATCTCATTATGTTGGCCAGGTTGGAATGCAGTGGCTATTCACAGGTGCAATCCCACCACTGATCAGCATGGGAGTTTTGACCTGTTCTGTTTCCAATCTAGGCCAGTTCACCCCTCCTTAGGTAACCTGGTGGTCCCTGCTCCCAGGAGGTCACCATATTGATGCCGAACTTAGTGCAGACACCCGACTAGCATAGCACACTACAGCCCAGAACTGCTGGACTCAAGCGATCCTCCAGCCTCAGCCTACCAAGCAGCTGGGACTACAAGCACATGCCACCACACAAGGCTAGAATTTATTTTAGCTCCTCTCTCCTGCTGCCTTGTAGTAGTAGTGACCTAACTACTCTTTGTCTATAGAAAACTTATTTAAATTATAATGACATAGGTAGGCCAGAGACAAAAGAATAAAATATATATATGCCATAAAAACGCTAATCAAAAGAAAATAGCAGTGTTATATTAAAATCAGACAAAATGTGTTTCAAGAAAAGAATATTATCAAAGAGGTGTATTAACAAAATAATAAAACAGTCAATTCGTCTAGAAGACATAATATTTCTGTATGTATAAAACAACAGAGCTGCAAAACACATGAAGCAAAAACAAACAAAACTAAACCAAGAAGACATATCCACAATTATAATTGAAGACTTCAACTACTCTCTCAATAATTGAAACAATCACTAAACAAAAAAATCAGTTATAAAAGAGAGGAACTGCACAACATCATCAATCAACAGAATGTAATTGACGTTTATAGAAGACTTAATAACAACAGAACACACATTATTTTCATGCATACATGACATGCTAACTAAAATAGACCATATCTTTGGGTTATAAAACATACCTTAAAAATGTGAAAGAATTTATCACTGGACAGAAGGGTGAAAAGAAAATAATAAAAATTTGAAAATGGAAAGGAATAAAAACCAGATAAATCTTGTCCTCTGACCATAGTAAATTTAAACTAAAAATCAGAAATGGAAAGTTAAAACTATCAAAAGACTTGGAAATTAAACATATTTCTAAATAATCTATGACTCAAAAATAAAATCTCAGGGGAAATAAATATACTTAACTGATTAAAAATATAACATATCAAAATATGTAGGATGTAGCTATAGCATTGCTTAAAAGGAAATTTAACATAGTAAGTGCCTCTATTAGAAAGGAACAAAGGTCTCAAAGTAAAAATCTAAGTCACCATCTAAGAAGCAAAAGGAGAGGTCCTCAAGATTGGTGACTAAAGGCATTTGGCACTCCACTCCTTCACAAAGAAGAACCAAAATAGCAATTAGATGATCACACTTTGAATAGAGAATCTAAAAGGCAACATTGGAATTCTACAGAGAAGTGAAATAAAACACCTGAGAGACAGCAGTAGAGGAAAACAAAGCATCAGCCATCAAGATCAACGGGTAGCCTGGAGATGCTCCCTAATGCAAGGAAAAGGTTAGTGAGAGATCCACAGCGATCCAGATTTCCACCATAGACTCTTAGAATTCTAGCCATGAGAGAGCACCTCAATCATCAAGAATCCTGAGACTAGGGATCTGCCTGGAGCTTGCATGACAGCATTGCTCTAAAGAGGGAGCCCATGCTAAGCCTCACACACCCTGACACCAAGCAGCCACAGCACAGCACCATTTTGAAAGTCTAGAGTCCATCTGACTTCATCCTGTCCTGGAGCTCAACAACCCTTGCATCTCCAGAACCCTGAAGCCCCACTGACATCCCCCCATATCTACCCCAAGAGCTTCAGTGGTGCTCAGCAGTGGCAAAGGGTCTCCAGCAGTATAGCCCACACAGCATTCTGTACCTTGGGAAACAGGCAGTGTGGTGCCCTCAGGAGGCTTCCCCTATGACAAAGTGAACCAAGGCATTTGCTCAGAGAGCTTTAAAACCATCTGCCTGTGGTAGCTGCTACTGACAGCAACCCACCCTTCCTCTCATCACCAGGGTTACTGTGAACTTGTGCATGCCTAGGAGACAGGTTCTCCCTGACCACCACCTACACAGCCACTGCAGCCATCACAGAAGGCCGAAGTATGTGTTCCTCAGAACCTGAAAAACAACTAAGTAAGGCTGTTGCCCCTGAAAATGACTCTGCCTCCCCCAACAGCAGAGCTGCAGCACACTCGCACATACACTGCAGATGGGCTCTCCTTGTCTGCTACTGTCACTGACATTGCAACCCAAACAAGTTGCACAGGAATCACCCCACACTGCCTACCATAGCATATGTCCATGCATAGGAGTGGAAAAACCTAAGGACAGGCCTGCCTGGCCTATAACAGCCCCTCTCCCTACAACAGCTGAGCATACTTCTGATATGGTTTGGCTATGTCCCTGCCCAAATTTCTTCTTAAATTGTAGTTCCCATAATCCCCACATGTGGTGGGAGAGACTCAGTGGGAGGTAATAAAATCATAATGGCAGTTACTCCTATGCTATTCTCATGATAGTGAGTTCTCATGAGATCTGATGGCTTTATAAGGAGCTTCCCCTTTTGCTCAGTTCTCATTCTCCTCTCTCCTACTGCCTTGTAAGGAAAGATGTGTTTGCTTCCCCTTCTGCCATAATTGTAAGTTTCCTGAGGCCTTCCCAGCACTGTGGAACTGTGATTCAATTAAGCCTCTTTGCTTTATAAATTACTCGACCTTGGCTATGTCCTTACAACAGCATGATTGTGAACTAATACAGTAAATTGGTTCCAGGAGTGGGGTGCTGTGTAAAGATACTCAAAAATGTGGAAGCAACTTTGAAACTGGGTAACAAACAGAGGTTGGAACAGTTTGGAGGGCTCAGAAAAGCACAGAAATATGTGGAAAAGTTTGAAACTTCCTAGAGATTTAGAGGGCTCAGAAGACAGACAGATGTGGGAAAGTTTGGAACTTCCTAAAGTCACCCCTTCACAGGCCACCACAGGAAATAACAGATGCTTATAAAAAAATCAGCTCTTGTAAGACTCACTCATTATTATGAGATGAGCATGGGAGAAATTGTCCCCATGATACAATTGCTTCTACCTCGTCCCAAACTTGACATATGAAGATTTTTACAATTCAGGGTGAGATTTGCATGGGGATATAGAGCCAAACAATACTATTCTCTACCAGGTCCCTGCCGAATCTCATGTACTCATATTTTAAAACACAATCATGCCTTTTCAACAGTCCTCCAAAGTCCTAACTCATTTCAGCATTAACCCAAAGGTCCAGGTCCAAAGTCTCATCTAAGATTAGGCAAATCCCTTCCGCCTATGAGCCTGTAATACCAAAAGCAAGTTACGTATCTCCTAGGTATAATGTGGGTACAGGCATTGGGTAAATACAACCATTCCAAATGGAAGAAATTGGCCAAAACAAAGGGGCTGCAGGCCCCATGCAAGTCTGAAATCCAAAAGAAAAGTCATTTAATCTTAAAGTTCCAAAACGATCTCCTTTGATTCCATGTCTCACATCCAGGTCATGCTGATGCAAGAGGTAGGCTACCACAGCCTTGGGCAGCTCTGCCCTGTGTCTTTACAGGGTACATCCCCCCTGCCTTCATGGGCTAGACATGAGAGCCTGTGACTTTTCTAGGCACACAGGGCAAGCTCTTGGTGGATCTGCCATTCTGGGGTGCAGAGGATAGCAGCCCTCTTCTCACAGCTCCACTAGGCAATACCCTAGTGTGGATTGTGTGTGTGGGCTCAAACTTGACATTTCCCTTCTGCACTGGCCTAACAGAGGCTCTCCATGAGGGCTCTGCCCCTGTAGCAAACTTCTGCCTGAACATCCAGGCATTTACATACACCCTCTGAAATCTAAGCAGAAGTCTCCCAACCTCAATTCTTGACTTCTGTGCACCCACAGGCCCAACACGACATGTAAGTCACCAAGGCTTGGGGCTTGCACCCTCTGAAGTAAAAGCCTGAGCTGCATAGTAGCCCCTTTTCGCCATGGCTGGGACTGACACAGCTAGGATGCAGGGCACCATATCCTCCAGGAGCACAGAGCAGAGGGGCTCTAGGCCCAGACATGAAAGCATTTTTTTCCCACTAGGCCTCTGGGTCTGTGATGGGAGAGGCTTCTCAGAATGTCTTTGACATGCCCTGGAGATATTTCCCCATTGTTTTGGTGATTAACATTCAGCCTCTGGTTACTTATGAAAAATTCTGCAGCAGGCTTGAATTTCTTCCCAGAAAATGGGTTTTTATTTTCTGTTGTGTTGTCAAGTTACAAATTTTCCAAACTTTTATTCTCTCCTTTCTCTTGAACATTTTGCCACTTAGAAATTTCTTCTGCCAGATATCCTAAAACATTTCTCTCAAGTTCAATCTTCCACAGATTTCTAGGGCAGGAGCAAAATGCTGCCGGTCTCTTCGCTAAAGCATAGCAAGAGTCATAATTGCTCCAGTTCACAAGAAGTTCTTCATCTCTACCTGAGTCCACCTCAGCCTATCACTGTCAATATTTTGATAAAAGCCATTCAATAAGTCTTTAGGAAGTTCCAAACTTTCCCACATCTTCCTGCCTTCTAAGCCCTCTAAACTATTTCAACCTCTGCTTGTTACACAGTTTCAAAGTCACTTCCACATTTTTGGGTATCTTTACAGCAACACCCCATTCCTGGCACCAATTTACTACACTGGCCCATTTTCACACTGCTGTGAAAAAACAACAAAGACTGGATAATTTATGAAGAAAAAAGGTTTTATTGAGTTACATTTTCTTAGTGCTGTAGAGTCCTTAGGAAACTTACAATCATGGGAAAAGGCACCTCTTCACAGAGTGGTAGGAGAGAGAATGAGTGTCAGCAGGGGAAATGCCAGATGTTTATAAAGCCATTAGATATTGTGAGACGCACTCATTATCATGAGAATAGCATAAGGAAAACCACATCTGTCGTCCAATTATTTCCACTCTGTCCTGCCCTTGACATGTGGGGATTAATACAATTCATGGTGAGATTTGGGTGGGAACACTGAGCCAAACCATATTACACCCTCTGTCTAGATTTCAAAGAATGTATGAAAAAAACCTGGGTGATGAGGCAGGAACCTGCTGACAGGTTGGAGACCTCACAAAGAGCTTTTATTAAGACAGCAACAAGGGGAAATGCAGGGTTAGAGCCCAGACACAGAATCCCCACTGGGTGACTGCCTAGTGGAGCTGTGAGAAGGGGTTTTGTTAGTTCATTTTATTTCAAGCTGCTGATAAAGATGTACCTAAGACTAGGCAATTTACAAAAGAAAGAAGTTTAATGGACTCACATTTCCACATGGATGGGGAGGCCTCATAAACATGATGGAAGGTGAAATGCATGTCTAACATGGCAGCAGACAAGAAAAAAAGAGATTGTGCAGGAAAATTCTTCTTTATAAAACTATCAAATCTTGTGAGACTTGCTACCATGAGAAAAATACAGAGGAAAACCACCCTATGATTCAATCATCTCCCGCTAAGTGTATCCCACAACATATGGGAATGATGTAAGCTACAATTTAAGGTGAGATATGAAAGGGGACACAGCCTAACAATATCAGGAGCCAGCTTGCACCCTGCGCCTGGAAGAGCCACAGGCACTCAACAACTTGTGAGAGCAGCCTTAGGGGCTGAACCCTGCAAACCCACACAGGTGGAGATTCTTGAGGCCTTGGGAACTCACCCCTTGAATGTGGATGTGGGGCATGGAGTAAAAAAAGATTATTTTGGAGCTTTGAGGTTTAATGACTTCCCTGCTGAGTTTTGGACTTACATGGAGCCTGTATCCCCTTTCTTTTGGCCAATATCCCCCTGTTGGGATGGGAATATTTGCCCAGTGCCTATACTGCTATTGAATCTTGGAAGTAAATAACTTGCCTTTGAATTTATAGGTTCATAGGCAAAAGGAATTTTTCTTGTCTTGGATAAGACTTTGAACTTTTGAGTTAATGCTGGAATGAGGCAAGACTTTGGGGAGACTACTGAGAAAAGATAACTGTATTTTGACATGTGAAAAGTACATGAGATTTAGGAGGTGATAGGAGCACAATGGTAAAGTTTAAATATTTGTCTCTGCCCATATCTCATGTTGAGATTTAATCCCCAGTGTTGTAAGTAGGGCCTGTTTGAAGATGTTTACATCATGGGAGCAGATCCCTTATAAATGGTTTTGGTCATCCCAATCCCATTGATGGTAAGTGAGCTCTTGCTCTGAATTAACATGAGTTCTAATCACTTAAAAGTATGTGACAGCTGGCCTGACATGGTGACTCATGCCTGCAATCCCAGCACTTTGGGATGCCAAGACAGATGGACCATCTGAAGTCTGGAGTTCGAAACAAGCCTGGCCAACATGGCAAAACCCATCTCTCCTGAAAATACAAAAATTAGCCTGGTGGGGTGTCACATGTCCGTAATCCCAGCTACTCAGGAGTTTAAGGCACAAGAATAACTTGAACCCAGGAGGTGCAGGTTGCACTGAGGCTATATCACCACACTGCATTCCAGCATGGGCAACAGAATGAGAATCTGTCTCAAAAAAAAAAATTATGTGACAGCTTCCTCCCTACTACTTCCTTCTGCCTTTTCCATGTAGTATATCTGCTCCCACTTCATATTCTGCCATGAGTAAAAGCTTCCTGAGGCCCCCTCAGAAGCAGATGCCTGTGCTACAATTCCTGAATAGCCTGTGGAACAGTGAACCAATTAAACCTCTTTTCTAATAAATTTCCTAGCCTCAGATATTTCTTTATAGCAATGCAAGAATGGCCTAATACACAAAGACAAAGAGAGAATTCCAAAAGCATCAAGAAAAACCTGTCTAGTCACATACAAGGAAGTTTCATCAGACTACCAACTGGTTTTCAGTAGAAATCCTACAGGCCAGAAGAAAATGGGATGATATATTCAAAGAGCTAAAAGAAAATCAAACTAAGCCAAGAATACTCTGGCCAGCACATTTTAGTTTATAAATGAAGAAGAAATAAAACCTTTTTGAGCAAGTAGAAACTAAAGAAATGCATCAGCACTAGACTAGCCCTATAAAAAATTTTTAAAAGAATTCTCCACATTGAAAAGAAGGACAGTATCTAACATTATGAAAACACAAAGGAATAAAACATATTGATAGAGCAAAGACAAAAGGTAATAAGAGAAAGGGCTCAAAGTTAGCACTACTACTAAATCACAATGATAAATAACAGGAGAGAAAGAAAGGAAACAACCAGAAAAAAAATTAACACAATGACAGGAATAAGTTCTGACATATCAATACTAATCTTGAATGAAAATGGATTAAATTTTCCATTTAAAGATATAAAGGAATGTATTGGAAAAAACATGTCCACCTATACGCTGCCTATAAGAGACTAACTTCACCTGTGCAGATACAAATAGACTAAAAGAAAACTTAAAAAAGCTTATTGAAACAAATAAAAACAACATACCAAAATCTATGGAATACAAAAAAGTAGTGTTAAAAGAAAAATTTATAGTAATAAATGCCTAAATCAAAAAATTTGAATGGTTTTGAATAATCAAGCTAAAATGTATCTCAATTAACCGGAAAAGCAAGAACAAAACTTCAAGTTAGTAGAATGAAAAAATAAAGAACAGGGAAGAACTATGCAAAGAATGAGTGAAATAAAAATTTGGGTTTTTTGGAAAGATAAAATTTATAAACTGATAGCTACATTAACCAAGTATAAATGAGATTATAGTCAAATAAACAAAATCAGAAACAAAGAGGTAACACGACAACTGATAGCACAGAAATGCAAAAGATCACCAGAGAGCACTACAAACAAATATATTTTTAAAAAATCTGGAAAATATTGAGAAAGCAGATAAATTCATGGACATATAAACCTACCAGTCTTGAATCAGGAAAAGAGAAAGAGAAAACATGAACAGAACAATAACAGGCATCAAGATTGAATTTGTATTAAAAAATCTCCCAAGTTGGAAAAGCCCAGAACATTATGACTTCACTGCCAAATTCTACTACACTGACAAAGAAGGACAACAATTCTTCTTAAACTATTCCAAAAAAATTAAAGAGGAGGAAATTCTATGAAGGCAGGGTTGCACTGATATGAAAACCATATAAGGACACAATAAAAAAGAAAACTAAAGTCTAATATTTCTAATAAAAATAAACACAAGAATTTTTAACAAAGTACAACCAAAGAAAATTCAAAAGCATATCAAAAAGAATATACCATGATTAAATGGGATTTACACCAGTAATGTAAGGATAGTTCAGCATATGCAAATCAATAAATGTAAGCCATTCACATTAAAAATATGAAGAACAAAACCATTTGATCATCTCAATAGATTCAGAAAAAGAATTCTATAAAATTAAACATCTTTTATGAAAAAAGCTTTCAAAAAAGTAGACACAGAAAGAAAATACCTCAAAAGAATAAAGTGCATTTCTGACAAACACATAGCTATATCATACTGAGTGGAGAAAAGTGGAAAGCCTGTTCTTTAAGAACTGAAATTAGCCAAAGATGCCCACTTTCACCACTGTTGTTAAACATAGTACAGCAAGTTCTATCCAGAGCTATTTGGCAATGGAAAAAATAAAAGTAATCAAAATTCGAAAAAAAGTCAAATTATTTCTTTATTCAAAACACGTGTTCTTATATCTATTAAAAAAAAACAAAACAAAACTATAGTCTCTACCAAAAATCTCTTAGATCTGATCAATTTAGTAAAGTTGTAGGATACAAAATCAGCATACAAAACTTACTATTTCTATATGCTGAGAATAATCTGACTGAAAAAGAAATCAAGAAGGTGATCTCATTTTCAATAGGTACCAATGAAATAAAATAAAATACTTGGGAATGTATTTATCCAAGGAAGTGAAAGACTTCTATGAGGAAAATGACAACACTAGTTAAATTAATTGAAAAGAATACAAACAAATGGAAAGAAATTCCATACTCTCAAATTAGAAGACTTAATCTTGTTAAAATAACCATATTACCCAATGCAATCTACAGATTCAATGTAGTCCTTATCAAATACCAAGGCATTTTTCACAGAAATAGAAAAAATTCTAAAAATCATATGGAAGCAAAAAAGTACCCAAATAGCCAAATAAATCTTGAGCAAAACAAACAAATCTTGAGGTATCATGCTATCTGACTTCAAAATATATGACAAGGCTGTAGTAATCAAAATGGTATGATATTGATATAAAATAGGCACATAAACCAGCAGAACAGAATTGAGAACCCAGAAACAGATTTACGTATTTTAGCCCCCCGATTTTGATAAAGGCACCAAGAACATACACTGAGGAAAAGATGTCCTTTTTAATAAATGGTTTTGGGAAACTGGATATCCATATGCAGAAGAATGAAACTAGAACTCCGTATTTTACCATATACAAAAATCAACTCAAAATGAATTAAAGACTTAAATATAAGATTCAAAACTATAAATCTTCTACAAGAAAGCATAGGGGAAACATTCCAGGATATTAGTCTAGGCAAAGATTTTATGATTAAAAACCCAAAAGCACAAGCAAAAAAGAAAAACAAAAATACATAAATAGCACTATATCAAACTAAAAAGCTTTGCCAAAGGAAACAATCAACACAGTTAAAAGAAGCTGAATGAAAAGATATATCTGCAAGCTATTCATCGGACAAGGAACTAATATCCAGAATATTCAAGGAACTAAAAAAAAACTCAAAAGAAAAGACATACAAATATCAACATATATATGAGAAAACGTTCAACATCACTAACCATCTGCAACTGTTCAATGGTGAGCTGTGGGTCCTGCATCAGCCTACACATGCTCCTCTACTCTGCAGCGTTCAAAACCAAACTCACTGATCCCAAAGTAGTTACTCCCATGATCCAGTTTAGTAAAGGTTTCTCAGGAAGCTGACGATATCAATCCACAAAATAAAACTTTTTTTTTTAATTTTACTTTTTAGTTTTAATAGTTACTTAGTTTTGCCTCCCCCAGCCCTTGCTCCAACCACTTCACCATTGACTACCTTTTTGGTAACCAGAGGACTCAGAGTCATTTTCTTTCGCCCTAGCATAATTTTTTCCCTTCGTGGGTAGCTTTGAGGCTAGCGATTTGAGCTCAGACAGACCTACACCTCAGCTTAGTGCAGCCTCAAAGCTCAACCCAGCACTTTCTTTCCTTCATTTTAGCAATTATAGATAACAATAACCAAGGGGTTGAATATTTTGCTTTTTGCGTCTTAGTTTGCATCATTTTATGCATTCATTGAAACAAATCCCCAGGCATTTGAGTCATCTCTAAATTCCACTGGTAACTTTCACCTTTGGTGAACATGATGCAGCACAGCTGCAGCTCCATTCCAAAGATGATATTACAAAACAACATACCAAAACCTATGGAATACAACAAAAGTAGTGCTAAAGAAAAATTTATAGTAATAAATGCCTAAACCAAAAAAATTTGAATGGTTTTGGATAATCAAGCTAAAATGTACCTCAATTAACTGGAATGCAGCCGCATAGGAATCAAAGTTTTCTCATTTCAGCCCTTTTATCCTTTCTCTTTCTAACCATTTAGTTTTATCGTATTTTTTTTTCTTTATTTGAAACAACTTTTAAATAGCCTCTCAAATAGAAAAAAATTACTTTTCCTTTAAGCAAAACCACATCTTAGAGTTTTTTATAAACTTCTTTCCCAAAATTACATATTTTTCTTTATACAAACACTCTGTATGTACAATAGTTTCTTCTATATAGAACAGTTTTAATTACATATATTAATGACTAGTCTAATGCTTAGCAATCCAAATTTCTAATAAAAACTCTAGAATTACTTAGTTTACCATAGCATGACTTTTAGATTTTAAATCATTGAAGAAAGTTCTGAAATTAGTTTTATTTACCAAAGATTATTAAACCATGTGAACTAACAGGTATTTGAGCTTTTATTTTTCTGATAAGATATTTGATTTATGTACTTAATTTCTCTTTAAGTCAATTAATTAGAGCTTGTTTGAATATTTTGTAGTGAAATATCACACAAGACACATATAAACATAATAGACATGCAGAAAGAACGTATGTTTATAAGGTTTTCATTTCCCAGTTTTCAGTTTTACCCCAACTTTAGACTGTCAATCTGTTAACTAGCTGTTTCTTGCCCTAAACAATTGTTAGGGAAGCAACTCTAAATTTGCATCTCCAAGGACAGGACTTAGAGGGAACGGGTAGAAAATTTACATCTCAAAGACACAAAACTTAGATTCAAACAAAGGCAGGATTTGTTATGTAAACTTTAAGACATTCTCTTCCCCATAAAGTTTCTAGTAGTTTAAGTGCAGAGACAGGTAAGCCTTTAAAAATTGAGATTTCTTTTAAATATGTAAATTGATTTTACAAAGAGTTTCAAAGGCTGATTTAGTTTGATAGGTGGTCTTTTCAACTTTGCTTGTTTCTTAGATTACTAATTTTAGGGTGGAGTTCTTTAAGGAACTGGGCTAAAAAAGCATGAAGTTTTTAGGGCTTGAACCATGCTTTTCTTATCCATATATGCAAAGGCCAAGCAGTCCCCTGAAGCAAGGACCATCTCCTGCAAATAACTGTCCTTAACACCTCTAACACTAGCTTTTGCCCACCATCACACTACCAACCATCAAACACACATCAAGGTCAAAACCTTTCACAATTTCAAGCATCTATGGCACTCCCCAAAAAGCCACAAAGACTTCAATACAAAAGAGAGCAGAGTTTTATCTGTCCACTTACAACTTTGGGGGTACCATGAGGAAAAATAGGTTTCTCTCCAAAAGAGAAATCTGGGGCCCTTTCCATTTTCTCCAACGGATCCCAGGCTGTCATAATTCTTTCTTTTGTTGTCCCCTAATGTGGCTTTGAGGATGGCAAGAGGAAGGAGGGATGGGCAGAAGGAAATAGAGACATAGGATTCAGTTGACTGAGAAATTTTACAGAGAGAGAACAGAGGCCTTAAAACAATACATAAGTAGCCTGGGTGCAGTGGCTCACACCTGTAATCCCAGCACTTTGGAAGGCCAAGGCGGGCAGATCACTTGAAGTCAGGAGTTCAAGATCAGCCTGGTTAATATGGTGAAACCCCATCTCTATAAAAATACAAAAATTAGTCGGGCATGGTGGAGCACACCTGTAGTCCCAACTACTCTGGAGACTAAGGTGGAAGAATCACTTCAACTGGAGAGGTGGAGGCTAGAGTGAGCTGAGATCTCACCACTGTACTCCAGCCTGGGCTACAGAGTGAGACTCTGTTTCAAAACAAAACAAAACATTAAGTGTACATACATAGCCCAGATATTAGCTTTAACTGTCAATTTTTTACTATCAGGCTCTTCAAGAGAAACCTTTTTCCAATTGTAATCCTTACTAAAGCCATTTTACTTTGCTTCTGCTAGCTGGACTTCTGTCACCAAATAGGCAGCCCACAGAAGTGGCCATCTGCTGCAGTGGCTGCTCACCACCATTCCTTACCACAGGGTGGTAGATGGCTCTCAGCTAACCATTTGTCTAAACATGCTGGTGCTTACAACACATCCTTATACTCATGCAGAAGTATCTAAAAGGTAGAGCCACATCACTCCAAATAGAAATGGCTGCCACCTGGGATGTCCCTCATGAACTTCTTCCATGGATGATTCATTCCCTTTGCCCACTTCTTGGTCTCTCAGCTCCGGGCCTGGCTTGCCACAAGTTTCACAGTGGGCAGTTCTATGCAAACCTATCTGATATGGTTTGGCTGTGTGTCCCTACCCAAATCTCATCTCAAAGTGTAATCCCCATAATCCCCACTTGTCAAGGGAGCAACCTAGTGGGAGGTGATTGGATCATGGGAGTGGTTTCTTCCATGCTTTTTTTTTTATAATAGTGAGTGAGTTCTCACAAGATTTGACTGTTTTATAAGCATTTGACAATTTCTGCTCCACACCCTTTCCCTTGTCTGCTATCATGTAAAACAGGCCTGCTTCCCCTTCACCATGATTGTAAGTTTCCTGAGGTCTCCTCAACCATGTGGAACTGTGAATCAATTAAATCTTTTTTATTTATAAATTACCCAGTCTTGGAAAGTTCTTTATAGCAATGTGAAAACAGGCTAATACACTATCCCAAAGTCTGAGGAGGCTGAGAGGCCAAAGGAAAAGGCTGACAAATACGATTGCCTAGAAAGAAAGATGCAATAGGGACTTATGAACAGAAGCCATGCCTGTGTCACAGGCAGCAGTGAGATGAGATCATGGATCCCCGCCTCGATTTACTTTATAAAGCCAATACCTGATACAAAAATTAAAGATGTCTTTTAAAGATGAACGTCCTTTGTGAATAAAGATGCAAATATTCCCAACAAAACATTAGCGAATCCAATCCAGAATATATAAAAAGAATGTATGCCACAGCCAAGAGAATTTTTTCTCCCCAAGGATGCAAGTTTGGTTTAATATATAAAAAATATTTATATAATTTATCACATTAATTTTTTAAAGAAAAAAATTACAAGATATCAATTGATAGAGAAGAGGTATTTAAAAAAAAACATTAATAATAAAACTCTCAGAAAATTAGAAAGAAACTTCTTCAACCTGACAAAAAGCATCCACAAAAAGCTTACAGTTAATATCACATTCAATATTGATATACTAAATGTTTTTCCCCAAAGATTAGAAATAAAGCAAAGATGCTCATTGTTACCACTCATATTTAACAGTACTGAAAGTCTTAGCTGGTGTAACAAGGCAAGACAAAGAAATAAAAGGCATAATCATTAGAAATAAATAAATAAAATTGTTTGTAATTGTAGACAGTATGACAATTATAAGGCATCTACCAAAACAAAACAAACAAACAAAAAGAAAAATCATTTCTAGAACGAATGAGTAGCAAGGTCATAGGATATAAGGGAAATTCAAAAAATTGAAAATATCTATATGCTAGCAATGAACAACTGGCAATCAAATTTTAAAGCACAATACCATTTACAATTACTACAAATGAGGAACATTTAAGTATATATCGAACAAAAAATGTAGAGAATCTACATTCTAAAAACATGCTGGTGAAGGCAATCAAAGATGATCTAACTAAATGGAGAGGCATAATGTGTTCATGTTTTGCAGTATTCAACATACTAAAAGTGTCAATTTTCCTCATATTAAAATACAAGCATACTACACTTGCTACCAAAATATCAAGAAAATTAGTTAGAAATACAAACCAGGTAATTCAAAAATGTATATAAAAGGCCAGATGACCTAGCCTAGCCAAAACAGACTTTCATAAACAAAACTGATCACCAAACAAAATTAATCACTGAAGAATTTGAACTAAGGAGAAACTAATTTCTACAGGCAGAATAAAGCCTGAAAATGAAAAATTCATTCAGTGGGCCATAGTTTTACCCTAATAGCCAATCCAAATAAAGGCATTATAAGAAAGGAATTCTGTAGACCAATATCTCTTATGAACATAAACACAGAAATCCTCAGCAAAATATTAGCAAATTTAATAAAATGTATAGGTCAGAACAAATATATCACCAGAGAAGACTGGCAGATGAAAAATAAGGATATAAAAAAATCCTCAGCACCATTTGTCATTAGGTAATTGCAAATTTTAAAAAAAAATGAGATACCACTATACATCAGTTAGAATGGCTAAAATTTAAAAAAAAAAAAATTGAAAATACCAAACATTGGCAAGGATGTGGAGCAACAGAAACTTTTGTTTACTTTTGGTGGGAATGCAAAATGCTACAGTCACTTTGAAAAAAATTTTGAAAGTTACTTGCAAAGCTAACATAGTCTTATCATATGATCCAGTAATCATAGTACTAGACTTTGGTCCAATTGATTTGAAAAAATATGTCCCAGAAGAGAAAAATAACATTAGATAAAAACTATGGAATTTATTAATAATAGTGTATCAATATTGGCTCATTAATTATAATAAATGTGTCATGCTGATACAAAAAATGTTAGTGTTACAAATAATATGAAAGATATAAATAGTCAAGGAAATGGAGTACAAGATACATGGAATTCTCTGTACTAACTTCTCAATTTTTCTGTAAATCTATAACTCTTCTAAATATTAAGGTCTATTTAAAAAATGAAATGAAATCACTTTTCATGGCAAGGTAAAACAACATTAAGCACTCAGTATATTTCAATATCAGAGAAATTTGTTTAGATTTTTTGCACAGGTATAAAAAATGTATCCCTAACTAAATTGAGAAATTAGGTACGTTAAGATATAGTGAGCTCCAATTTTTTTTTCAAAGAATCTGTATGTCAGTCTGTTCAGCTCTCTTATTCTTTGATTCTCCATTTTAAAGTTTAACTTCCTGGTTCTCTTTGCACCCTTGTCTCTAGTTTCAGTAAACAACTTTCCTGACAGCTCTAAACAGTAGTTCACATCATTTCTCCTGATCACTTGCTCTGACCTGGTCTTCCTGCCAAATTACCAACCCTCGACCATGGCTTGTACTCCTGCTCTCTTTAAAACAGCCAATCAGAATTAATGTAGACTGTGCGGTCCAACCCTAGCCAATAGGGGAATGACATAGCAGTAGGGGCTCCCTGCGTCAGAAATAAGAACCCCTTCACCTCCCTTATCCAGGTGTGCCCTCATCATTGCTCCATCTGTGAGACGCATCCTTCTATAAGAGTAAAAATTGCCTTGCTAATAAAATTAAACTTATGTTCAAGTGCCAGTTTCTTTGTAGCACTGAGGAATGAGCATTTTTGTTTCCAGCAGGTAGAACATAGTCTGCAAAATACTTCTAGAATTCAAGGTACCTGTGAAAAGAATGATACACAGAAGAAAGCTTTTAAAACAGAAGGCTTAAAATCCTGTGTATTTAAAGAGAGAGGAACAAAAATTTCCAAGAAGGATGTATTAAAATTGTTGATTTCTTACATTATGAAGGAAGACCTACCCTCAAAACATATCCAAGTTCACATAATTCACAATCACACAGAATTTTAGGGTCAAAAAAATGAGCATCTCTGGTTACCCAACCATATGCCTTATAGAACAAACAGGAAAAAATGGAGAAAGAAGACAGATGTTTCCAAATTGAATCAACTTACTTACAAACATAATTTTTAAAATATCTGTAAAGTTTCCTCAAGGCAAAATAATCAGATTAAACAATTGGCTCTTCACTACAGCATGTTAAGTAAATCATAGAGCTACCAGGATGATGTCTTTGGATTACCGCCCAGGTACTATTGCATACAGATCAGAAAAAACAGCCACCAATAGGAAAGAATTTGGGTGCTCAATTTGTCAGCACTTATGCTAAAATTGAAATGTTACTGAATAAATTAGCATGGCCTCTGCACAAGGATGACATTAAACTTTGTGAAGCGTTACATGTTTTGGGGAATGGATAGTTATTAATGGGTATGAAGTTTCAGTTTTGCAAGATTCGAAAGTTCTGGAGATGGATGTTGGTCATGGGTGCACAACAATATGAATGTGTACTTAATGTCACAGAACTATACATTTAACAGTTTAAACAGTAAATGCTGTAGTATCATGCAAGGTGTCAGAATTGAAATGGAGTAACTTGTGCCAAACCCTAACAAAAGTAAGCAAGAAAAACAGTGAGAGAGAGAGAGAGAGAGAGAGAGAGAGAGAGAGATAAAGAAAGAAACAGAAACCCAAGAGGCTGAGAAGGGAGAACTCATACAAACATGCCTGTGGGAAAAAAAAAAATCTATTACAAAGACCCTGAAGGGTTCTTAAGCACATATGCCTATAACAAGAATGTTTGCCAAGGACTTTATAAACTGCAGTTTGCCATGTGAGTCACAAGGACAGCTAACTGGATGCACAAGAATACTTGCAAGACACACTCTCCACTAATGAACTGACGTCAACTCCTGCAATAAGCCCCTGTACCCAATGTTCTCTATTTCAAAACAAATTACATATACTTTTTTCATTTGCCTTTAAAAGCTTCCCCTTGCCTTAACCCCGTTGGATATACTTAACAATCTTCATGGCCCTTATAGCCTAGATTTGCAAATCTGCTACACATTCCTGAATAAACTCATTAACTTGAGGGAATCTCTGTGTTACTTAGGATGACAATACATATTTTTTTTACCACAATAACACAATTTTTAAAAAGGATTTGGGAAATATGAAAATGGTCCATTTCTTCCCAAAATGACTTTTCTAACTTAATTCCAGGTTTGCGAAATTTTCGTTTGCATGATTTATTTCCTTGAGTTAAAAAAAACACCTAGTTTGCTCTTTTAAAATTAAACATATTTTTAGGCAATTATAGATGCACATGCAGCTGTGAGAAATAATATGGAGAGATCTCATGTACACATTACCCCATTTTCCTGGTAATAACAACTTGGAAAACTATTGTACAATACTATCACCCACGACACTAAAATCAATAGTCAAAATACAGAACATTTCCATCACATAAGGATCCTTTATGTCACCATTTTATTTTCATACCCAGTTCCCACTTGGCCCTGCCCTCTCTTTAACCCCTGGAAGCCACTAATCTCTTCTCCATCTCTATAATTTTGTAGTTTCAAGAATATTATATAAGTAGAATCTTATAGTATGGAAACTTTTGGAATTGCCTTTTTTATTATTCAGCATGATTATCTGGAAATTTATCCAGGCGGTTATGTGTATCAATATTTGGTTTCTTTTTATTGCAGAGTAGTATTTCATGATATAGATGTATTACAGTTTGTTTAACCATTCACTTGTTAAAGAACATAAGCATAGTTTCCAGATTTGAGCTATTATGAATAAAGGTGCTATAAACATTCATGTACAGGTATTTGTGTGAGCTACATTTTTATTTTTTCTAGAATAAATGCCCTGAAATGCACTTGGTGGGTCATATGGTAATTGTATACTTAGTTTTATAAGACACTGATGAACTGTTTTGCAGACTAACTGTACCATTTACATTCCAAGCAGCAGTGTGTGGATGATCCATTTGTCTGCATTCTTGTCAGCATTCAATGTTGTCCCTTCTTCAATTAATTACTTTTTTTAGGCATTCTTATGCATGGGTAGCGATATCTCATTGAGGTTTTAATTGCCATTGGCCTAATGGCTAATGATGTTGAGCATCTTTTCATATGCCATTGTGTATTTTGATGACATTTCTCTGCACTTAATTTGCCCATTTTCTAATTAGATTTTTGTAATTTTGTTTAGCTTTGACAGTTCTTTATATAGTCTAGATATTGTTAGATATGTTGGATGTTTTGTTTACATATCTTTTCTCCTACAATGTAGCTTGTTTTTTTATCATCTTAACAGGATATTTCATAGAGAAAACATTTTTTAAATTTAACGAAGTCTAACTTATCAGTATTTCTTTTTGTAAATTATGTCTTTTGCTGTCAAGTCAAAAAACCCTTTTCCTAACTCTAGATTTTGACAACTCTCTATTTTTTTAAAGATTTATAGTTTTACATTTAACATTTAAATTCATAATCCATTTTGAATAAATTTCCATATAAGGTGTGAAACATATCAAGTTTCATTTTTTGCATATGGATGTCCAGCTTCTCCAGTGCCCGCCCTTTATAAAAAAGGCTGTCTTGGCTGGGTGTGGTGGCTCATGCCTGTAATCCCAGCACTTTGGGAGGCCGAGGTGGGTGGATCACCTGAGGTCAGGAGTTTGAGACCAGCCTGGCCAACATGGTGAAACCGTGTCTCTACTGAAAATACAAAAAT
The DNA here is from genome assembly GCF_001604975.1 of Cebus imitator. Classification (NCBI taxonomy): domain Eukaryota; kingdom Metazoa; phylum Chordata; class Mammalia; order Primates; family Cebidae; genus Cebus; species Cebus imitator. The sequence continues at coordinate 2,274,131 of NW_016107645.1, forward strand.
GAGGTGGGTGTGGTAGTGGGCGCCTGTAGTTCCAGCTACTCGGGAGGCTGAGGCAGGAGAATTGCTTGAACCTTGGAGGCGGAGGTTGCAGTGAGACAGGAACAAGCCACTGTACTCCAGCCTGGGCAATGGAGCAAGACTCAATCTTAACAAAAAAAAAAAAAAGGCTGTCTTTCCTCCATTGAATTGTTTTTGTACGTTTATCAAAAATCAGCTGGGCATATTTGTGTGATTATATTTCCAGGTTCTCTATTCTGTTCCATTAGCTATTTATCTATCCCTCCACCAATGACACACAGTCTATTTTTGTTTTTCTTGAGTCAGGATCTCACTCTGTCACCCAGGCAGGAGTGCAGTGGTACAATCTTGGCTCACTGCAACCTCTGCCTCCTGGGCTCAAGCAATGCTCCCACCTCTGCCTCCCAAGTAGCTGGGACCATAAACATATGCCACCATGCCCAGCTAATTTTTGTAATTTTTGTAGAGATGGGGTCTCACTATGTTGCTCAGGCTGGTCTCAAACTCCTGGACTCAAGCAATCTGCCCATTTTGACTTCCCAAATTGCTGGAATTACAAGTATGAGCCACTGCACTCAGCCAACACACAGTCTTGATTACAACATATAATAACTATTGAAATTGGGAATGAACTTCTCCCAAAGTTGATTTTTATCTAGTCCTATTGTCTTTTTATATAAATTTTAGAATAATTCATTCTATATCTGTAAAAATCGTGCTGTGATTTGATAGAAATTACATTAAACTTGTATATCACTTAGAGGAAATTGATATTGTTAATATGTTAAACCTTCCAATCCATGAACATGATATTCTTTATTTGAACTCATCATAGTTTTGTGGTTTCAGCATACAAGTCACGAACATGTTTGTTAGATTTATATATTTCATTTTTTCAGCAATTTTATATGGTACTGTACTTTTAAATTTTATGTTCACACATTCTTTGCTAATATGTAGAAATACATTTTATTTTGGTAGCTTGTGTCTTGTGAGTTTTCTGCACTCACTTACTAGCTCTAAAAAAATTTTGTAGATCCCTGGAGATTTCCTATGTAGACCATCATGTCATCTGCAAATAGAGATTTTTTTTTTTCTTTTCAATCCATATTCTTTTATTTTCTTTTCTTGCCTTATTCCACTGGCTGCAAATATCCAGCACTATATTAAATAAGAGTGATGAAAGATAAATTCTTACCTTTTTCCCAATCTTAGGGGAAAGGCATTTGCTCTTATACCATAAAGTATAATATTATCTGTGGCTTTTTTGTAGATGCTTTTTGTCAAGTAAAAGAAATGTCTCTCTATTTCTATTTTTCTGAGAGTTTTTATCATGACTAGGTGTTGAATTTTGTCAATGCTTCTTCTGCATAATGTAATCTTTTTCAGCCTGTTAATATGGTGAAATACATTAGTTGACTTTTTAAATATTGAAATTTCCTCTCATCCCTGGAGGGTGGAAAAACCATTTGGTCCTAGGGTATAATTTTTTAATGTATTGCTGAATTCTATTTGCGAATATTTTGTTAGAAATTTTTGTTTATGTTTTTGAGGGATAATGATCTGTTGTTTACTCTTTTGTACTATCATTATTTGATGTTGGTATCAAAGAAATAAGAGCTTCATAAAATTCGTTGGGAATTATTCCCTCCTCTTCTGTTTTCTGGAAGAAATTAGGTAGAAATGGTCCAGCATCATCTGGAAGAAAGTTAGGATTAATAAACTTTGATTAGAAAAAACTAAATAATTCCAATTTTAAAAAGAAGAACCGCTGGACTAAATTATACATTGTTACAGATGGTTTTGATTTTCTCCACACATTGACTGGTGAGTGGTAATTGCTGTGGAAAACACACAAACTGATGCCCTTCTCCTGCTCCCAAATGGCACCCAAAACTTCTGAGCAACTGTAGTCAAAAACCCTGTGAAATGTGTCCAGATGATAGAGAAGCCCAAAAAGTGGGAGGATTCTTTCTCTGGGCTTGACAAAGCCTTAAGTCTCTCTTTCTGAAATGTCTTCAGGATGAACCTTCACACTAGTCTTACTGTTGCTTACGCTGTCGTTTTGTTTAGCACATTAGGTTCAAGGAAATTACATCCAGCAAGGGCCACTGCAGTAAATATAAATGCTTTGTTTAATTTGAGCTTATTAATATTCCTTGGTCATTTATTCTGATAGCTATAATGCAGTTGGCCTGGTAAAGAGCTGTTATTGAAGACCTGCTAATTAAGACAGTTTGACTTAAAAAAAGTATTAATTCTATATTCAACAAATGTTTGCTTGCTTGTCTATTCTTTTGTTGTAAAAGGTATGCCAAGTACTATGGTTTGTTCTGGGAATATAATAGACAAAAATAGAGAACTGACTGTGGGAGAGACAGATACAAATGAAACAATCACAAAAACAGGCACTTTACAAAGTGTGACATAGACTATGATGGACAATGAGAGCGACCAGGTTTGAGTCAGGAAAGGCTGGTGTTGAAATATAAGGATGAGCTGGAGATAACTAGTGGAGGCTACTCTGTGTGCCCTAAGAGGTAGACATCACTATGCAAAGTCAATAAGACACGGTGCTGGGCTCTAGAGCTCATAGTCAGCATTTGCCCTAGACCTCAGAGAATCAAAGAGATTTTTTAGGACAGAGAAGTAAGGAAGGGTGATTTCAAACCAAGGGAACAGAAGTACAGTTTCCTATTCTCTAACATAGCATCTTCTAAATACAAAGAAAGAAACCAGTCTAGGGGCCTATATAGTTACCAAGAGACAGAGAAACTCCTTCCTGTATTACTTATCAACTGATTCCACTCTCTGGACTTCTTAAACTGCATACTTAAACTTCTTCCTTGGGTGGGCATAAAGGCCTGGGCTCACTCAGCCATGTGCTTTGAATCCTTAAACTCAGACACTTTTGTTATGTCTTTCATGGAAACAAGCAAAGTAGAGGTCCCCGAGGACATGATGCTCTCAGCCAGCTGGAGGACCCAGAATTCCATAAGAGGATCCACCTCTGCTCATTTTCACTGAAGATTAGAATTTTCACGGAGGGAGAGGGATTATGTCAGGCCTACTTTCATCAGCAGACCCATCCATTGTTCACAGGCTTCCATTTTAAGTTCCATTTCTTTTCAGTTTTTATCCAGGGAGTCACATATATATCCCGTAGTGTTATATAAAGGGGCCATCATGCCAGGATAAATTTAGCCTTAACAAAGGACTGCTCTTGAAGGCTGTCTTAATCCTGATCCATTTTATTGCTTTCTTTCATGACATGATACACAAGGCCATGAGCATACTGAGGATAACTATTGTTGAGGAGAGTTTTTTCTTCTGTTCTATATATAACCTGGTTTAGTTTTTCAAATATATTCACTTGACAAGAGGAATACTGTAACTGGACTATTTATATAATGAGTTTAACAACATATGCAGTGTTATACCTATGTATAAACAAGTGAATCGCAAATACCTTGATGACGATTACCTTTATTTAACCTCAAGTAAGATGTGGAAAAAAATAGGTGTCTTCCTACCTCATTGCCATGTTGAGAAGCTAAAGTTACCTTTAGGGCATCTTACTTAAAAGGTGTTAATTGTATAGCAGAGGAATGATACTTCAAGACGCATAGAAAAGGAGGCTTTGAAAAACCAGAGGATGATTATGTTCGTGAATGGTGTCCAGGTAAATAGTATTTCTCTGTCTAGGGATCGTGTCTGTATCTATACTACTTATAGCAAACATAAGTATGTTGGATGCTGGATGGAGAGATGTTTTTACTGTTAATTACTGGATATTTTCCTTTAATGTTCCCCTAAAATTTGGCAGGTGAATAAAGCAGAAAGAACATAGAATTTAGGCTTAGAAAGATGGGTATGAATCCCAATTCTGTTACTTATAACTTAGCCTTGCTATGGCTGTTTTAAATTTTGACATCATGCTGCATGCTAACTGAAGGAGAACTCTGAAAGGTGGTTAAAGAGACCCTAAGACTGGAGGAATGCACAATCATTGGGCATCTTACCTTGCACACACAATAAAAGGCGACCCAGGCACTGCTTCTTATGACTCCCAACTTAGCAACAGAAGGCAGCCCAAGTAGACTCATTCCTCCTGAAAAGTGACAGGAGTTTCTTGGTAACAATAGGTGAGTTCAACACCATTAGCCAGGTGATCAATTGGTAGCACCACCAAAAATAAGCAAGTGGGAGAAGAACTCTTCTTTATCAAGACTGAGACTCCTTTTTTCTAAAAGAGATCTAACGTGTGCAGGCAGAACGAAACAAAAGGAACTCAGCTCAACAAGTGACCCTATTTGGGAAACCTCTTTATCACTGTAGGCACAAGATAGATGCTCCTCACCTGGCCAGAGAATCTGGGCAATGAGATGGAGACGAGAACTAGTATCAGTGGAAAGATTCCCACCACACCCCTCTCCCACCAAGAGACACCCAGCATTCAGACCTGGTTAACCCCCCTCCATCCCCTCGTCACCTATATTTGGCATTTCTTCCCCTGTTATCCCTCCCCAACCTCCCTGCCCCACACTGTTCCTCCCCTACTGCCCCCTCAACAGACACCAGTGTGTGATGCTCCCCTCCCTGTGTCCATGTGTTCCCATTGTTCAACATCCACCTATGAGTGAGAACATGTGGTGTTTGTTTTTCTGCTCTTGTGTCAGTTTGCTGAGAATGATGGTTTCCAAATTCATCCATGTCCCTACAAAGGACACAAGCTCATTTTTTTTTATGGATACATAGTATTCCACGGCATATACGTGCCACATTTTCCTTGTCCAGTCTGTCATTGATGGGCATTTGGGTTGATTCCAGGTCTTTGCTATTGTAAACAGTGAGAATCATTTGAACCCAGGAGGCAAAGGTTGCAGTGAGCCAAGATTGCATCATGGCACTCCAACCTGGGTGACAAGAGCGAAGCTCCATCTCAAAAAATAATAATAATAATAAATAAATAAAAGAGATCCAAGATGGCCAAACAGGAACAGCTCTGGAGTGCAGTTCCCAGCTAGAACAATGCAGAGGGTGAGTGATCACCACATATCCAAAGGAGTTATTACTGCCCACAGACCAGGAGATACCGGAGCTGAAAAGCGCCATCAGTTTCCAGCACAGCTGTTTCAGCTGGGGCAGCAGGTCTCCGCACAAAAACTCACACAAACCTGGACAGTCATTTCAACTGGCACCTGGAACGCCTGGGAGACAGAGCCACTCATTCAACTGAAAAAAAGGGGGCTGAAACAGGGAGCTAGGTGACCTGGCTTGGCGGGTCCCACCCCCACAAAGACCAGCAATCTGAAATGCTCTGGACTGAGAGCTTTGCAGCAAGCACTGCTGGACACAGGATGATTCAGCTCTGTTGGGGGAAGGGAGTCCACCACTACTGAGGCAGTCCACTGCTACCGAGGCAGTCCACCATAACTGAGGCAGTCTGCCATTACTGAGGCAAGGGGGTAAGAGATGAAATACTACCCATTAAGTACAACATACACTATTTGTGTGATGGGTATAACTAAAGCCCAGATTCCATCACAGTACAATATATCCACGTAAGAAAATTGTACTTGCACCCCCTAAATTTATTAAAATAAACAAATAAAAATTTTAAAAATTAAATAAAATAAATATGGAGTCAATTTTTCAAATATTTTAAATGGAATCACCAGGCATTATGCCATTTCCCTTGTGGTAGAAGGTGCAGTGTTTGTGTAATAACTTATCCTATGCTTTGCACATGCTCTGATATGTCCCAGATCACTGGATGCTATAACTCTATCGCTTGTGGTTTTTCTTGTACTGTTGTGATTTTCTTCCACACCTTCTGGTATGTGTGAATTTGACCATGCAATCTAAAATATATGCTATTCCTGCTCTCCCAGTTCCTTCACAAAATATCATTATAATGGACAAGCGTGATGGATTTTCTCTTGTTGCCCATAATTAAAATATATATGTGTTTTATTCTGATCTATGCCCTTAGAGGCTGAGTTCTCAGGCTCTAATGCTGCCTGGCTTCCATATGGATTTGGCTTCTAGGAAGTACTGGCAAGATACTGAAGGTTGAGAGGAAAGAGGCCTTGTTACTGTTGCCTGGCTCTCCCTTTCCAAGCCTTCATTTGGCAGAGGCTGCATTCCACTACTGAAAATCACAGCTTCTATTGGGTGCGCCACCCCCACCCCCGCATACAATTACAGCTCTTTCTAAGTTCTATAATTCCTCATCCCCCTTCATTTGACCCTTTAAGACTGGAGATGATAATGGCTTTCTGCTGTCATTAATCCCAGTGTACTCCAACATCTCACTTTAGTATCCCTTAACTCTGTTTAGGTCTTCGTAAAGAGTCCCATTACTAAACTCTCTTTAGTTATCTATTTTGAGTGTGCCTTCAGCTTCCTGCCAGGCCTTGTTATAGAACAAGTGAATATCACTTACTGAAAGGTGTCCCCTCGCAACTATACTAAGAATAAATATCTTCCAGATCAGTAACTAAATAGCAGTTTCCAGGAATTATGTCGATTGGTTCTGGAAAATAGCACACATCTAGAAACTGGTAACTAAAATTTATAGTCACTACATAATAATGGTTTTTATAATCCATTGTCACGCTTTAAGATGCATCTTTGGTGAAAAAAAATTGGGTCATTACTATTGCATTTTCCAAGTTTTTGATAGTGGAAAACATTTTTGCATTTCCTCAGGGATATGACTTTGGAGTTGATATGATATTATAGTTGGCTGCTTTGACTTGGCCTTTACTCTATGTGTCAAGAACCCAATTAAGGCATTTTATGAGTTGTTATAAGTAGGTACTTACAGCATTACGAGGAGATACTCTGGACCTGGAGTTTGTGCAGAATCTTACTGGTTCTATAATAAAGTACATATACAGAAAATAATAGAATAGAAAAATAGAGAATAATAGAACTAGGTTCTTATTCTGAATGATGGAATGTAGTGTCATTAAGTGGCCCAGAGAATGGGTATTAATCCAGGAGTCAGTGTCTAATACATTTTGTAGAGTCTGGATTTTTTTTTTCCACTGAAATGTTATGCTGGAAAATAGCCATAGGCTCCTTTATGGGAGTCTAGGAGTACAAATGATAGTTCTTGCTGCTGATGTTGTTAACCCTTTTTCAAGGTTGCATAGTCTCCTCTTTATTTAGTAAATCCTGTGTTTTTTTACTGGCTCATATTAGGGCATTAGATGAGGAACTATGACTCTCTTTTGGTTGCCCTATGTTTACAGAATTTTCCTCCTAGTTACGTGAAAAACTTAGTGGTCTGCCTATGAATTTATCATTACTCCCCACAAAGATAGTTTCCCAGCAGATTGTTCTGATTCTTAATGCTGCCTTTTTGGCTCCTGTAATTCCCTGACTCCCATAACCACTAGTGCCTGTAGTTACCTATGATTTTGTTATTTTCACTGAAATTAAGGAATGTATTTCAGCCACAAGAGCACCTATGAACACCTCTGACCTTCAGAGAAGAGCTTAGTTTGGACAGGGGATTGCACTTGTTAAATCCACTCCAATATCTGTGTCTCCCTAAGTCTCTGTAGTTCTTTTTTTAAAAAATTGATTTTTAATTATATATTTAAGGGGTACAAGAACAGATTTCTTACTTGCATATATTGTGTAGTGGTGAAGTGCTTTCAGTATACCCATCACCTAGTGAACATTGTAACCAATAGATAATTTTTCAACCCTCACCTCTCTACCTTTTGGAGTCTCTGATACCTATTATTCCACTCTGTATGTCCGTATGTACACATTGTTTAGCTCCTATTTATAAATGATAACATGCAGTATTTGACTTCCTGTTTCTGAATTATTTCACTTAGTGTAATGACTGCCGGTCCCATCCATGTCATTGAAAATGCATGATTTCATTCATTTTATGGATGCGTAGTATTCCATGGTATGTATAGACCACATTTTCTTTATCCAGTCCCTTGCTGATGAACACTTAGGGTGATTCCATGACTTTGCTGTTGTGAAACGTGCTACAATGAGCGTATGAGTTCAGTTGTCTTTTTGAAATAATGATTTCCTTTTCTTTGTTCATTTACTCAGTAGTGGGATTGTTGTATGGAATGGTAGTGATATTTTTACTTCTTAGAGAAATATTTATATTTCCATCAACAGTGTTCCCTTTTCTGTGCAACCTTGCCAATATCTGCTGTTCTTTTGCTTTTTAATAAAAGTCACTCTAATGAGTGTATGATGATATCTCACTGTGGTTTTAACTTGCATTTCTAATTATTAGTTATGATGAGCATTTCTTCCATATGCTTGTTGGATACTTGTATGTCTTCTTTGGTTTAATGTGTGTTAATGTCTTTTTCTGACTTTGTAACAGAGTTATTTGGTTTTTTTTATTATTATTATTTAGTTATTTAAATTCTTCTGAATAGTCCTTTGCTGGATGTATAGCTTGCAAATATTTTCTTCTATTCCGTAAGTTGTCTGTTTACTCTTTTGGTTATTTCTTTTGCTGTACAGAGGTTTTATAGTTTAGTTAAGTCCCATTTGTCAATTTTTGTTTTTGTTGCTTCTGCTTTTGATGTTTTAGTTATAAATTCATTGCTCACACCAATGTCCAAAATATGACTTTTTCTAGATTTCCTCTGAGAATTTTTATAGGTTCAGGACTTATGTTTAAGTCTTTAATCCATTTTAAGTTAATTTTTTTATGTGGTGAGAAGTAGGGCTCCAGTTTTATCCTTCTGCATATAGGTATGCAATTTTCCCAGCACCATTTATTGAACAGGGTGTCCTTCCCTCACTGTATATTTTTGTCAATTTTGTCAAAGATCAGTTGATTGTAGGTGTGTGGCTCTATTTCTGGGTTCTCAATCCTATTTCATTGATATATGTGCCTAGTTTTATACCCATATTATTGTGTTTTGGTTACTATAGCATTTTAGTATAATATGAATTCAAGTAATGAGCTTCCTGCTTTGTCCTTTTTTCTCAGGTTTCTTTTGACTATTTAGGGTCTTTTTGGTTTCATATAAATTTTAGATGTTTTTTCTAATTCTATGAAGAGTGATGTCCATAACTTGATAGGAATTGCATTGAAGCTGTAGACTGCTTTGGGAAGTATGGTCATTTTAATGACATTGACACTTCCAATCCATGAGCATGAACTGTTTTCTCATTTGTTTGTATTATCTGCCATTTCTTTCCTCAGGGTTTTTGTTGTTATCTTTCACTTAATTGGTTAAATATAACCCTAGGGTTTTATGTGTATGTGGTTATTGGAAATAGGATGGAGTTCTTGATTTGATTCTCAGCTTGATCGTTGTTGGTGTATAGAAATGTCATTAATTTTTTCACATTGACTTTGTGTTTTAAGACACCCATGAGGTCATTTATCAAATCTAGGAGTGTTTTGAATGAGTTTTTAAGGTTTTCTAGGTATAAGATTATAATATCTGCAAACAGATAATCTGTCTTCCACTTTTCCAATTTTGAAGTCCTTTTTTTCCTCTTGTCTAATGGCTCTGGCAAGGACTTCCAGTGTCATGTTAAATTAGATTATTAAAAGTGAGCATCTTTGTCTTTTTCCAGTTCTTACAGGAGGCTTATTCAACATTTCCTAATTCAGAATGATGGTGGCTGTGGGTTTGTGGTATAGGGCTGTCATTATTTTGAGTTATGTTCCTTTTTTGCGTGGTTTGTTGAGGATTTTTATCATGAGATGATTCAGGATTTTACTGAATGATTTTTCTGCATGTATTGAATAATCATATGGCTTTGTTTTTAATTCTTTGTATGTGATTCATGGGATTTTTGTACCTGAATGTCTAAATTTTTTGGAAGACCAGAGAAATTTTCAGGAATTATTCTCTCAAATAGGTTTTTAATAATTTATGCTTTTTTTCCTTGTCTCTCTGGAATATCTGTAACTGACAGATTTTGATGTTTTACATAATCTCATGTTTCTCAAAGGCTTGGTTCTTTTTTTATTGTTGTTTCTTTTTTTCTGACTAAGTTAATTCAAAAATCTTGTCTTTCATTTCCTAAATTCTTTCTTCTGCTTTGTCTAGTCCATTGTTAAAGCTTTCGACTGTATTTTGTAATTCCTTTAATAATTTTTTATTTCCAGAAGTTCTGGGGTTTTTTTTAATTTGAATCAGTGTTTTCTGTCATATTCTGTATTTCTTTCCTGATTTCTTTATGTTGGAAGCCAAAGAAAACAGAAAAGAAATATAGAATATGACAGAAGATACTTTCTCTTGGATTACCATTGAGATTCCTTATAATTCATATTTAAAATTTTTTATCTGTCATTTTAGCATTTTCATTTGGTTAGCATCCATTACAAGAGAGCTGATTGCATCATCCTTTGGGATATTGTAATACTCTGCTTTTTTCATGCTGCCTGATTTCCTACACTGTGGTCATTTGGCTTCAACTCTTTGTGTTTTCCAGGGTCCAAACCTCTATATGAGTTTATTGGTTATAGACAGGCTTTGTGCAGTGGCTTTCTCAAATGCTGGTATAGTAATGATGTACTTGGCATATGAGCTATTCTTTGTCTTCTGCAGGACTGGGATTGCAGATGTCTCAGGAACGTTATTTCTTTCTCCAGCACTATGCACTTCTGTCAGCAGGTTTTGTACTGAGAGTTGCGCAATTCAACCTCCAGGCCAATAGGTGGCACTTAGGGGTCAGAGCTAGCTGCAGCAGAAGCAGGTAAGAATGTACTGATCTTTGTTTACTGGGAGGTGCTCCGATGTTTCAGGTGATGGTCTGTTCTGCGGGATGCTTCATTCCTTGGGTTCCCTGCTTAGCCTGGGGGATGAGAGGACAAAGCTGGGTAGAGCTAGACCACCAAGCTTGTCTACAAATAGCTAACAACAAGTACAGACACCAGCCCTGAGAGGATGTCAGGGAGCACTGGTGACATGCATTGAGGTCTACACAGGGCAGAGGAGGCAGCTTCACCAGCTCCATATCCTAAGCAGGCAGGAATGCAATTCATTTCCCTATCACATCCCTGTCCCAGGACTCGAGACTCTCAGTTCAGTCAGACACTGTCCTCTATCTCTAGAACACAGTGTAGCTGAGAACCTTAAAGAAACCCAGTCCTGGAGTTTTCTGCAGAAGTGGCTTTGGGACAAAACCTCTTCCTTCAGCCCAATATAGACAGCTTTATGACTTGCCTGTTCTCCATCGCAGCAATGCTGCTGGGGCTTGTGTGTGTGTGTGGCGGGGTGGGGGGGGGCAGCGGGGATTGGAAACTGGCTCTGCCTTTTGGTGACTGCAGGTGGGTACCAGCTATGGTGGTGTCAGCTGGTTGGGTCAGGCTGACCTCAGACCCCAGGGGGAAGTGTCAGTTGCCAGTGGTAGTGGATGGGGCTAAGCCATCCCCCCAGCCTCCAGGCCCCTAGATTGCCCTCTGGATGGCATGTATAAGTCCTGAAGGAAGTGAACTGGGACACAACAAGCAGACTTGTCTTCAGGTCCATGGGGTTCAGTGCTGGCTGTGTCAGAAACAGTAGGCTGGTTCCCAGGCTGCCAGCAGAATGCTCAGGTTGGAGCAGAGTGGCTGTGCTGCAGACCTGCCAACAGGGAAGGCATACCCCTCTCAGTGGAGGCAGGCAGTTGTGATATGCCAATTGGTACACTCCCCAATCCCACAGCAGCAGCAATTGTATCTGTCATTGGGAAGTGTGAAGGTGCCCAGTCCCCCTACTCCCTTCCTGGCCTGGTGACAGAAGTGGAAGCAGCCAGCGGTGGCTGTGGCAGCTGCAGGGCAGAAAGCAGGCTTCTGGGAACAATCTCTCAAGATGACACCAGGCCTGCAGCTAAAATGCTCAGCCAGTGGCAGGGTGGCTGTGCTGCTGGATGTCTTAGATGATCTGTTCAAAGTGGGTATATTTTACTCAGTATTTTAATTACTTTCCATGAGGGAAGTGCCCACTAGCTGAATCTAGTCCACCATCTTCACATTTCTATTTATTTATATTTTACTCATGCATATCAGGTGTTCATATTTTAGAGATACATGTGGTAATTTGATATCTTCATGTAATCAAATCAGGGTAACTGGAATATCCTTCACCTTAAACATTCATCTTTTGTTTACAGTAGGATCTTATGAATTATTCTCTCCTAGCTATTTTTCTGTGCTTGGCTTATTTCACCCAACATAATGAACTTCAATTCTGTCTATGTTGCTACAAATGCCAGGATTTCATCCTATTTTATGGATAAATAATATTCCATGGTGTATATATGTTACTTATTTTAAATTCATCCACTGTTGGGACACTAAACTGATTCCATATTTTAGCTATTCTAAACAGTGCTATAATAATTATGTGAGTGTGAATTTCTATTCAATATGCTGATTCCCTTTCTTTTGGATATGTAACCATTAGTGAAGTTGGTGGATCATATGTAGTTCTATATGTAGTTTTAAACTACTCCTCCATACTGTTTTCCATAGTTATTGTACTAATTTACATTCCTACCAGCACTGTACAAGCGTTCTGCTATCTCTACATCCTCAGCAGCATCCTTTTTTCTCTGTCTTTGATAAAAGCCATTGTAATCGGGGTGAGATTACATCCCATTGTGCTATACATACATATTTTGAAGATACATATGGTAATTTGATATCTTCATAAAATCATGGCAGGATAACTGGAGTATCCTTCACCTTAAATATCCATGTTTTGTTTACAGTAGGATCATGTGAATAATTATCTCCTAGCTATTTTGAAATATACAATTGACTAAAGATTCTCATTTACCTTTCTTTTACAATTGAACATTTTTATATACCTATTGGCCATTTCTATGTCTTCTTTCAATAAATGTCTATTCAGATCTTTTGCCCATTTCTTATTCTGATCATTTGGTTTTTTGTGTGTTTGAACTCCTTATACATTCTCTTGTTAATCCCTTATGTGATGGGAAGTTTGCAAATATTTTCTCCCATTATTTGGGTTGTCTTTTCACTTTGTTTCCTATCCTGTGCAGAAGCTTTTAGCTTGATATAATTCCATTTGTCTTTTTTTTTGTTTTTGTTGACTGTGTTTTTGAGTTCTCACACACACACACAAAATCTTTTCCCAGATGAATCCCTACATTTTCTTCTAGTAGTTTTATGTTTCAGGTCTTAGGTTTAAGTCTTTATTTAATTTTTCTTTGATCTTTGAATATAGTGAGAGACAGAGCTCTAGTTTTATTCTTCTACATATGGTTATCCAATTTTCCTAACACTATTTATTGTAAAAGGTGTCCTTTCCTCAATGTATGTTCTTGCATCTTTATCAAAAATGAATTGGCTGTAAATGTGTGGAATTATATCTGGGTTCTGTATTCTGTTCCACTGATCTATGTGTCTGTTTTTATGCTACTACAATGCTGATTTGGTTACTATAGCTTTGTAGTATATTTTGAAGTCAGATGGTGTGATCCCCCTAGTTTTTGTCCATTTTTTTTTTGTCAAGATTGTTTTGGTAATCCCTGTTCTTTTGTGGATTCATATAAATTTTAATTTTTTTTATTTCAGTGAAGAAGGCAATTCGTAATTTCATATGAATAAATAGATTCTGTAAATTGCTTCACGTAACGTCATTTTAACAATATTAATTCTTCCAATCCACTAGCATGGAATAGTCTTCCATTCTTTTGTATCCTCTTCAATTTCTTCTATCAGTGTTTTATAGTTTTTCTTGCATATATCTTTCACTTGTTGGTTAAATCAATTCCTACGTATTTTATGTTCTTTGTAACTATTGTAAATGAGATTGCTGTCTTTATTTCTTTCTCTTGTTTGCTGTTGGCCTATATAAATTCTACTGATTTTGTATGTTGTTTCATCATCCTACAGTTTTATTAAATTTGTTCACCAGTTCTAACAATTTTTGGTGTAGTATTTAGAGTTTTCTAGGTATAAGATCATGTTATCTGTGAACAAAACTAATTTGACATCTTCCTTTTCAATTTGGGTGCCCTTTATTTCTTTCTCTTACCTAATTTCTCTCACTAGGATACCCAGTACTTTGTTGAATAAAGGTAGTAAAAGTGAGAATCCTTGTGTTCTTCCAAATCTTAGAGAAAAGGCTTTCCGTTTTTCCTCATTCAGTGTGATGTTGGCTATGGATCTCTTATATATGGCTCTTATTATTTTGAGGTTTCTGTTATATTCAGATTGCAGAGGGTTTTTATTATAAAGGAACGTTGAATTCTATTGAATGCTTTTTGGGCATCTTTTGAAATGATTGTATGATTTTTTGGTTTTGGTTCTGTTAGTGTGATGCATCACATGTATTAATTTGAGCATTTTGAACTATCCTTGCATCCCTGAGATGAGTCTCACTTGATCATGATGAGTGATATTTTTAATGTGTTGGTAAATTTTGTTCCCTAGTATTTTGTTGGGGAGTTTTGCACACTCTTATTGTTTTATTATGGCTCTTATTATTTTGAGGTTTCTGTTATACCAGTTTATAGAGGGTTTTTTTTTTTTATTATAAAGGAACATTGAGTTCTATTGAATGCTTTTTCAGCATTCAATATTGAAATGATTGTATGATTTTTGGTTTTGGTTCTGTTAGTGTGATGCCCCATATTATCAATTTGAGCATTTTGAACTACCCTTGCATCTGTGGGATGAGTCCCACTTGATCATGGTGGGTGATATTTTTAATGTGTTGGAAAATTTCACTCACTACTATTTCATTGGGGAGTTTTGCGTTTATGTTCATCAGTGGTATTGGTCTGCAGTCTTCTATTTTGTTGTGTTCTGGTCTGGTTTTGCTATCAGGGTAATGCTGGCCTCATAGAATGATTTGAAAGTATTCCCTTCTTTTCAACTTTTTGAAGCTATATTTGTTAATTATTACAGATTTAGGTGGTATAAATGTAGATTTGCTACATGGATATATTGTGTAGTGGTTTGGTCCCAGATTTTAGTGTAGCCATCACCGAAATAGCAAACGCTGTACCCATTAAGTAATTTCTCATTCCTTGCACTCTTTCACCATGCCTATTCAACATAGTATTAGAAGTTCTGGCCAGGGAAGCCATGCAAGAGAAAGAAATAAAGGGCATTCACATAGGAAGAGAGGAAGTCATACTATTTTGAAGATGACATGATCCTATATCTAGAAAATCCCATTATCTCAGCTAAAAGCTTCTTAAGCTGACAAGCAACTTGAGCAAAGTCTTAGGATACAAAAATCAATGTGTTAAAATAGCTAGCCTTCCTATGCACCAACAGGCAAGCCAAGAGCGAAATCACGAGTGAATTCCCACTTAAAATTACCAAGAAAAGAATAATAAAATACCTAGCAATACTAGATCTCTATGAGAACTACAGAACACTATTCAAAGAAATCAGAGATGACAGCAGCAAATGAAAAAACATTTTATGCTCATGGATAGGAAGAAAAAATATCACTAAAATGGCCATACTGCCCAAAGCAATGTATAGATTCAATGATATTCTCATTAAACTACCATTGACCTTCTTGACAGAACTAGAAAATACTATTTTAAAATTCATGTGGAGTCAAAAAAGAGCTCGAATGGCAAGGCAATCTTAAGCAAAAAGAACAAAGCTCAAGGCATGACGGTATCTGACTCCAAATTATACTGCTAGGTTATAGTAACCAAAACAACCTAGTACTGGTACAAGAACAGACATAGACTAATGGAACAGAATAGAAAACCCAGAAATAAGACTACACATCTACATCTATCTGATCTTTGACAACTTGACAAAAGCAAGCAATGGGGAAAGGATATTTTATTCAATAAATGGTGCTGGGATAACTGGCTAGTTATATGCAGAAGATTAAAGGTGGACCCATTCCTTACTCCATATACAAAAATTAACTCAAGATGGATTAAAGACTTACCTGTAAAACCCAAAACTGTAAAAATCCTGGAAGACAACCTAGGCAATACCATTTAGGACATAAGCATGGGCAAATATTTCATGACTACGACACCAAAGGAATTTACAACAAAAGCAAAAATTGACAAATGGGATATAAACTAAAGAAATGAGAGACATTTTAGTACAGCTTCAATCTTATTATTCATTGTCGGTTTAAGGGTTTTATTTTAGGTTCATGTGTACAACTGCTGGTTTGTTATATAGGTGCATTGCATGTCACTGGGGTTTGGTATACAGCCAGATAATAAGCATAGTACTCGATAGGTAGTTTTTCAGTCCTCACCCTCCTCCTACTCCATATCCTGAAGTAGGCCCAGTGTCTGTTTTTCCTTTCCTTCTGTCCATATGTACTCAATGTTTAGCTCCCACTTATAAGTAAGAACATGTGGTATTTGGTTTTCTGTTCCTATGTTAGTTCCCTTAGGATAATTGCCTCCAGGTCCATCCATGTTGCTGCAAAAAAACATGATCTCATTCTTTTTTATGGTGGTGTAGTATTCCATGGTGTGTATGTACCACATTTTAAAAATTCAGTCTATCATAGATGGGAATTTAAGTTGATTCTGTCTTTGCTGTTGCAAATAGTGCTGCAGTGAATATAAGCATGCATGTGTCTTTATAACACAACAATCTACATTCCTTTGGGTATACACCCAGTAATGATACTGCTGAGTTGAATAGTAATTGTTTTACTTTTTTTTAGAGAAATCACCAAACTTTTTTCCACAATGACTGAACAATTTTCATTCCCACCAACAGTATTCAAGCATTTCCTTTTCTCTGCATCCTCGCCAACCTACGTATTCTATTTTTTAATAGCCATTCTTACTGGTGTGAGATTGTATCACATCGTGGTTTTAATTTGCATTTCTCTAATGATTAGTGATGTTGAGCATTTTTTTTTCATATGCTTGTAGGCCACGTGTATGTCTCCTTTTGAAAAGTGTCTGTTCATGTACTTTGCTCATTTTTTAATTGGGTCATTTGCTTTTTGCGTATAGATTCTGGATAACAAAGCTTACAGAGATGTATAGTTCGCAAATATTTTTCTCCCATTCTGTAGGTTGTTTGTTTATTCTAATGATAGTTACTTTTGCTGTGCAGGAACTTTACAGTTTAATTAGGTCCCATTTGCCAATTTTTGTTTTTGTAGCAATTGTTTTGGCATCTTAATCACAAAATATTTGTCAGGTTTTATGTCCAGAATGGTATTTTTTCAGTTATCTTTCATCCATCCTGAGTTAATTTTTGCATATGGCATAAAGAAGGGGTCCAGTTTCAATCTTCTGCATATGCTAGCCAGTTATCGCAGCACTATTTATTAAATAGTGAGCACTTTCCCAATTGTTTGTTTTTGTCAACTTAGTTAAAGATCAGATGGTTTTAGGAGTTCAGCTTTATTCCTGGGTTCTCTATTCTGTTCCATTGGCCTGTGTGTCTGTTTTTTGTAGAAATATTACACTGTTTCAGTTACTGTAGCCTTGTAGTATAGTTTGAAGTCAGGTAACATAATGCCTTCAGCATTGTGCTTTTTGCTTGGGATCATCTTGGATATTCAGGCTCTTTTTTGGTTCTATATGAACTTCAGAATAGTTTTTCTCTAATTCTCTAAAGAATGTCCTTGGTAGTTTGATAGGAATAGCATTAAATCTGTAAATTGCTGTGGGCATTATGGCCATTTTAACAACATTGATTCTCTATCCCTGAGCATGGAAGATTTTACCATTTTTTTATGCCATTTCTGATTTCTTTGAGCAGTGTTTTGTAATTCTCATTTTAGAAATCTTTCACCTCCCTGCTTAGCAGTATTCCTAGGAATTTTATTCTTTTTGTAACTGTTGCAAATGGGAATGAATGCATGATTTGGCCCCCAGCTTAGATATTTTTGGGATATAGGGATGCTACTGGGTTTTGTACATTAATTTTGTGTCCTGAAACTTTGCCAACATTGTTTATTAGATTAAAGAGCTTTTCAGCAGAGACTGTGGGATTTTCTATGTATGGAATCATATAGTGTTTAATAGGGATGATTTGATTTCCACTCTTCTTGTTTGCATGCCCTTTATTGAGGTTTTTTTCTTTCTTCCTGGTTCAATCTCAGTGGACTCTATATGTCCAGGAATTTATCCATTTATTCTGGGTTTTTCAATTTATTGGTTTAAGGTTCAGAATGATGCCTTGTATTTCCAAAGTCTCGGTTGCTAAATTCCCTTTTTCATTTCTATTTTTTGATCTGTTTTTGTTGTTGTTGTCATTGTTTCTGTTGATTTGTTTTAGTCTCAATTCCATTTATGTCTGCTGTGATCTTTATTATTCATTTATTTCTACTAATTTTGAGTTTGGTTCATTCTTGCTTTTCTAGTTCCTTGAAGTGCATCATTAGGTTGTTTATTTGAAGTCTTCTGTATTTTTGATATAGGCGTTTATTGCTATAAACTTCCCTCTTAGCACTGCTTTTTCTGAATTCCATAGGTTATGGTATATTGCATTTTAATTTTCATTGTTTCAAGAATTTTAAAAATTGCTTTCTTTATTTCTTCATTGACCCACTGGTTGTTCTGGAGCATGTTGTTTAATTTCTTTATTCTGGTGTTGTCTCTGAGGTTTCTCTTGTTGTTGACTTCTAGTTTAATTCCTCCATGGTCAGAGAAAAGACTTGATATAATTTCTACTTTCTTGGAATTTGTTCACACTGTTTTGTGGTCTAAGACGTGGTCTGTTTTGGAGAATGTTCCATATGCTGGCAAAAAGAATGTCTAAGATACAGCAGTTGGGTGAAATCTTCTGTGTTATGCCTGTTCAGTCTATTGTGTAGTTTAACTCCTGTGTTGTTTTATTTTCTGTCAGAATGATCTGTCTGCTATTTAGAGTGAGACATTGATGTCCCCTACTATTATTGTATAGCAGTCTATCTCTTCCTTTAGATGTATTTTTTAGGTCTATTTATAATTTTACCTGTAGGTTTTATGCCTTCAAACATTTTCTTTTGGCAATTTAGTGGGTTTTCTTTTTATTTCAGAATGAAGAACTCTTTTTACCACTTCTTATAAGAAAAGTCTGGTAGTGGTGAATTCTCTCAGAATTCTGTTTTTGGAAGAATGTATCTCTACTTCATATATAAAGAGTAGGGTTGCTTGGTAAAGTATTATTAGATGGCAGTTTTAGTTTTCTTTGAGGAGTTTGAAAATGTCATTTCACTCCCTCCTGGCCTGTATGATTACTATTGAAAAGCCTATTCACAGACAAGTTGCAGTTCTTTCCTATGTTATTTGCTTCTCTTGCTGCTTTTAAAATTTTCTCTTTATCCTTGACTTTGAGAGTTTGATTACTATAAGACTTGGAGTCATCTTACTTGGATCAAATATATTTGGTGTTCTTTGACCTTCTCGTACCTCCTTTTCAAATTTGGAAAGTTTTCTGTTTTTATTTCCTTGGATAGTTTCTACCCCCTGCTAAAGGAACAGAAATAAAAGGATATATGTATATGTGAAAAGGAGTTTATTAGGATAATTGACATACACAATCACAAGGTGAAGTCCCAAAATAGGCTGTCTGCAAGCTGAGGAGCAAGGAAGCCAGTCCAAGTCTCAAAACCTCAAAAGTTGGGAAGCCGATAGTGCAGCATTTAGTCTGTGGCCAAAGGCCTAAGAGCCCCTGGAAAATCACTGGTGTAAGTCCAAGAGTCCAAAACCTTAAGAACTTGGAGTCTGATGTTTGAGGGTAGGAAGCAACCAGCATGGGAGAAAGATTGAGGCCAAAGGACTCGCAAGTTGACTCTTCCATTTTCTCCTGCCTACATTATTCTAGCTGCATTGGCAGCTGATTTGATGGTGCCCTCCCAGATATAGGGTGGGTCTGCTTCTCCCAGTCCACTGACTCCAATGTTAATCTTCTTTGGCAACACCCTCACAGACACACCCAGGAACAATACTTTGCATTATTCAATCTAATCAAGTTGATGATATTAACCATCACAGACTCCTCTTGAACACCAATAATTTCTAGATCTGGTATTTGAGGTTCTTTTCTATATCTTTAGTTATAGATATAGAAGGTTCTGGTATTTGAGGTTCTTTTCTGTATCTTTAGATATAGATATAGATATCTTCTATATCTCTAGGTTATCTTCTCTTCTTTTTCTTCTCTGAGTCTATAATTTCAAATAATCTTTCTTTTAGTTCATTGATTCTTTTCCTTGCTTGTTCTATTCTGTTGCTGAAAGCCTGCAATTAATTTTTTAGTTCAGCAAATGTATTTCTCAGTTTCAAAATTTCTGTTTAACTTGTTTTTATTATTTCTATTTCTGTTAAATGTCTCCGATAAATTTCTGAATTGATGTTCTGTGTTATCTTGGAGATCACTGAGTTTCCTTAAAACTGCCATTTTGAATTCTTGGTCAGAGAGCTCACAAATCACCATCTCATCAGGATTGGTCACTGGAATTTTGCTTTGCCTTTTTGAGAAGATCATGGCTCCCTGTTTTCTGTAGTTTCTTATGGGTCTATGTGTATGTCTTTAAATTAAAGGATTAGTTACTTATTCCAGTCTTCTTTGTCTGGATTATTTTTGGTTTTATTGGATATATTCACTTTGATATTCTTTGTACTTTACCTGTAGAATGTATTTTACTTTTTTTTCACTAGGTCACTGCCTCCTTTTTGTCACTAGATGGAGACTAAGCCAAGGTTTGTCTTGGCTCTAGCAAATACTAGGATGAGTGCCCATCTGGAATAGGTAAGGTCCCAAAAGAGCTATCCTGGCAGTGTGGCAAGGCTGTCTAGGGGAACCTATGGAATATGCATTTTACAGCATGGTCCTGCTGAACAGACACTCTGATTCATTGTGTTCTTTGGCCAAGTTATAGGCAGAGTGTCTAGGGCTGGGCATGGTAGTCCTATCTTCCACCATTGTATCTGGCTGTCCATAAGGATATGCCTCCATGCTTTCTTTGGGTTGAGGCATGGACAGTTCTCCTGCCAAAGAAACCAAGATGATGTTGTCCAACTCAATCTCACTTTTTCCAGTGTAGAAACTATGAGTCAGGGAAAAAATTCCACATGCTTGTTACAAGGCAGATGGAACAAGAGGTGTCACAGATATGAAAATCTCATTCACTTACCATCTGGTCAGAGATTTTTAACTTCTATGTGGCCCTGGGAACTGACTCATCCTCATATTTGATTTATAGGATGTTGCTGGTGATAATCTCAAGGCTCTGTATTTGTTTTTGGTTTTCTGTGGGAAGAGTGAAGCCAATGTGTTTCTACGCCTCAATTTTCATGCCAGAAATCTCTGTTTATTTTAATTTTTGAGGCAACATATACACATTTGGGTGTGTACTTTGTTGAATTTGATAAATTGAATACATACTTTGATGAAATTACCTAAAGAATATTGTCAAATGAAAGTGTAACCTGGAGTAAGGAAGGTGTGTTAGGCCATTCTTGCATTGCAATAAAGAAATATCTGAGGTTGGGTAATATATAAAGAGAATAAGCTTAATTGGCTCATGTTTTTCCATGCCATACAGGCTTGGCACCAGCATCTACTTGGCTTCTGGGGAGGTTTCAGGGAGCTTTCACTCATGGAGAGAGGTAAAGTGGGTGCAGGAACGTCATATGGCAAAAGCAATAACAGGAGGGAAGGAGGTATGACACACTTTTTAAAACCCAGATCTCACAGAATTGACTGACTCATCATCAAAGGGGTGGTGCTAAGCCATTCTTAAGGGGTCTGACCCCTTGACTAACATACCTCCCACCAGGCCTCACCTCTAACACTGGGATTACATTTCAACATGAGATTTGGTGAAGACACAGATACAGACCATATCAAAAGGGTTTTCAGATGTTTTAGACTATCTATCTATCTCAAGCTTTAGAACATAGTGGATGCAGTGATTATCTTAAAGTATTTTTAGAAGAATGGGATGCATCAAGATCTCAGGTGAATGCTCAAACAGGAGAAGTACAGTAACATTGTCAGGATCTGGAGCCAGTCCATGTCTGTACTCTTTTAAATAACAACTTTTGACTTGCTATTGGCTCTTAGTAAAAACTCAATGCCCAATAATGGGGCATCACAATACAATAACACCAAGGCTTTCCATCATGAACAAAGAGTCATCTGATCCATGCAATATTAAATTAGGCATTCCTAGCAGCTCAACATCATCACATAGAAGTGAAATATAAAAGGCTGAGCCCAAACAGGTCACAGGCCAATTTGAGAAGCACTCCTAATATGCCTACTTCTCTTTTTATTCTATCCCACCTTGACCCACACACTTGACCCCACTGAGAGGTTCCTATTACTGGGACAAGATCAATGAGAATCAACCACCTCCATGCAATATGTTTTCATGTGCCAAAACTGAAGTTCTGTGGCATTAAAGCCCCACTTGGGGACTCAAAACACTGGGAAAGAGATATTCTTCCAGTGATTAGAACTTTGAGTAGTATACCTTCTTCACTGTTTGTAGAAGGAGAGAGAAACTAGAAAGTGCTTAATGGCCAGAGACTTCAAAGGAATGGGGTTACATAATTTGTGATAAGGACATTCGTGGAAAAGGTATGAAGGTAGATCTCTTAAACATGCTCATGTTATGAGAATATCTGAGTCCCATGTGAATTTCATTTAAAAAAAAAACCCTTTATTCAATAGCTCTTAATGACCCATTTGGTATTCTTTTCCTACTCTGGTATAAGACAATAAGCTTTTTTCCCTCAGCCACCCCCATGCTGGGACTCATTAACAAAGTGGTCAATGAAATAGATAGGAAAGTTATGTACGAAATTTTTTTAATGAAATTTTCTTCACTAAGGTTTATCTGACTATTGTTCCCTTGAATTTGTTTGACTTTTCTGCTGTTCTTCCGCTAGCACCATCATACTTGAACTTATGGAATACTTTATTTTTCATCATAGTTTTACACACAGAATTGCATCTTTAACGAAGTCTCATTTTTTCAGTTAAATAGGGAGGCATTTCTTTTAAGCTCACTGTGGTTCATTGATATTATTGCATACCTTCTCATCTATTGGCAATCACTTATAGAAGACTCAGACATTACGCATGATGGGATACAATAACTTGATAGGCTGGCCTCTGTCCTTGAGAGCAAGTTATTTTCTAATCAAATATATATTTGTGTGGGTGTGGGCATGTGCATGTGTGTGTGTGTGTGAGTGTGTATGATTTTTATCTCATTGCCTAAATAAAAGGGTGGCAAAATAAGAGGTAGAATAGGATATCACAACGAATTCCCCGTTTATACTATTTTTGTGATACTTTGCCTTGATTAGAACTTTTAAGACTCAAGAGAAGAATACTTCCTTTAGGAAGCATAACTTTATTTTTATTGAATTAGAAGTTGAAACAGACACATGGTAAGTTTTTGACTCCTCATGCCATGGATGACGATACAAAAAAAAAAAAGAACACATTTACATCACATTACATTTTTGACAAGAATAATCAATTTTGACCATCAGTGAAAAATGGAAAAATAAATAAATAAGTATGTATAAAGCCAAAGTATTTCCTAGAGAGGGTCCTGGTACTATGTCCTTAGTAAAGTGTAACAGAAAATTATTGTAGCCAAATGTATGCAAGACTACTGAGGACCAAATCAAAATTAGCATTTTGGTGACATAATTTGCAAAGAATCTTGACCAGCTAAAAATTCCTCTGAAGAAAAAGAGAATATGCAGCAGTTAGTAGTTAACTCATAAACACAACTTAAGGTCTTATCACCATTAAGGAAATAAGGACTTGAGCCATTCTTATTGCTATGTCACATTTTTAGTGCAGTAAATAATGTCTCATTTTTTCTTCGTTAGCCTATTATTGCACATAGAGTGTATTAGTTGTAGTTAACTTTACAATGTAATTCCTTGGTCATACTATATTAATACAGGGTCATACAGAATTAGAGAAGTAATTCTTTCAGCATCAAGACACTGGTCTTGATGCTGAAAGCAGTAACTGGGAAATATTTGGTATTGCCTTTCTTTGAGGTTGAGGCAAATTTTAATCAGTGGATCCTAATTGCTTTACATTCGCTGGGAATATATTTGAAAATTGCTTTACATTAGCTGGGAATATATATAAACATGGGAATGAGGTTAAAAACTGAGAGGTTTTACTAAACGGATAAATTTTAATAAATATTTGTAATCTGAAGAGGGGAGGCAGGAAAACTAGCATATGAGCATTCATATACAGTTTGGCAAGAGATATGGTCTCCATCCAGCAATAGAGCTTTGCTGCTTTTGCTTAGGACAAGTGCATATGGCCCACATTTCTCCATTCAGATTCCCGTTACCTTGGACTTTGTATACATATAAGAAAACATTTTTTCTGGAAGCCAAAACATTGTAAGTAACATAAAATTTCCAGGGACAACCTTAGAATACTCTTTGATTATTCACAAACATAGTGACGCACCTGGCTTTTTGATGGTGGACACAATGAAAATGCCACTACAGTGATCCTAGCATGACTTTGGTTATGGTTCTAGTAGAATATCTTCTCTATATATAAAGACAGCCCTATCTGTTTCTACCCTATCTCTAAGCTTTCTCTCTAGCCTTTCCAATAATTATGTAAACTACCCAATACCCTTCCAAATACTTCATTTCTGTTCACATAAGTGAGAGAGAGTTATTTTATATTAGCACTAACTCCTTGGCATAACCCCGGGGCTTATAAGCTCACACACACACACACACACACAGCTTGTTTCTCTCATCCATCTCAGCATGCCATGCTCACTGCTAATTCTGCCTTATTCGCTCCACCTTAAGTAGCCCTGTGCTGTCTAGGGCAGACTTGACTAGCTAACCTAACACCCATTTCACTGTCTTTTCTCCTTTGTCTGCCTCTACCACAGCAGCTGGAAAATAGTCACTGCCTGACAGTACCCTGTAGTGAGAGATGGCCATGTGACAGAATAACAGAGAGTAAGACTTAAGCAAAGACTTCTGGAGGCATGTTTGCCTTCCTGATAAAAACGACATATGTTACAGGCACCAGGGCTGGCTTCAGGACTTGCAAACTGTGCAGTGACAGAGGGCTCTGTTCTCAGAAGAGCTCTCCCCCATCTGGTTAAGTGCTCTGCTGTTGCCCTTTCAAAATTCTTAATATTTATACTTAATTTATTTTATAAGTGAGGTCCAAGGGAATAGTGAAGCATGATCATGAGCAGTAGATTCACCAGGTGATAGCTCAGGCTCTGGAGCAAAAGTGGACAGGGCAGGCACTACATAATTCGCTGGTGGCCAGCTACAAGCACCTTCGGCTGTCTGGGAAATAGCCAGAGGCCACCAGCTTGCCCTGCTGTCCCCACAGGCCTTCCCTTCAGCCTCTGCACAAATACTAACTCGCCCTCAGCACCAGGATAGGTGCGCCAGCACTCAGGAAGTAAATTTTATTAGTAAATTATTACAAAATATAATAGTATGCAAAGACATTGCAATAAGGCAAATTATTTGGGAGTTAGTTGGATTCCTCAGGGAGTTGAGAATCTCTACTTTTGGAAATGACTGCAATACTGAAAAGCAAATAGAAGTTAAATTTAAAGGTTGTGGCATTCCATGGAAAAGAACACTATTCTCCAGTGAAGCTTTGGATGAACTGATTATTAATGAGGAAGACAACTGTTAGATTAATGTTTCCTTTTTAATTGAAGATACAGTGATAAACTGCATAAACCGGCATGTTGAATTAGGTACAAAGCATGAGGCCATTTTCCACTTCTTGTTCAACCTCCATACACTACAGGAAATGTCAGAGGAGATATTTAAATGCCATTGTGCAAATTTACAATTCAAATTCAAATTTACTCTATGCTGATTTTAGAAAAATTGTTTCATAACAGTCAATTCTAGATGTCTTAAAATTTATATTTTGAAACAATTTATCAGAAAATGTCCCTATGTTGTCACAGTCTATAAAACATTCTTAACAGTCCAATAACAGTTACATCAGCAGAAAGATCTTGTCAAAATTTAAAAATCATCAAAATTATTTGCAGTCTTGCATTTGCCGAGTGGTTGGTATTGCTTTCAATTCTATTGATTGAAAGTAAACTTATTTTAGCATGAATTTTGATGACCTATAAATAAAATTACAGAAAAGCAAGCCAAAAACCAGTATGATCAATTAAGATAGCATATGAATATATGTTTTTATATGCATTTATAAAACAAAAATGGTTTTTGTAATTTGTAACTTCAGATTTTTTCTTGTGTACAAACTGTTACCTTTTTAAAGTAATACAAATTTTTTAAAGGAAAAGCCTTTGACTTTTTTGGTATCTTTAAGATCACTTTTTCCCTGCTTTCTGAACAAATGGCCCCACATGTTAATCTTTCAATGCCCCCTTTTGCACTGCCTTTTCCTTTTCTTTCTGACCAGAATGCATATGCAATCCCTACAGATACAGTAGTCATTCTGAATTCAGAAGGAGGTAAATCCAGCATATTAAAAATGAGGCCAGATGTGGTGACTCACATCTGTAACCCCAGCACTTTGAGGGACTGAGGCAGGCAGATCACTTGAGGTCAGAAGTTAGAGACCAGCCTGGCCAACATGGTAAAACCCTATCTCTACCTAAAATACAAAAATTAGCCAGTGTGGTACTGAATGCCTGTAATCTCAGCTACTCAGGATGCTGAGGCCAGAGAATCACTTGAACCCATGAGGCGGAGGTTGCAGTGAGCCGAGATCACATCATTGCACTTCAGCCTGGGTGACAGAGTGAGACTCTGCCAAAAAAAAAAAAAAAAAAAAGAAGAATCAGAATGATGTGTCATGCCTGTTTTTGATAGTGCCGTTGATTTGGTACATCTATCCTATCTAACCCCCTACTAAACATCCTGGTACATATTTATTACAAAAAATAGCAGCACGCCAATGGTTTGAGCTATTGTTTGTCCACTTTTCTGTTCTGTCTGTGCATCACTCAGATACCAACTTATGTCTCTCCTTGGAAAGTAAACCCATAACCTCTTAAAAATTTCTCCCCCCACTGTCATGTTCATCCCCTTGGCATTTATAACACACATCACTACTGTGAGTGATCTTATTTCTCTGTTTGCATACTTATATTTATCTTGTCTAAAATAAAGTGCAAGCTCTATAAAGGCAGAAGTAATACATCTTCTTTGCCATAACATACCCAGCACCCTGGCACAGAGTACCTACTCAAGAAACGTTTGCTGTATGAGTAAGTGAATAAATTAACTAATAAAAGGCTTCCCTCAGCAAAGAAACCAGAGTCAGATCACAAAATGGGAAAGGAAAAAACATCTCTTAATTATTTATTTCTTCAGCAATTAAAAAAATAAGCATTTTTCTTCAAGTATATCCAAGTGCAAAGTATTGTGGTTTGTAAATTGCCTTATGCTAGTTGGTGAGAATTTTTTTTTATGTGAGCCCAAAATGCAAAAAAAAAAAAATGAGTTTCCATGGAGGCAGAGTCTGTCCTCTCTTCTTAAGGGTAGGGCCTGTTGTTATCTTGCTTCCCGACTGCACAACCCTACCTTCTACCATAACAAGGCCCTGCGTATTACAAATGCTCAGTATCTGAAACAGAATCCATGGACATTAATGCATCTAAGATCGTCTTTTGACCATTGTTTTTCATCTGTTATCACATTCCGGGGTAAAATCACATTCCAGGGGGCTGAATTCCTGATATGGAAAATAAAAAGCTGGTAATTAGCTCTATGCCTGCCTCCTTAGTACATAGACAGTTCCTACCAACTACCCACCTTCTGCAGGATGCATATGCAACCTTTCAATATCTCCATCTCAGCCAGAACTTGAGACGTGATTTTTTTCAATTATCTTACTTATCTTAATGCGTGTCTCTGTACTTTGAATATGTGATCTATTTTATCTCTATATCTCTCCAGTACCTCTTTGCCACTTCTGTTCAATTGAGGTCACATTTCTCTTCTTAAAACTTTTATTTTCCCCATTCACTTCAGCTGGTACCTGTAGGCAATAAGTGTTTCCTTCCAATCTCAGGTCCAGAGTATCCTTCCCCAGTGACAGAATCCCAAATTAGTTCAGGTATGAGTGCAATTCCAGTGTCTTTTCCATCTTCTATGCTGCTCCTCTCCCTTTTAGTCTTTTTTTTTTTCTTTTTGAGACAGAGTTTGTTCTTGTTGCCCAGGCTGAAATGCAATGGTGTGATCTTGGCTTACTACAACCTCCACCTCCTGGGTTCAAGCGATTCTCCTGCCTCAGCTTTCTGAGTAGCTGGAATTACAGGCATGCACCACCACGCCCAGCTAATTTTTTGTATTTTTGGTGGAGACAGGGTTTCTCCATGTTGGTCAGACTGATCTCGAACTCCCGATCTCAGGTGATCCTCTCGTTTCAGCCTCTCAAAGTCCTGGGATTACAGGAGTGAGCCATCATGCTGGCCCATTTTCTTTCCATCTTGATCCACCACAGGCCAATTGACAAGGCATTCTGACCATATAAAAACCCAGGGCAAATCTTGAAAGTACATTAGTTTCCTTCAGCACTCTGATTTGGTAATTAGAGATGACAACATACAAATGCAATCTAGAGCCCTGCAAATATACTCCTTGAAGGAAACATATAATTTTAAAACACACACACACACACACACACACACACACACACACACACACACACAGGCAATAATGAGAATAATAATGATTACAATATAAACAAGTGTCTCAAATCTCACATATTTTTTTTATTTTGGGGAAAACAAGATTCCCAGGAACATCGATTATAAATTTGGCCTTTGGTTCTTCTCATTAACTGTTGGCATTTTATCAGCATAGATAGCTATGAAACGTAAGATGGCATATGGTAGTACATGTGTATTTTGTGAGGTGACATACACACTAGCTCTTCCCTCTCAGTATTTTATAATTTCCAAGGCTCGTTTCTGTCCATTTTATTCTCACAATGTCCCTGTAAAGGGAGTAAATTAATATTAATCCAATTGTACAGGTGAGAAAATACGGATTGGATAAGTTTAAATGACTTGCCCAAGTTTCCTTAAGTTGATGTCGCTGCTTCTCATCATTGCAATGTAACGCCTTTCTCACTTTGTAAACTCCCTAGGATATAATAAACTTGAATTCGGTTATCACAGTGTTCTCTTCATTTTTTGCTTAATTTGAATTTTTTTGTATAATAAAACATTCTCCCACCCTAGTGTGGGGCAGTATATGTGGAAAGACAGAAAATAGTACCAATAAAAGTGCATTTGCATGGATTCTCAAGTCCTCAGAATTCTAGAGATAACCCCTGCAGTCCCCATGCCTTAATACGCAATACTCCTATGTGATGGATTAGGTCCAGCAAATGTGTGAATTTAAAGAAGTGAAGCTAGTAACTCTGTAAGAGGGCAAAATGCAGAGTTCTAGTCAAATACTTCACCCATTTGCATGACCAAGTAGCTATGACAAGCTGGTCTGCAGTATTAATCAAGAAAACAGAAAAGCTGAAACTGCAATAAAAATAGCCTAATACATCAGTGCCCGCTTTTGAAAAGGCAGGAAACAAGGAACTGAATAAGATCTGCTTGAGAGAAGCTTTTTCTCCTGCTAAGCTTTAAAGACTCTGCAACAGTGGGCAATATTGACCTGGAGCCCAGAAGTGTTGCTCGATGGAAACGAAGGGACAGGGATGAGCAGTATTTGGCGGCCAATCACTTACTCATCAGTTCATTTAACTAGTACTTTCTGAGGTGTCATTTTATTCCATGAATTGAGAGAGACAACAGAAAAATCTAGATTAATTTCTTCAAAGCAAGTAAAAAGAGAGGTGGGCTCAGGACGAAGCCAGTGTCATTCCATGTTCTAGCACCAGCTGGAGACCTCAGCTAGCAATCCTTTCCTCATCCTGAACAGCTCAGCTTACACACCTCTGCCTCCAAGGAGGATGTATTTCTGGCCCATTCTCTTCTAGACCCCTTCCTTGAGGCTTCCATGAGGCTTTGTGCATATTTCTAGCACTGTACTAGGCATACTACTATGAAGTAAATTTCTTTTTGTGTGCCTTACTTATCCACAAAACATGGGCATCTTAAAGGGATGGTAACTTTTACTCTTTATTTCCACCATGACAAATGCAGCGCCCAGCACAGGGTAGATGCTTACTCAGTACTGGCTCCGTGAATGAGTAAAGGACTTAATGAGTTCAACTTGGCAGGGAAAAAACACAAAATCTGCTTTTCTCATTAAAGAATGAACATGTAGATTGAATTAAAGCATCGAGCTTGATTGAATGCTTCAGTCTGCAAAAAAAAAAAGTAAAATTTTTTTTGGATTTGTTAATTTCCTCTGGAAAATGAAAATACTAATTATTTATAGAATTAGTCACTGAATCCTGCCTTCTAATTTTCTTACTGACAGCTTTTTAAATGATATTAGTGAAAACAGTCCCCAAAGATCTAAGGAACTCAACCACACTTCATCAAAATCCTAGTAAGGAAGATTAATTAGATGGGATTGCTGTTTATGCTTTGGGTTCTTTCAGACTGAGCTAACATTGAGCCTCTGAAGTACATGTCCTAAACTTCATTCTATGCATAGCCACACATGCTTTACGTAATCCACTGAGGGTACTGGTACCTCGATTTTAGAAAATGAAAGGACTTTTTTTTTAAATTGCAATTTAGTAATTTACGATGGATTAGGTATCTAGTAAGGTGAAGCATTCTCAGCCAGGACATCATTATAAGTTTTTCTCTACCAATTCATTTTTAACAAGTGAATGCATTCATTATATATATATATATATATATATCTTTGAAGAAACAAAAAACAAAAGTAGAAATGTTTCTTTGATCCTGAGAATCTGTCCCAAGGATATGACCATAAAAGAATTATTTTATTGCAAAGAGATGTTCAGTATATCATTTTTTTATAGCAGAAAACAGGAAACATTCTAAATGACCACAAATGAAAGCACAATTAGGAACACTAAAGGTAGACATAGAATCACTTCTCAAGTCTCTGATTTCTTTTTCTCTCTCTCCCTCTTACCCACTCCCCACTGACAGTGAACTTCTTGTGATCCTTTGTAAAGAAAAATACAAGTTGTCAGAAACAAATATCCTCATCTTCTCATCAAACTAACATACTGGCTACACTTGTAGTCACCCTATCCTTTTCTGCTGTTACAAAGGCAGAAGTATCCAAAACCCAGATATTACTCTATTTCTCTTCCAAATTCTTTTTCTCAAGGGACTTTCTACTGCAGTCTTCTGGATCATGCTACTCACTCTAGTTTATCAAAAAAACAGACAAAACAAAACTTTTCCCTAGCTCATGCCTCATTCTTGCTCCAGCAGTAAATAAGAACAATTGCAAACTGCTTCCACTTCCTAATCTCTTATTCTCTCTTCTGTAGACACCAGTAGGGTGTTTACATCCACCAATTAATTGAAAATAATCTTAATAAAGAACAACAATAATCCTACTGCAGCTAAATTGAATGAATTATTTACAATTCTCACATTACTGGACTTTTCAGTGTATAGTTGACCCTTGAACAACATAGATTTGAACTGCACCTGATCCACTTATACGTAGCTTTTTCTCAACCAATGTGGATTGAAAATACGGTATTCTAGATATTCAAAATCTGCATATTGCAAAAGTAACTTTGTGTATAGATGGGCTCTGCAGGGTGGCTACGGGACTTTAATATGCACAGATTTGGCTATAGGCAGATGACCCTAGAACCAGTCCCCCATGTATACCAACGGATGACTGTATATTACATCAGGGATTGGAAACTACAGCCCATCATGTTTTGTAAATATAATTTCATTGGATTACAGTCATGTTAATTCATTTACATTTTATTACAGCTGCTTTCATGCTATAATGGCAAAGTAGTCCCCTTTTCAACTACTCCCTTCCCTCAGCTTCTCACAATAATCTGCTTGTTTGGATTCTATGATTTATTTAGCTTCTCCTGTTTAGTCTCTTTTTCTGACTCCTCATCTACCAGTCTTCAAATATTGGAGTTCTATGGGCTCAATGCTGGGTTTTCTTTTCTCATATATTCTACCTCTAGAAAGCGTCATCTATTCTTTCAGCTGAAAACAGCATCTCTACATTAATGCTACACAAACCACCAACTCAGACCTCTCTCTTGCACTCCAGAATCATTGGACCAACTGCATGTATGGCAGCTCCAGTTGGATGTTTCACTGGTTTCTCAAACTTAAAAGTCCAGAACTGCACTCTTAACTTCCTCACCATCACACACACACACACACACACACACACGCACACACACACACACACACATGAAATCTGTTTCTCTTATACAGGTTTTCATCAAAGTTAGTAGAACTTTTCTGGATCTATTAGCCCATGCTAGAAACCCAGGAGTCAAATTTGATAACGTCTCTCAATTCAGTGTTGTCAATTCCACTGTCAGGATAGGTCTTGCATTTATTGAGTTGTTTCTATCACCACATCATTTCTGCAAGCTGCTATCACTTCTCCATGGTTCTGTTGTACTAACAATCTTCTAAATGGGTACTCCATTTCTAGCCTCTGTTGAAATAATTCTTTATGAATCTGCCAGAGATCATTTTAGGTCTAGTCTATATTTCTCATTATAGGGTTCTGCAGAATCTGACCCCTCTCCACACCTCCTCCTTCATATCAGAACATGTTTCCACCTGTCCATTATGCACCACCCATGCTGACCACAAAAGACACGAAGTTATTTTCTGTCTCAGAGATTTTCACTCTTCCCCTTTTTCTCTGCTTGAAACCTATGCATTCTTCAATTCTCAATTTAAATGTCACTCTTTCAGAAAGGCCTTCTTTGACCACCCAGTGGGTACTTGGTCCTTTGTTATAACCTCTTAGTACAATTGATTTTTTAATTATAGAGGACGAGGTAGAACTCAAAATCCACAAAGAGAGATGCTCAAAATTTTTTAGATTTCCTTGTTTGAATGAAATAAATTAATTTAGCTTCTAAACACTTTTACTTTATTAGGGAAATAAGAACTTTAACTTCAGAAATTCTCAGGAAATCCTCAATATTGGATTATACCAAGTATTAAGGCATTTGAACAGCATAGGGAGTATTGGAAGCTTGTCTGATTGTTCACCCCCTGTGCACACAGCTTAGCGTTGAGACATTCATTGCCCAAGCTCACATGGTCAATGCTTTCTAGTTCCAGAAACTGCTGTCTTGATGCCATGTTAGGACCCATAGATCCCTGGAAGCACCTTTCTCAGTGCACTGCACAACCAGTTCCCTGAGGACCTCTCCTCTTCTCAGGAATCTCACCTTCCTATTCATTGCTTCCCAAAGTATTCTTCCTTTTCTCTCCCCGTTCAGACAACCTACCTAGTCCCAAAGCTTTTTCTGATCCTTGCTAGAGGAAGTCTGTTAGCCAGCATGCCCAAAATCCTCTTAAATTCATGGACGCAAACCTTAGCTTGGCTCTCAATATTGCTTAGTGACTCTGGCAAGTTTCTTTACTAGGCTTGTTTTCCTGTCATCCAAAATAACCCTTTCATTCCTTCTACCTCTCCTAACCACCTCCCGCCTCTCACTTCTCTCCTCACCCTTAACAAACGCTCTCTTCAAAAACTTTTTTTAACAATGAGTCAGGTACTCAAATGATCCCAAATTCCCTATGCCGAATGAATAAATCCATCTGAACTCATCTTCTTCAATCCTAAAAACAAATGATGAAATTTCCTCATTCCTATTAAATGCCAGTTTCTCTACCTGGCCCCTGGATTATTTTGCCTCTTACTTAGGAATTTTTTTCTACTCATTCTCTCTTGCATTGCCAATGTCTTCCTCTCACCTGCATTATTTTCATCAATATACAGACTTTATTGTTATTTTCTATTTTGAAGTTAAAAATAATTCTCCTTTATTTTTACTGAGATATACTATCTTGTTATCTCCCATCGACACTTTATCTCCTATCATGTTGGTTTCTGCCTTCACTATTTAAACAAAAATGCTCCTGTGAGGAGCACCAACAAACTTTACAGTGTTCAATTTTACTGACATTGCTAACCCACATTTTCACTCAACTCCTCAGAATCACTTAATGTATTTTCTTACTCCTCAAAGCACCTGTGCTTTTTAAACTGTGTAATGCCTAGTTTCTTGTAAAAAATCTAGTATAATGCCTAGCTTGTATAATACCTAGTTTTCCTCAGATCAGGTCTGGCCATGATGTTTTACCTTGGCCAGATTCAGAGTTTCCGGGTCTTGAGAAGCCAGGCATTACAGAACCCATTTTTTAGGAGCAGGTGTCTAGACCAAGTACTGGCTGGGCCAAGAAGGTTTTGGTTGGTCTAGGGTTAGAAGAAAGAACCCGAAGCAATCATAAAGCCAATCATTTTATTGCTTCAATTCATTTGACTCTTAGCTCAAACTGAGATCGCATAATTAGTAATGGAGTTTGTCAATTAGCATTCTAATGGCCAGTATTTATTTAGCTCAGTCTTGAATCTTCTCTATTTGGAAAAGACTGATATCACCAGCTTGAAGGTAGGGCCCATTTCTTAACAAGACAATTCCACATTGAGAGATATCTTCTTCTTTACCCATTCTTCTCTAAAATTCCAGTAGTTGAATTAATTTACAGCTAGAAACAACGAATAAATACTAAATTTAATTCATACTAGGGATGGCCAACTTTATTGCATACAACTTTTAATATTTTTTTTGTTAGTCTCTTTAATCAGTTTCAAAAAGATAAAATGGTATGTGATAATTTTGTTATTTTGTATACTCTTGGTTATTAATTAAGCTAAATATCTTTTCTTGAGTTTATTTTTCTTTTTTAAAATATATTTTATTGCACTTTAAGTTCTAGAGTACACGTACAGAACATGCAGGATTGTTGCATTGGTACATACATGACAACGTGGTTTGCTGCCTCCACCCCATCACCTATATCTGGCATTTCTCCCCATGTTATCCCTCCCACTCCCTCCCTCCGCTGTCCCTCCCCTAGTCTCCCCCAACATACCCCAGTGTGTGATGTTCCCCTCCCTGTGCCCATGTGTTCTCATTGTTCAACACCCACCTATGAGTGAGAACAGGCAGTGTTTGATTTTCTGTTCTTGTGTCAGTTTGCTGAGAATGATGGTTTCCAGATTCATCCATGTCCCTACAAAGGACACAAACTTCATCATTTTTAATGACTGCATAGTATTTCATGGTGTAAATGTGCCACAATTTCCTTGTCCAGTCTACCATCGATGGGCATTTGGGCTGGTTCCAGGTCTTTGCTATTGTAAACAGTGCTGCAATGAACATACATGTGCACGTGTCCTTATAGTAGAACGATTTGTAATCCTTTGGATATATACCCAGTAATGGGATTGCTGGGTCAAATGGAATTTCTATGTCTAGGTCCTTGAGGAATCGCCACACTGTCTTCCACAATAGTGGAACTAATTTACACTCCCACCAACAGTGTTAAAGTGTTCCAATTTCTCCACATCCTCTCCAGCATCTGTTGTCTCCATATTTTTTAATGATCGCCATTCCAACTGGCATGAGATGGTATCTCAATGCAGTTTTGATTTGCATTTCTCTAATGACCAGTGATGATGAGCATTTTTTATATGTTTGTTGGGCTCATAAATGTCTTCTTTTGAAAAGTGACTGTTCATATCCTTTACTCACTTTTGAATGGGTTTATTTGTTTTTTTTCTTGTAAATCTGTTTTAGTTCTTTGTAGATTCTGGATATTAGCTCTTTGTCAGATGGGTAGATTGCAAAAATTTTTTTCCTGTTCTGTTGGTTGCCAGTTCACACTGATGACTGTTTCTTTTGCTGTGCAGAAGCTCTGGAGTTTCATTAGATCCCATTTGTCTATTTTGGCTTTTGTTGCCAATGCTTTTGGTGTTTTAGTCATGAAGTCCTTGCCTATGCCTATGACCTGAATGATTTTGCCCAGGTTTTCTTCTAGGGTTTGTATGGTGCTAGGCCTTATGTTTAAGTCCTTAATCCATCTGGAGTTAATTTTAGTGGAAGGTGTCAGAAAGGGTTGCAGTTTATTAAACAGGGAATCCTTTCCCCATGGCTTGCTTTTGTCAGGTTTATCAAAGATCAGATGGTTGTAGATGTGTGGCATTTCCTCTGTTCTGTTCCATTGGTCTGTATCTCTGTTTTGGTACCAGTACCATGTTGTTTTGATTACTGTAGCCTTGTAGTATACTTTGAAGTCAGGTAGCATGATGCCTCCAGCTTTGTTCCTTTTGCTTAGGATTGTCTTGGCTATGTGGGCTCTCTTTTGGTTCCATAAGAAATATAGGTGGTTTCTTCCAGTTCTGTGAAGAGGGTCATACATAGCTTGATGGGGAGAGCATTGAATCTGTACATTACTTTGGGCACTATGGCCATTTTCACGATATTGATTCTTCCTAACCATGAGCATGGAATGTTTCTCCATCTGTGTGTGGCTCTCTTATTTCCTTGAGCAGTGGCTTGTAGCTCTCCTTGAAGATGTCCTTTATATCCTTTGTAAGTTGTATTCCTAGGTATTTTATTCTCTTTGTGGCAATTGTGAATGGCAGTTCATTCTTGATTTGGCTCTCTTTAAGTCTGTTATTGGTGTATAGGAATGCTTGTGATTTCTGCACATTGATTTTGTATCCTGAGACTTTGCTGAAGTTGCTTATCAGTTTCAGGGGATTTTGGGCTGAGAGGATGGGGTCTTCTAAATATGCAATCATGTTGTCTGCAAATAGAGACAATTTGACTTCTCCCTTTCCTAACTGAATAAACTTTATTTCTTTTTCTTGCCTGATTGCTCTTGCTAGAACTTCTAATACTATATTGAATAGGAGTGGTGAGAGAGGGCATCCTTGTCTAGTGCCAGATTTCAAAAGGAATGCTTCCCGTTTTTGCCCATTCAGTATGATATTGGATGTGGGTTTGTCGTAAATAGCTTTTATTATTTTGAGATACCCTCCATCGATATCTAGTTTATTGACAGTTTTTAGCATAAACGACTGTTGAATTTTGTTGAAGGCCTTCTCTGCATCTATTGAGATAATCATGTGATTTTCATCTTTGGTTCTGTTTATGTGGTGAAATACGTTTATAGATTCACGTATGTTGAACTAGCCTTGCATCCCCGGGATGAAGCCTACTTGATCGTGATGGATAAGCTTTTTGATATGCTGTTGCAATCGGTTTGCCAGTATTTTATGGAATATTTTTGCATCTGGATGCAAAAATATTTATCATGGATATTGGCCTGAAGTTTTCTTTTTTTGTTGAGTCTCTGCTGGGTTTTGGCATCAGGATGATGTTGGTCTCATAAAATGATTTGGGAAGGATTCCCTCTTTTTGGATTGTTTGGAATAGTATCATAAGGAGTGGTACCAGTTCCTGTTTGTATGTCTGGTAGAATTCAGCTGTGAACTCATATGGACATGGGCTTTTTTTGATTGGTAGGCTATTAATTGTGCCTCAACTTCAACCCTTATTATTGAATGTTGACTGGATAAACAATGAAATGAAAGCAGAAATAAAGATGTTCTTGAAACCAAAGAGAATGAAGACACAAAGTACCCAAATTTCTGGGACACATTTAATGCAGCGTTTATAGGAAAACGTATAGCTATAAATGCCCACATGAGAAGAAACAAAAGATCTAACATCGACACTCTATCATCAAAATTGAGAGAGCTAGAGGAGCAAGGTCAAAAAAACTGAAAAGCTAGCAGAAGACAAGAAATAACTAAGATCAGAGCAGAACCGAAGGAGATAAAGACAAAAAAACCCTGCAAACAATTAGTAAATCCAGGAGCTGGTTTTTTGAAAAGACCAACAAAATAGACAGACCACTAGCCAGATTAATAAAAAAGAAAAGAGAGAAGAATCAAATAGATGCAATAAAAAACGATAAAGGGGATATCACCACAGATTCTACAGAAATACAAACTATCATCAGAGATTACTACAAACAACTCTATGCACATAAACCAGTAAACCTGGAAGAAATGGATAAATTCCTGGACACTTGCCTCCTCCCAAGTCTAAACCAGGAGGAATAAACTTTTAATATCTTGTCCCTTCCACGGTCCAGGCAAAAACACTTTGCAGAGCCTGAATTCCAGAGTTGCATGGGTGGCTGTGCCCAGGTGATCTTGCTTCTGGAAATGTTGATCCATTCAGCTGCACCTCCAATGACAGTATTCTGTGGCATGCACCAGATAGATGTGTGGGTGTTTGTGTTCAGCTGTGCTCTTCAGATTTTCTAAGTCATTCAGGAGGGAGCCCTAAGAGAGGAACTATTTTGAGAAGTCATATTCTTCACAGATGGGTGACTGTCAGTCAGGAAGATCCAGATGCAATAATATGAATGTCAACAGCACCCCTGGCATTCACTGGTCATGGCTTTCCACTTAAAAATCTGTATGTGATCCTAAGGTTACCTGTCTTCCACATCAAAATTACAAACACCTCTTCCATAGCCACAGCTTCTCCAGGGTTTTTTCTTATAAGTTCTCCTAATCCCTTAAAAACAATAAAGAAACAATTGCTCTGAAATTTATCTTCCACCTTTCCATCCCAAAATAACAAATTCCAATTGCATAGGAGTTACTGGCTTTGGGTTTTCTAGATGCTATACTTGACAGAGAGAATGAATGAATTTTATTTTTTTAACTTTTTCTTTTTTGAATGCTTGCAAACAGGTTTAAAGAAAGAACTCAGGCAGGACTGACCTAGCAATTTCTATAGCTTAACACAGTCTCACTGAGAACTTGTACACCATGTTTTCTCAAGTTGACTCAGTGAACAGCAGGCAAACATTGAATGATGGCTATCGGATCTGGAGATTGAAAATGCAGGTTCAACCACAGTGTGAAAGAAGAAATTGGTAACAAACAGAAACTTGTGTGAAATTGTTCAGAGCAGCAGAAAAATCTCAGTGTTCAAGATTTAGTAAGTGAACAAGAAACCATTTCTTGAGCTTTGGAACTGAGGTATCAGGAACAAATAAATAATTTAAAGAGACAGGTTTTGCTTTGTATAGAAGACCTGTGAAAAAGAGAAAAGACCTTCCAACCCAGCAAATGTAAGTGCTGGCCCACCTAATATATACAGTGTAGGTGGGAAAAGTTCAATCTAGGCAGAAGGCTGGAGTCGTGGGCTATAACTGCTTGAAAAAAGACTCTTCACAGAGGAGAATGAAAACAGGACCCAAAGGGAGAAAGAATTGTCAGGGATATGACTGATCGGGTGTTTTGGCTGCATTGGAGTAACGAAAATTACTCAGAGCTTCTAGAACATGAGAGCTGAGGAAAGCCAAAAGCTGGGGAGAGGATCACATGGCAGAGTTCACAAGAGTTGTCACCAAAAACTTTGTTGGAACATCAGCAATTTATGATAAGACACGAAGACAGAAGACACTTTCCATGCAGTTTAAGAAAGTTTTTTTTCTCTACAGAGATATAATTTATTTGGTTGGGTTTTCATTTATCTGGGAAAAATAAATCACTTTTACATGAATGGAGGGCCCACATGGAGGGCTCAAATTATTTTTAAAGTGGCACAGTGAATTCCAGGCATGTCACATAGCTGCCCGTTTATTATTTGGATGATGTTGTTATCTGGTGCCCATTGTTTAATTCTCTGGGAAGCCTGTTTAGGTGAGAAGGCTGAATCTAACTGGAAAAGAGGCCGCTAATTTGAAAACTTGGACCACTCATTTCTTCCTCCCAAGTTGAAGTTAACAGAGAGGCAGGGACAAGTTTGGCAGAGATAACTGGATTTTTCTAATATTCATCTCTTTCTCTAAAGCAAGTAGCTTTACCCTAAAGATGACTACAGAGTTGGCTCTGAGACCCATTAAGTTAATAAAGAAGAAAACATAGGCAAACACTGGCCTCCAGAAGAACCTCAATGTTTTCTTCCACTGTTCTTTGTTCCAAGGACCACTGTGGGTAATTAGATTTCAGGATGCCTTATTGGCTACGTTCATGGTTAGAACAAAGTGTTGATATGGACTTATTTCTACAATGCAGAAAAGATAAAATATTTGTCTTCAGTTCCTCCTATCACTACCTCTTTGTGAATAATTTGAGAAAACTACATATATGATATTTGTAAATCTACACAAAAGGAAAATTTGAGGTTATCATGATCAGATTTACACTTGGGAGATATATCTGGGGCCATAGTATGAAGAGTAGGTTGAGTGGGAAGAAATAAGTGGCAAGGAAATCAGTTAGCAGGTAAGAGAGGTTGAAGCAGCTCTGAACCAGAAAGTTGACGATCCTCTGTGGGTGCATATATTTTGAAGATTTCTTCTAAAGTGTCTCAAGCTCTAAAATTACCTCTATATTCACAGAACAAATAAATAGAGCTATATGCATCTGGGGGAACAATCAATATTTACACTTCTCCTATGCTTTTGCAGACTTTAATCATATACACACCAACTGACCCACTCCAGACTGGTTTGACTTTTCATGCAAGCCAAGAGACTTAGTATCTCTGATATATATTAAGGATTACAATATGTTTTACATATATATATATATAATCCCTCTCCCTCTCTCTCCCTCTCTCCTTCAACCCCCACCAGCTTTTTCCACATTATCTGCATTTTTTTAGATATGAAAAACAGTGGTGCACACAGAGCTGTGGGGAAAGGGCTGTCTGTTTTTAATGCCTTTTGTAGTATGCCCAGAGATTAGTTGATCTTTGGGGCTAATTAACTGTGTTCTTGAGTCTTTCTTGGTCATCTACAACATAAGAATAGTTGAACAATCCATTTATCTAATCTGTGTACTCAAACCACACACATCTCTCCTTTAGAGGAAGATTCACCTTAGATTGGTTTCATTTGGGTGCTGATTACACACCCATCAGAGGTAGGAAGTTAAAAGCAACAGAAATAGCAATTATACTCACAGTATAGTATATTTCTGATGTTCTTTACAAATTACACACCATGGTCAAATATATTACATTATTCATTTGCGAAAAAAAGCTTTTGTAGTAGCTTTGCTGATCCAGAAACGGGTTCAGAGTTGAGTTATCTGCCTAATGTAACACAGCTGAAGGTGGTAGAACTAGGATTTAGCCCATTGTCCCCAGGACTCAATCCCAGTTCTTTCCCAGCTCCACCCTGTATAAACTTGTATTAAGTCAACTGAGCTGCTTTATCATTTTGAAAAATAGAGGATCACTCACTTTGTCTCACCTCCTTAGTTTTTCTTTAATCGTTTTGTTAGAAAGCAATACACTCTGAAAAAGTTTCCAGTCTGCCAAAGCTTGTTACACTTCTCAGTATTCGTACAACATTATGATTTTCCTGTAAAACTGAATAATCTCTGTATTTAGTGTGTTCTTCCATGCTAAGTCTGAGAGAAAAGGCATCTGTCAATGTGTCAACATTGCTATAATTCTCTTAGGTCATGGCTATTTAAACTCTCACATCTATAAATTGCTTCACTGTCTCCAGGGATTCTTTCAGTAAAAGAAAAAAAATTACAACTTTAATTTTCATACCCAACATCCAAATTGAGAACAGAGTGGGTAATTTCCATCATCCAACTGCTGCTACAAAATGAACCTGTTCACCGAAAATTTCTCATTCTGTGGAATTTTGTTTCCTGTAAAAAATATTTCAAAATCACATTTACCCAGAATCCTTTTCTAAAAGAACTGCGCCATCCTTCAGAGTGGATGCTCTAAGCCTGAGCCTCTAGAGAAAGAAGTTGGTCCATGTTCCTTGCATTATTTAGTCTCCTGGCTAATCTCCAACTAAGCAAAGCAGTTGGGAGCACTGAAATTTCCTTCCTTTGTTCCTGCCTTGTTTGCTAGATTTTTAACTAAACCATGAATCCTGTCTTGGGATTTGGATCCCACACTTACTCTTGACGTGAGCACATCTGGTCCTTGTCATATAGTGAGAAAAACAAGTGCTCTTATTGCTCAGGCACATTATTAGATAACAACACGGCATGAGCCAAGTCTGTTAATTAAAGAAAAGTCTGGGCTAGCCATGAAGGAAAAACAAACACTATTGTTCTTTTCAGCCTAGATGAAAAGTATTTTTTCCCCTTCATTTTCTTTTTAGAATACCCTTTAAAGATTCTTAAGGCTGACATAGTTGGGCAGGTGTGTTAAGAGGCTGAGAAAGGTAAGAATGTATGAAATGTGAGTTGATATCATGAGAACTCTGAGCTTTCTATGGGTCTCTCAGATACCCACATCAGAGATCCTGAGGAAGTATTCATTCCCATGTCTCAACAAAGTACAGTAGATAAAACAAAATCAGCATTGTCTGCTCTACA
Source organism: Cebus imitator (assembly GCF_001604975.1). NCBI lineage: Eukaryota > Metazoa > Chordata > Mammalia > Primates > Cebidae > Cebus > Cebus imitator. The sequence goes on from NW_016107645.1 coordinate 2,316,422, forward strand.
TTTCATAGAAAACTCACCCTCTATGATTTCGCTGTGTCCCCACCCAAATGTCACCTTGAATTGTAGCTCCTATAATTTCCATGTGTCATGAGAGGGGCCTGATGGGAGATAACCGAATCATGGGGGCAGGTCTTTCCTGTGCTGTTCTCATGATAGTGAATAAGTCTCACAAGATCTGATGGTTCCATAAAGGGGAGTTTCCATGCACAACCTCTCTTGCCTGCCACCATGTGAGATGTGCCTTTCCTCCTCCTTCCCCTTCCTCCATGATTATGAGGCCTCCCAGCCATGTGGAACTCTGAGTACATTAAACCTCTTTCCTTTGTAAATTACTCAGTCTCAGGTATGTCTTTATTAACAGCATGAGAACAGACTAACATACCCTCCTAGTTCTTGATTTGACAAGGGATGTTTGAAGGCTGTAATAACTTAGATAAGATTCACAGGTAGCAAATATATTTTTTTAAAAAAATCCCAAAGGCCCACAGGAGATCTTACCAATTCAAATCTACTATGAATTTTTTTTCTAACATTAAATATTCTACATATTTCTAGAACACTTTGATTTGGACATCAGAAGAATATGTTGAGGAAATATGACCTACAAAATCAAAACCCACCCTGTGTTGGGGAAGTAATGACTCATCAACTATGAAATCAAAACTCAGTCTTGGTTTGGGCAAAAATACTCCTTAAAGTCTTCAAGCATGTCTTTCAGAAGAGCAGAGAGAATCCTCTTGTAAAATCAATGAAGAGTATCAGAAATTCACCCATCAGTAGTGTCTTATGCTCTTGCCACTGCTTATAGAGGGCTTGTTGCCCAGCTGCAGATTACTCCTTGTGGGTGAGGGACATCAGGAAGAAAAGAAGAAATAGGGCAAAGGCTAAGGAAGACAGTGTGTCACACAGGACAGGCTACTATGGTGTGTTGATTAAACACACATACGCGCGCGCACACACACACACACACACACACACACACACACACTTCCAATGGCTTAAAATAGCAAAGGTCCATTTCTAACTTGAACTACATTCACCTTTCTGGATATAGGATATTGGCTGTGTTTGCATTATCAACATCTGCACTCAGGAATACAGACTGAAGACACAGCCATGGTTTATGACCATGCACTTCACCATTACCATAAGAAAGGAGAACATGTTGTTGCATGCTCTAGCTATTAATGCTCCCATTGAGGGTGACAGGTGTCAGCCATGTTCACAGGTCATTAACCAAATAATAGTCACATAATCACACCTAATGTGCAGGGAAGTACAATCCTATTATGTGCCCAGAAAAGAAGAGTCGAACACTTATTATTGTTCTAAAGATTATTATAGCCAGCTGTGGTGGCTCACGCCTGTAATCCCAGCACTTTGGGAGGCTGAGGTGGATGGATGATGAGGTCAGGAGTTCAAGACCAGCCTGGCAAAGATGGTGAAACCCCATCTCTACTAAAAATACAAAAAAATTAGCCAGGTGTGGTGGCGGGCACCTGTAATCCCAGATGCTAGGGAGGCTGAGGCACAGAATTGCTTGAACCCAGAAAGAGGTTGCAGTGAGCTGAGACTGTGCTACTGCACTCCAGCCTGGGTAACAGAGACTCCTTCTCAAAAAAAAAAATTATTATAGTTGGAGAAGAAAAAGGCAAGGCAAATGAGTAGCCCTGGACCTGAGCTGCAGAAATTGCACACTGCAGAGAAGCATGTGAGATGGAACAGGCAGTTTCTACCTAGACGGGGTTCTTACATTTGTGGTAGGAAACCTAGCGGATATGAGAAGTGATTTTCCCAAATTCCCACAGGAAGGAAGTGGCAGAATCAGGCCTTCCGGTTTTCTGCATCCATGTCTGGTGCCTCTGCCATGTTCCAAATTGTTCCAACGAGCAATTGAAAGCTTCATCTCTACCCTCGAGGCACTTCCAATGAAGCTGGCTAAAATACCTGATATTGGACACATGAGAAATAATTGAAACCCCCCAAATCAGTACAACAGTCCTAAGAGGAGTTCAGTGAACAGGAGCATGGTGCAGCCAGGGATGGCCTTGGGAAACCTTCCTGAAGGAGCCAGGATCTGCAACCACCCAAGGGATCAACAGGATTTGTTTCATGGAAAGAAAAGGCAGAAGATCTTAACGATGAGCAGAACAGCAGGAAACAAGGCATAAAGGAAGGAAAGAATTGCAGGAAGCATCTGTGAGAACCCTGGAGGAGACTAGGCAGGGCAGGATGGAGGCCAGCTGCTGGGATGCAAGCTGGATGGGCCAACAGAACATGGATTACCCCACAGGGGAGCCAGGCTTTTTACAGAAGGTCATAGGAAGCCATGAAGGCTCCTGAGCAAAGGCATAATATGGGGAGGCTGGTGTCTAAGAATAACAGCAAGGTGATTTAGAGGTGGGTGATAGAGAAACTTGAAGGAAACCCTCATTCCCCAAAAGATTGTTACACTGATCTTGAAAATAGGCAGGCTTGAAGTTGGCTATTTAGATGCCAAAACTCATCAATCCAACAGTATTTTTAAGTCTTGATTTTAGCTTGTTGATACTGCCTGGGTGCTCATTGTTAGGACAGAGTGACTGAGCTGTAATCCAAGAAGAGAGACTCCCCTCAGCCTGCAGGGTGAGGAGGAGTTAGCTCATGAGTGCTCTTCAGCAGAGGGCTCAGCCAGAAGCAGCTACTCAGAAAAATTTTTGTATCAGGGAGTTAAAAAGTCATTGTCCTTAGGATGCTGAGCTCACCATCTAGTAGGCCTGAAGGCGACCGCTGTAAGCTGACAAAACTGGACCTTTCTGGACCTGTCATTATCTCTCTGAACCTGAAAATGAGCCTTGACCCAGACACAAGTCCCGAGCTCCTTATCATTAACTCTACCATCTACCACAGCTTTGCTGGAGCCAAGAAATCATACATGTATCCTTGGGAGAACTTAATTGCCTGCTTATTGCTATTGCAGTGATTAATGATGGCAAACCTCCTCTCAGCAATGCCTCATAAAAGGAGTGAGCAGCCACGTTTTAGAAAGCAAGAGCCAAGAACCCCGAACCACCTCCTGGCCAACCACCAACACATTACCACCACGTGGAGGGAGACACGCATGCATGGGCACACATACATGCACACAGGCACGTGTACACATGCACACACTGCCTCTGATGGCCCTGTGCATGGTCTCCACTAGCACAAGCTTGTCTTCCTTCCTCCTTTTCTTCCCCAGGTTCTCTACGACAACCCTGCTCAGCTGATTGCCCTAACCTCAGGCTCCTACAGGTCCAACCATGGAAGCAGCTGGAAGTGACAGAGGAGTCAGGCCTTTTCAGCCAAGGTGCAGTGGTAAAGCTGGGCTAGGACTCATTCTGATTCAATTTATACTCTGTTTCCTTCCGATTTTATGGCACTTTTATTTTCATGGCCCTGAAAAAGCATCTTTGTCAAAATACACATCATAACATTAGGCCTGCGGAGGAGGCACTTTACGATGCCCTCCTCTGTGAGGGCATAAACAGGAGGGCGTGACATAACTCCTATTTATCTGTTGGTGACTAGCTCCCACTGCAAGGCAGAAAAGAGCTTGCTGCTTCCATTAGGATGCTTTCTCTTCCTAAGGACTGTAATTAGCTAAATGCTCTTAAACTCCACCATAAAAACAGCTGGGAATATTTCCAGGTGATGGTTCAACGCTTTACTCATAGGGATCTTTGCCTTTCTTGATGTTAATCGCAGCCTGGGAAAAAACAAGCAAAAAAAAAAAAAAAGGTAAATAACAAAACTGGAGACCCAGGCAGGAGGTGATTTGTAGCAGAACCATGTGTTAGGGGAAAGGAGCAGAGAGACAGGGAGAGCTGGTTCCTGATGTGTCGTCAGCCCACCCAGGCAGGATGGACACTGGGGGAGGTCAGTTGGCTCCAAGCTGAGCCCAGATGGAAGAGGCAAAGTCCACAATAAAGCCTTGAGCAAGTAAAAAGTTATGAGCCACCCCTCCCCATAAGCAAGTCAAAGAATTTTATTTTCAAAATGACATTAAATTTGTATAGAGGCTGAGTTAAAATAGCTTTTCTCTAGACATTTTAATTGCAAAATTTTGGGTAAAATTACTGCAGCTGAGATATTTCTTCTTTTCTGGCAGAGGTGGCACCCTCCTTTGCCCTTAGTGTATGCTTGATCAATTTCCGGAGTACACACAATTAAGAAAGATCCTGTGCATATTTGTCTTAGTAGTAAGTAGATTAACTGATTGGAGACAGGAATGTCATCATGAACATAGAGGTTAGGACCAGGGCTTCTTGGCAGGGCAATGTTCCTAGCTGCAGGTAAGAAGCTATTGCACGATGATGAGATCTCAGTTGTGGGAAAATATTTGGAGTACCCTTCAATGCCAGGGTCTCCAAGAATCACATTGGGTAAATGATGAGACATGAACAAATAGTCTGAGACTGGAGCCAAACCTAAAAATTGGGCATATATAGGAGAGAAGACAGGGTGGATGCCCTAAAGGGAATAAGGTCCCAGGACTAATCAGAGACAAAGAAAGAGTTTTCATGAAGCCCCTGGGTCTTTGGTCTTGGAGGACAACTTTGCCAAGCCATCCCAACAGTCAGAACCGAAGTGGCTTTAGATTTCTTGTCTCACTCAAGAATACCCTGGGTGCTGAGGGTTACCAAGATGAAGAGAAGGAGGGGTGCTATGGGAAAGGAAAATTCTGTCCACCAAGCCGTGAGGAGCCGGGGAAGCAAAGTGGGCTGGCACAGAGTGAGACCTGACTCCCATCCCAGCATGAACTCTTTCCCTTCCTGCCACCCACACCAGAAGAATAAGGACAGACAGCACCACCAAAATAGTAATAAGATTTTCTATATGCCCAGCAGTGCTCCAAGAGTTTATATAGATTAACTCTTTGTGCCTCCTTCTTAAAAAAAAAAAAAAAAAGAAAGGTGCTATGCCATTTTAAACATAAGGAAACTGAGACAGAGAGATAAGTAACTTCTCTTGCAGGTCCCACAGCTGGTGACACAGCTGAGATCTAAGCCCGGAATCTCTGACTCTAGAGCCCAATTATCATGCTATACTGACTCTAAAAACTGTTGAGAGAATAAAGGAATGAACAAGTGAGAATTCTTGGTGGATAACAAAGTCCTAGGTTTAGGAGGATTGAGGCCCTGGCATGGTTCAAGGAGGCTCAGTTAGTGACATCTGCCCTGGGACCTTCTTACTAGTGATGGGAATCAACTATAAGGCACCATAGAAAATAAGAAACTAAATGTGTTTTGTTGTGTATTCGGTGTCAAGCTAGGGATCTATTTTCTCCAAGTCAAAGTCCAGACCTGTTGGTGTCAGAACTGTGCTGTTCAGTGGACATGGCATTGAGATTCACATGGGTTCTGTAAATTTGGAATTTGGGTAGAACTGCCAAAGTCAGGAACAGAATGATGGGAAGCTGAACCCAAGAACTGGGCAAGCTGAGCCCTTCAATGCAGAACTTGAAGAGAGGGAAGTTTGGAAACAAGAGCATATCCAGAAGGTCCCAACAAACTTTCCTCTCCAAGACCCACTCTGTTTGGAGACTCTGCCTCCCCTGGTCAAACAGAATTGGAAGAACGGGACTTACAGCTCTCCTGTGGGAAGGAAGACACACACTTCAGGGTCTTAGCCAGAACCACACCCTGTCCCTTCAGCTTTCTTCACCTCTGCAGCTCCAGAGTGTACTTCTTGAGCTCTTGTGGCCTGAACCACAAGGGTCAACATGGGCACTGTCATTCCCTATAAGCCTAGATCCTGCTCCAGCTTTTAGAATTTTTCAAATGCCACCTCCTCTAGAAACCACCTTTTGACCTCTTCCACCTGGATTTGTGCATCCTTTCTGTGGTTTCCCACTGCCCACAGCTGAGTCTCAGTGCCTTTCATCACAGCTGCCTGTGTACATGACCCTTAGCCTGACTTCCCTCAGAAGACACACGTGTCCCAGGCCCTCACTCACTTCATTTATGCCTCAGCTCAATATCATGTCACCATACAGGCCTTCCTTGACAAATCTCTCAAAAGAGGAGCTCCTCCCTCCCAGTCATCCCAGCCATTTTCTATCCCTCTACCATGATTTATTTTCCTTTATGACACATATCGACACATACTATCATATTGCTCACTAATTGCTTTAGTGTCTGTCTTCATTTGCTGTATGAGGACCTATGGTAGGCTGCATAAAGCTCCCGCCCCCAAAGATGCCCATGCCTTAATCCTCAGCACCTTAAAATGTGTTACATTGCATGGCAAAAGACTTCACAGGTTTGATTAAATTAAGGGTCTTGCACTGTGAATGGGACCACAAGCCAAGGAGTGCAGGTGGCCTTTAGAATTTTGAGGAGACAAGGAACAGATTCCCCTGGAACCTCCAGAGGCAACCGGTCCTGCCAAATCTTGATCTGGCCCTACACAACTGATTTCACATTTCTGCCTCAAACTGTAAAATAACAAAATCATATTGTGTGATGATTTAGTGTCAACTTGATTGGGTTGAAGAATGCAAAGTATTGTTTCTGGGTATATCTGGGTGTTTCTGGGTGTTGCCAGAGGAGATTAACATTTGAGTCAATAGACGGGGAGAGGAAGACCCACCCTCAGTGTGGGTGGGCACCATCAAATTGGCTGCCAGCACAGCCAGAAAAAAGCAGGTGGAAGAAGCTGACTTGCTGAGTTTTCCAGTCTTCATCTTTCTCCCATGCTGGATGCTTCCTGCCCTCTTCAGCTTTTGAACTCTTGAACCTGCATTAGCGGTTTGCCAGGGACTCTTGGGCCTTCAGCCACAGACCGAAGGCTCCCCTGTCAGCTTTCCTACTTTTGAGGTTTGGGGACTCACACTGAGCCACTACTGGTGTCCTTGCTCCTCAACTTGCAGATGACCTATCATGGGACTTCACCTTGTGATCATATGAATCAACTCTCCTTAATAAACCCCTTTGTATATGTACATGTATCTTATTAGTTCTGTCCCTCTAGAGAACCCTGACTAATACAGATTGTTTTAAGTTTGTGTGAAATTGTTATAGCAGTGAGTGAAAACTAATGTAGGATGTTCACCATTGTTCCCAGCTTTTAAGCTAATGCCTAGCAGAGAGTAGGAAATGAATGCATACTTGTTGAATGAATAAATAAATTTTCAACCTTCAACATGAAACTAAAATTTTAAGGGCAGATATAGGCCAGATCTGGCTTTTTTTTTCTCCCCAGCTCCTGACCATTTGCACAAAGTCATCATTTAAAAAAAATACAATTTTACTTAGAGAGCAAAATGTTCAAAACGGTATTTCTAGCTGCATTTAGGCATCAATTTACTGAGTCCCTGCTGTGTACCACGTACTTTAGTAAGCATTAACAATACAAGACCAAAAAAATCCTGGAGCTATTTGTTCAGTTGCTCACAGCTTAGTCATGGAGAGAGGGATTGAAACCAGCACTCCACTCTGCAAGAACTGAGAGCTAACCTTAACTGAGCACTTACTATCTAACAGGTATTATGCTGGGTTACATTTTAATGAAGTCTTTTTAAACAGACAAAACTGAGTTCAAATTTTAGTTTTGTGCAACTTACTTCATCTCCATGGGCCTCAATTTCCACATAAGCTTGGAAAAACAACACCTAACCCACAAAATGGATGAGAGGGTTAAATGAATGAATGTAAATAAACACTGTGATGGTTAATTTTTTGCATCAACTTGGCTGGCCATGGTACCCAGATAGTTGGTCAAACTTTATTCTGGATTTTTCTATAAAGGTGATTTTGCATGAGATAAACATTTAAATACATGGATTTTGAGTAAAGCAGACTCCTCTCCATACTGTGGGTGGGCCTCATCCAATCAGTTGAAAGATTAAATAGAACCAAAGGATGACCTCCTTCAAGCAAGAAGGAGTCCTTCAGCTGACTGTATTTGCATTTCAACATGCAACACCAGCTTTCTCTGGGTCACCAGCCTGCCAGCTTATCTTCTTGAATTCTTGTGGCCTGAACTTTGAGAATCAAGAGGACAAGAGGAGCTCCACCCTCCCAGTCATTCTCTATCCCTCTACCATGATTTATTTTCCTTTATGACAAGTATAAATACATGCATATTGCTCACTAATTGCTTTAGTGGTTGTCTCGGTTTGCTATATGAGGGTCTATGGCAGACTGAATGAAGCTGGATGTGTGTGGAATTGGCTTACACGATTATGAACCTGCCAAACTCCATAATCATGTAAGCCAAATCCATACACTTTCCATTTGTTCTCTTTCTCTGCAGAACAGTGATTAATACAAACACACCACATAATGTTTAGCCACATAGTAAGCACTTAACGCATTATATCGTATTCAATACAACATTTTAAGTATTATTATCTCCATAATACAGAAGAGGAAATTAAGATTATAGAGATAAAACACCTTGCCTTTTACCATGCAGATAATAAATGCCAGAGACATGATTTACACTCAGTGGTACCTTCCACTTAAGCCTAGACCCTCCATCCACAATATTGCCCTCACTCTGCTTTAAAAGTTAGGCAGCATGCTAAGTAAATTGCAGATTCTTTTAAAGGCTATAGACAAAGGGTCAAAATGTATTGAAACTCCAGAGTTCTTAATACCTTTACAGGCATCCCAGGTGTTCAGTCAATACTGAATGCTTTAATTCATTGGATTGCATGAGACTACCTAGGCTCTTTGGAACTTCTATAATAAAATGAGCATCAGGAAGATGCCATATATCAATCAAAGGATCTCCAGGCAGCATCCTCCCATTTACCATTGCATTTTAATTCACTGTGTAACCTATTTGCATCCTACTGCCATCACCTAGCTACTGACTTTATTCTCTAAATTCCCTCTGATTATCTCTTAAATATATAGATTCACTATGAGCTGGTCTACCCTCTCTTCTACCCTTGATAAATATGCATAAGTAAACATACTTTCTTGTATTCAAAAAAGGAGCTGCTAATAAATAATTTAGTGATATAATATTTACAAATTGTTGTTAACATTGCTTTAGGCCAAACTAAGGCTTGGAAGTATCCAAACATTCCTGAATGCAATTACTTTTGCCTCCAGGGAAGATGAATGAACTGAGGCCAGATTTACCCTCCCTCCTGAAGCAGCAAAAACATAGACACTCCTCTCTCTCTCTCTCTCTCTCTCTCTCTCTATACATATATATATATATATATATATATATGCACACACACAGACACACACACACACACATACACACACACATATATATATATAAATTGTACTTTAGGTTCTGGGGTACATGAGCAGATCATGCAAGATTGTTGCATAGGTACATACATGGCAAGGTGGTTTGCTGCTTCCATCCCCCCGTCACCTATACCTGGTATTTCTCCCCATGTTATCCTCTCCAACCTCCCCACCCTCTGCTGTCCCTCTCCTAGGCCCCCATCCAATAGACTCCAGTGTGTGATGCTCCCCTCCCTGCATAGACACACTATATTAAACCATTGACAAGGCAATGGCTGCAGGAAAGAAAGTGCAGTGATCTTGGATAAACAGAAAATGAAAAAGGTGTCCCTAAAACTGCTGCAGCGTATTTTTAAATGAGTTTCTAGGCCACAATGAGGATACTGAACCTAGGGTCCACAGGCTCCAAAGTAGTAGCCATTTCAAAGCAGAGTATTGAGGAGGAGAGCTCTGCACAGTGATAGAACTCTGAAGGTCTTCAGGGAGAAAACCAGAAAACTACTCAAGGATGAAAAAAAAAAAAAAATGACCCCAAACGTTTAGAGATAACAATTCTGGACTTCACACAGGGCTGGGAAATGTTCCTGCTTCCATCTTCCAGACTGAGAAATTTCAAGAGCCATGGGACACGTTGAGTAGAGCAAACAAAAAGGTCTTGCATTGGCAATGGAGCAAGTGCCGCTCTGGTCCTGCCTGACAAATCTTAAAAGCAAGACCTGAAAGGATCAAACTGTTTTCATGTAATTTAACTGTATCTCATTTACAAAAAAAAAAAAAATCAATAGTATCTATATTAATTTTTTAAATCCAGCATTTAATAAAGTAAAATTTATAATGACTGCGATCAAACCAAAAATTACTATGCATGTAAAGAAGCAGGAAACAAAAAAACACACATACCAGAAAGATAAATCAATTGAAACCAACCCAAAACTGACACAGATGTTAGATTTAACAAAGATGTTATAAGTGTATACAGAATGTCAAAAAACGTAAGTGGAAACATGGAGGGCATTTTTTAAAAAATACACAAATCAAACTACAAAAGATGAAATCCATAGGTGTGAGACAAGAATTACACTGGATGGAATTGAGAGCCAAGTAGGCATTACAGAAGAAAATATCTGTGAAGTTGAAGACATAGCACTAGAACATACTAACATGAAATACAGATATGAAAAAAATGTACTGTAAACAACATCAGTAAGCTGTGGAATAATTTCAAGAGGCCTAATATATATGTGTAATTGAAAACCCCAAAGAAGCAGGACCCAGAAAATCTACTTCCAGAAATACTTGAAAAATATCCATATTTGATGAAAACTATAAACCCACAAATCCAAGAAGCTAAATGAAGCACAATCACAAGAAACATAGCCGAGCACAGAGACTCACATCTGTAATCTCAGCACTTTGGGAGGCCAAGGTGGACGGATCACCTGAGGCCAGGAGTTTGAGACCAGCCTGGCCAACATGGCGAAACCCCATCTCTCCTAAAAATACAAAAGTTAGTCAGGCGTGGTGGCATCTGCCTGTAATCCCAGCCACTGAGGAGGCTGAGACAGGAGAATCACTTGAACCCCAGAGGCGGAGGTTGCAGTGAGCCAAGATCACATCATTGCCCTCCAGCCTGTGCAATAAGAGCAAAAGTCCAACTCAGAAAAAAAAGGGAAGGAAAGGGAAGGGAGAAGGAAGGGAGAAGGAAGGTGATGTGAAGAAAGAAGGAAGGGAAGAAGGAAAGAAAGGAAGAAGGAAAAGAAACATGAAGAATGCTATACAAAAGCACATCATAATCACATTGCTCAAAATTGTAATCATATTGCTGAAAATCAGTGATAAAGAGAAAATGTTAAAAGCCAATAGAGCAGAATAAAGACTTGATATATACAGCAAAACAAAGATTTTTTTTCTGAGGCAGCAGACGTCTTTGCATTGAAACAATGCAAGTGAGAAAACAGTGAAGTAACATTCTTAACGTACTAAAAGAAAAAAAAATCTGTGTATTTAAAATTGTGTACCCCATATAATGTCTACTGGGATCATCTTAGAAAGTGAGCTATCCTTTTCATGCCGTTATACCTGGGATACTGCTATGGTTTGGAATTTAACTCCTCCAAACCTCATGTTGACATTTAATCCCCAGTGTTGGAGGAGGGCCCTAATGAGAAATATTTGGGTCATGGAGTTGTCTTCCTCCTGAACGGCTTGCTGCTGTCCTCAACTCTCATAGTTCCCTTGAGCCTGGCACCTCATTTGTTAAAATGAGCCTGGCACCTGTCTTGTCTCTCTTGCTTCCTTTCAAGCCATGTGATCCCTGCACATTCTCCTTCACCTTTTGCCATGAATGGAAGCAGCCTGAGGCCTTTGCCAGGAGCAGATGCCAATGCCATGCTTCATATACAGTCTCCAGAATCATGCGCTAAATAAGCCTCTTCTTTATAAATTATCCAGCCTCAGGTATTCCTTTATAGCAACATGAACAGACTAACACAGATACCCTTGGCCAAATTCTCTTTAAACTTGCCATCATCTTTGATTGATAAAAGACTAATAAAAGGGTTGAACTAATATAGAAAGCATTTCTTATTGGTAGAATACATTATGGTATAAATCACTTTAAAACGATCAAAGAGCACATAGAAATTGATACATCAATCTACAGAAATAACTAACCTTACTGTAATGTTTACAAATTTACTTGGTTCAGAATAAAAGTATACTGTTATATCACTGTGTTGTAAAAAAAATAATAATAATAAAAAGGCACTGGAAAATTGTTTCCTAAGGAAAAAAAATAAATAAATAAGATAAAAAATAAAAATAAAAATAAATAAAATTGTGTACCCAATAAGCAATAGTCTTCAAAAATGAAGGCAGTATAAAGGCTTTTACAGACATCCAACCTCTGAAATTTATCACTAGCAGACCTACACTACCAAAAGGTGTTAAAGGAGCTCCTTTAGGTGGAAGGAAAATAATAACAGATGGTAATATGGATCTACACAAAAGAATGAAGAGCCCCAGAACTAAATGAGTAAATATATGAGTTTTTAAAACTACTTGTGTTGGTAAAGGACAAAAATAATAACATAGCATGGAGCTTAAAACAACTATAGAAGTAAAATGTATAAAAACAACAGCATAAAGAAAACGAGGGGATAAATGGAAGTATAACTGTTGTTAAAGTTCTTTACACAATGCATGATATGTCATCATATTATTTGAAGGTAGATTGTGATAAGTTTAAGATATATACTGTAAACCTTAACACAGCCACTAAAGTAATTTAAAAAATCACTATACCTAGCAAGCCAAAGAAGAAAACAAAAGAAAATTATTTTTAAAAATTCAGTCAATCCAAAAAAGGCAGAAAAAAAAGTAAAATGGAAAAGAAACAGTTGAGGTAAATAGAAAACAAATGGCAAGACAGTGTGTATAAATCATAATTACATTAAGAATGACAATAAACTTAAATTGTGTAAACACCTCAATATCAGATTGCATAAAGCAGGAATCTTCCAATAGATAAGTGCTTTCAAAATATGCACTTCAAATATAAAAATACAAATAAGAAAAATCAAAGCAATGGGAAAAGATAGACCAAGATAGAACGAACCTAAAAAAAAGCTACACAGGCTACATTAATATCAGACAAAGAAGATTTCATAGCAAATAATGTTACTAAACATAAAAAATGATCATTTCATAATGATAATGAGGGAAATTTATCAAAGAGACATAAAAATCCTAAACATTTATGCAGCTAATAATAGTTTCAAAATGCATGAAGCAGTAACTGATACAACTGCAAGGAAAAATAGACAAAACTAAAAATATAGTCAGATATTTCAATACCCTCCTTTTAATAATGAATAAAATAATTAGACAGAAAACAGGAACAGAACAGAAGACTTGAATAACTTAATTAACATTTACATAGCAATCTATCCAAAACAGTAGAATATACAGTCTATATTTTATATAAACAGAATATAATTGGTATGACTGGAATTCTTTTAAGCTTGTGACTTGTTTCTATGGCACAGATGTGGAACATGTTCTGCCTTGGTAAATGTTTCTTTTGCTCTTGAAGAGACTGTATATTCTGCTGTATGGGATGGAGTATTAGGTAAATGATAAACTAACTCCAGAAGTAAGACATTTTACCTACGTTCATTTAACATTATATTCGAGGTTCTATGCCAAACTGAAGAATGAGAATGAGTTGGTGTATATGCCTTACTTTATTCGCAGATAATATAAACATTGATGTAGAAAATCTGAAGCAATCTACAAAAGCTAAAATTGAACTTATCAAGTTTGCAGAAAGGGACCTCAGTACACAAAAATCTATTTTCTTTCTAGATATGAGGAAAAATAATCAAAAAATCTAATTAAAAATACCATTTACAATTGCATCAAAAATATGAAATACTCAGAGTTAATTATGACGACTAATGTGAAAGATCTGTATAGTGAAAACTGTACAACCTCACTGAGGGAAATAAAAGAAAACTAAATAAATGGAGAGATAATTATATTCATGGGTCAAAAGGGAAATATTGTTATAATGTCAGTTCTCCTCAAATTAATAAATTCAGTCATCTTAAAATACCACAAAGATTTTAAAATTAAAATTGATAAATTGAAACTAATATTTATATGGAAATCGAAGGGTCTAGAAAAGCCAAACCAAATTTGAAAAAGAACAAATTTGGAGAGACAATACTACCCAATTTCTGGATTTACTATAAAGCTACAGCAGTGAAGACTATATGGTATTTATGTAAAGGACACGGAGGGATACATGGGTATCCCTATATTTCTAGAGAGTCTAGAAATATACTCATGCATATATGGGTAACTGATTTTCAGTAAAGCTGCAAAGGCAATTCAGTGGAGAGGAAGCAGTCTTTTCAACAAATGGCACTAAAAAAAAAAAAAAAGTTGGCAATACCTGCATAAACAGGTGAACTTCCATCCCTATCTAGCACCATATAAAAAAAAAACTCAAAATGGATCAGAGACCTAAATGTATGAATGAAAACCATAAAACTTCTAGAAGAAAACATAAGAGAAAATATTTGTGACCTTCCTTGGCTTAGGAGGATATTTCTTTAATACAATACCAAAAGCATGATCTAGAAAAGAACTGTGCAGAAAAGAGTTAACATAGCAGGACTAAGACTGCCATTTTAGAAAGTCCTGCTTGCAAGCATGGCTCATGACTGATGCCTCAGAACTTGGACTTTAAGAGGCATTCCTAACTGAGAAGAGTAGCCCACTGAGCCTACACCGTTTCTACAAACAATATGATTTATGTTGAACACCTGCTTTCCTTCTGGGAGTCTGGAATTATTGGTACATACTAGGAAGAAGGCACCTATATGACCAGCTTCCAATAAAATCACTAAGTCTCTAAAGAACATCACTCATTGGCAATTCTTCGCACCTGTAGCAATTTGATGCTGCAGTAATTAAGTGCATCCTGAGTGACTCCACGGGGAGTGGACTCTTGGAAGCCTATGTCTAATTCTTCTGTACTTTGGCTACATACTTTTCTCTTTACTTGTCTTACTGTGTATCCCTTTACTGTAATACATTTTGGCTATAAGTATAATTGCATCCTGTGTCCTGTGAGTTCTCTGAGCAAATCGCCAAATCTGGGGTGGTGTTGGGAACACATTTATAAATTGGACTTAATCAGAATTTAACACTTCTGCTACTCAGAAGATACTGTTAAAGACAAGTCAGAGACAAATATATATGTATAACATATATATACCTACACATACATGTGTTTGTTATATATGCATATGTATGTATTTATATTTGCATATATCTGCACACATATAGATATATATGCAAAGCCTATAGCTGATAAAAAAAGACTATGTCAAATATATGAAGAACTCTTACAACTCAATAATAAACAAATACATATTTTTTAAATGAGAAAAATGTTTGAAAAAGCATTTCACCAAAGTATATATATGGATGGCAAATAAGCAAATGCAAATATGTTAATTATTGCTAATGATTAATGCACTTTAAAAATGTAAATATTCTTATTACTATACATATATTAGAATGAAAAAAACTAGTCAGACAATGTGTTGGATATTGATACAATCACTTGGAATAATGTTGGCAGTCTCTTTAAAAATTAAACATTCATCTACCATATGATCTATCGATTCCACTCGTATGTATTTTACCCCAGATAGATAAAAGCCCAGGCCCATGCAAGTACTTTGTGCGCTTTAAATATGTACAGTGTGTACAGCAATTATACTGCAATAAAGCTATTTTTAAAAGTACAAACATGGGCTGGGCGCAGTGGCTCGTGCCTGTAATCCCAACAATTTGAGAGGCGGAGGCAGGTGGATCACCTGAGGCCAGGAGTTCGAGACCAGCCTGGCCAATGTGGTGAAACCCTGTCTCAACTGAAAATACAAAAAAGACTGGGCACAGTGGCTCACGCCTGTAATCCCAGCACTCTGGGAGGCTGAGGCCGGCGGATCACGAGGTCAGGAGTTCAAGATCAACCTGGCCAACATGGTGAAACCCCGTCTCTACTAAAAATACAAAAATAAGCTGGGCATGGTGGCATGTGCCCATGGTCCCAGCTACTTGGGAGGCTGTGGCAGGAGAATCACTTGAACCCGGGAGGTGGAGGTTTCAGAGAGTGGAGATCATGTCATTGCACTCCAGCCTGGGCAACAGAGCAAGACTCTGTCTCAAAAAAAAAAAAAAAAGTACAAATACATATACAATATAATTACCCTAACCATAAGACAATTATTAGGTTGGTGCAAAAGGAATTATTGCAGTTTTTGCCATTACTTTCAATGGCAAAGACTGCAATTACTTTTGCACCAACCTAATAGGATTTTATTACAAAATTCAGTATCCATTGCAAAGGATACAGCATCATAATAGGATATAAGCTTTAAAAGTTGCATTCTCTTTATTCTGTATAATGTGTCTCTGTAATTATCCTCACATTGGAGATGGCAAAGACTAAATTTTAGCTCTTTCATGAACACAGGCTGCTGCCTAAGTGGGCTGCCTGGTGAGACTCACAACCCCATCCACACATGTAGTCTGTGGTAGAGTCTCATCCTCAGGTGTTCTGACCCCATCTTTTTTCTTTGCTTCAAATTCCCCTGAAGGTCCTGCTTAAAAGACCCACATTTACTGAATTTCTCCTTCATCATAGCTCTATGTGAGACACAGTGAAGGATTCTAGGCTGACTTTCATGGAATCAATCCAATAGTTTGAAATATAAAGAAGAGAAAGTAGCAAATTGAACAACAACAATAACAAAGTACAAATGAAAACCATGTGTAAAGACCACCACGCTCCAGCAGGTAACATTTGTACAGTTACTGATGCCCTTGCAGACACCCCGGATGATGAATGACCCTCTTGCCTGCTAAATGTTAAAAGTCACAGAAGAGGATAATAAAATGCAATGGGGGGTATGGAGACTATCAGGTTGTCCTAAATGACAATGAACATAAAGAAAAAGCCGATAGTGAGAAGGCTATAATAGGAAAATAATGAGACTGGCTTATCTTGCCTTTTCAGAGATTCTTGGAGCACCACTCTTGCTAACATTTTCTGAAATAAAATAGTCCTTTTTTTTCTCAGAAAACATATTCAAAATCTGAAATGAAAAACCTGTCAAGCATGTGGTCGTGCCATGGAGGGTGACCCGCTGGGGAATGGAAGGACTGGAATATTGAGAGAGGCATGCAATTTCTGGAATCCTGGAGCTTAATTTTTACTACAGGCTATCCTTTCTTAAAAGGAACTTGGAAAGAAAATCAGCAGAAATTGCCTCTCGCATTGCAGAAGAAGACATTTTTCATGAACTTCCAGCTTAATGGAAAACTAAGTGCTTTCAGTTATGGCGTCAACCTTTTTCAAAGCTTATTCCTATTACCCTTGTAAAAATATTTCTTTGTTCTTTCTCCTTTTTTTCTTCCAGTTTCTATCTTTTGACTGAAGTACATTTCTCTCCCAACAAGAAACTTCACTCCGATAGGAGACTCTTGCCACCACCGCCAAGCTTTCTAAAAGGTATTCCCCTGGTTCTTAAAGAAACCACAGGCTGAATGACGGCCTCTTACATCTGAAACAGGGGCACAATTCCAGAGAGTGGCTTAATCAATAATCGTGGACCAATTTGTTGATTGTCCATGTGAGATCAGGTGGGAAGGAAGGTTCTATGTGCCTCTCAGAGGTCTCTTCCTAACCTTCTTCCTATCTCTGTTCCCACGTAATTCCCACTTTTGAACCCAGCCTTTGGGTGTGTGCCTATGCTCTGCAACCAGTTAAGATCTTACACAGAAGAGATGTGAGATGCAACATTAACTGTCTATAATTAAGAGCTGCAAATAAAGAGACTATCAAGAAGGAAATTGTTGAAAATGTTATGGAACATCCATACTACGGGAAACAGACAATTATTAAAATAATGGGGCAGATTTATACTTACAGAGTTGGAAAGTTATCCATAATGTATTGTTAAGTAATAAAGCCAAACTGCTTACTGCAATGCATAGGTATATAGAAATATCTTTAGACATTTATTTAAAAACTATTGAAAAGGCATAAACTATATTTGGGGTAGGAGGGAAGCAGGAGACGTCTACGTTTTACTTTCTGGGATTTTAAAGTATGGGCGTTGTGGTCATTTCTACTTCTTTGTCTTTTCCTTATTTGCTTTTTCAATTAAAAATTGTAAAACCCAATAAGCGAAGTTAAAACATACTTTATCTTTTTTCTCATTTATTTTTGGACACATATAATAAGGGTAACACATAGATAGATACCTTGACTGTCTTAGTCACTGTTGTATTCCTTATGCCTAGAATAGTACCTATCATATTAAAAATATTCAATAAATATTTCTTAAAAAGATGGAATAGGCCGGGTGCGGTGGCTCGCGCCTGTAATCCCAGCACTTTGGGAGGCCGAGGCGGGTGGATCACAAGGTCAAGAGATCGAGATCATCCTGGTCAACATGGTGAAACCCCGTCTCTACTAAAAATAAAAAAAATTAGCTGGGCATGGTGGCACATGCCTGTAATCCCAGCTACTCAGGAGGCTGAGGCAGGAGAATTGCCAGAACCCAGGAGGCGGAGGTTGCGGTAAGCCCATTGCACTCCAGCCTGGGTAACAAGAGGGAAACTCCATCTTAAAAAGAAAAAAAAAAGAAAGATTGAATAATTCAACACACTCCGTTCCATCACTGAATCCAATCCAGTGTCCATGGTGAAACTGGACTCTGCCTTCTTCACCCACTTGGGCCTGTTCATCACAATTATGTCCCCACCCTGCTCCCTTGGTCTGCATCTGTCTTAATTATTTTCTTGTTGAACTAGTCCTCTAAGCATCAGCCTGGCCTTGTTTTGTCTTCCTACCAGGGGACGAAGTCCTCCCTTTTGGTCCTAACTGAGTGCTCACCGCTATCTAGTGAACACTCTTCTGTTTCCTACTGTCTACTTGCACTTCAGATAGAAACAACTCTGAGGTCATCCATGATGTGTCTGTCTTGACTCCTGCAAGTTCCTTAGACCACGCTCATGATTATTCTTTGACTGCTTTTTTTCCCTTCGGACACTCTCACCTATCTGTTTGATGGGACACCTTCCCAGGTTCTGAGACTGGACCTGTTATCCAAGGTCTCCCATCAGGGGTCAGGTTGGGTTCCAGGTCCTGGGCCTTCCTAGTCTATAACACACTACTGCAGTAAAATAGGTTACCTGTAACTGGGCTGAGAAGTGATACCCCTAAGATGCTTCACTAACACCAAGAAATAGTCAACTTCTCTAGTTTCCTCTTATACAATGCAAACACTCCCAGGAAGTAAAATACATTTTTTCTGATTTTTTTTTAATCCAAATTGTTTACCTGAAATGAATACACATCACCAAATAATAGTCTACAGGAACCTCTGGCCCTGCTCAGTGGCTCTTCTTTCTCAGTTATTTTACCTTTTACTCATTGTACATAAATAGAAATCTGTGGATGGGAGCTTGGTTCTGGTCACCTAAGAGACTCTATAGAGTCAATGAGTTCATCTTAATCTTTTGCATCCTGAATAACCACTACTATGGAAGCGCACTGTGGAAAAGGGCTTGGTCCTAGCAAAGATTTGGAGTATTTTTCCCAATATAAAACAGCCAATTACAAAGTCAAAAGGAGTCACTTCAGTATGTATTATAATGTTGATGATTGTTAAGATCTTGCTCTCAACTATTTGATCTAAAATCTTGTACTCTGATCTAATAAATTTTATATTTAGCAGGAGGTATTTGTTTCTTAATAGAAAATGTATACCAAAAAAAGTCAAGCCATGGTGTCTGTAAATGTAGTTACGTTAAAGTAAGTGAGAGATTATGCTGCAAATAGGTCAGGTTCCCAGGAACACCTGAATCTTGCTCTTAGTCCATTTTCCTTGTTTAAGATCCCTGAGAGAAATGCATGACCAAAAAATGACACAAAGAACACTGGATATTTGCTGGGGTTAGATCTAATCATAATGAGCCAGGCTGTTCAATGTAGGCCACAGAGAAAAGTGGATATTCTCTGCTTAAGATAAAGAATCCTACACAATCTAGAAAGGCTTATTTAGCATACTTCCACTGCACAGCCCATAGCTGAGTCACAGGTCTCCTGACTACAACAACAGAAAAACACATTGACGGACAAGAAGCAAAAGACTCAATGGAGATTCAGAGTATCGACCATAAACCTCATTAAACTGGCTTCCAGTCTTTCTCAAGTAAAAGGTGCTTATTTTAATTAGTTATTTTGGAAGAGAGTTCATTCAGAATGAGGCAACAAAGAGAAAACCACAAATGGCTGGGCTTTTTCTAAGAGAAACAGCAAGGGAAAGACTGTCTTCTCCCGATTATGGGAAGGAATAATTCCGCAAGTCCACTTGAAGAGACCACACAGATCTTTACTTTCTTTGAAAGCTCCACCACTGGGATTATGGCCCAATACAATGTCCTAGAATCTAGCCAATCCAGAAAAGCAGCCCTTAAGGATGGAATGAGTTGGGCAATAGTAGCTGAAGTTCCCTTGGCCTTCTGTGTGCTTTATTTTATTTCTAGTTTTTTCTACATGCAACTAGTCAAATGAAAGGAGATAACACCATAACATGAGAGATACATGACTGCCAAATCAATCAACAGTTGTTGACTTTGCATCTCCTCAATTCATCACCAATATATAGAATGCTTATATTCTCAGTGCCAGGCTACTTCTGCTGAAATGATCAAATAGAGAACTTACAACTCTGACCCCAAATAATATTTCTTTTCCCTTTGGCAGTAGTTACCTAATCACATCCACCAAGAAGGTTGCCTAATTGTGAGTCACCATGTTGCAAGGTTTTTAAGGTCCTACATTACTTATACTGCTTAAAATAATGAGACACAGGAATTGTAAGAAAAGTTTAGATTTCAGTTGCTTAATGCATTTTCTACATATAAACTTTAAGAAGCTATAAAGACAAAAGAAAAGCTAAATTCGTACTTATTTTTTTAATCACAACTACGTAGACCAAAATGCAAATTTGACTTCTTGCTAGGACATTTTTTCAAGGAGTAACATTTCCCCAAGCCAAAGGCAGGAATGGAACATACTAAAGGCAATTTAAAACCAAGGAACACTCCAATACCTTCAGTACCCTAGCAATGGCCACAGCAATCCTTGCCTGTGAGCTCCAATAATTCTTAGCTGGCCAACTCAATCACACCAATGTTCAAGCCAATCCTACAAAATGCTAGCCATGGCTATGGGGAACACTCTTCACTCATAGGAAACTCTAGTGTGGTGTTACTGTCTTGAGTCAGGCATCAAATAACCTTATGAACACAGTAGGTGACTCCTCACAGGCCAAGATTTTCTCTACATTCAGAATGATTCACCTCATGTCACTCTTCCTATCTCGCTTTGCTCTTTGGCCAGTGAACCTCCAGTTTCTCAAAGAAAACCCCACATCCCTTCTTTCTCATACAATGCTATGTGTGCAGCCTATCCTGGTTTTCTTTCTTTCTCTCTCTCTTTCTTTTCTTTTTCTTTCTTTCTTTCTTTCTTTCTTTCTTTCTTTCTTTCTTTCTTTCTTTCTTTCTTTCTTTCTTTCTTTCTTGACAGAGATTCACTGCTTTTTTTCTTTGAGATGGAGTCCCACTCTGTCGCCCAGGCTGGAGTGCAGTAGTGAGTGATCTTGGCTCAGTGTAACCTCCCGGGTTCAAGCAATCCTCCTGCCTCAGCCTTCCAAGTAACTAGGGCTACAGGTGCATGCAGCCACACCCGGCTAATTTTTTTTATTACTATTATTTTAGTAGCGATGGGGTTTCACCGTGTTGACCAGGCTGGTCTCGAACTCCTGAGCTCAGGCAATCTGCCTGCCTCTGCCTCCCAAAGTGCTAGGATTATAGGTGTGAGCCACCACACTTAGCCCATGCTGATTTTCAACAAAGGCACTTCCTGAGGCATGTCTTCATTGAATCCCCAGACCACCTTAAGTCCCGCTGTCACAAGATACCAAGGCTTATTTCTTCATTGCTAATGTGTAATTTCCATTCAATATTTGACTTCTCCACTAGACCACAGATTCTATAAAAACCAGGGACCATGACAGCCTTGATTATCTCTTTACCTAAGGCACCTAGAACAGGGTCAAGCACACAGTATTTGTTTAATAGGTTTTTAAATTAATTAAAGAATTTGTAATGAACCAGGAAAATACATTCCACTAGGAAGTACATGTGAGAGGGTGCGGAAACATGTTTTTGACTTCTGAAGACCTGCCACATGAATGGACAAAGGTCTATTCAATCTTAAGTTAGAAATAAAAAAAAATCCCAGCAGTTGTAAATGACTCTCCAAATTGACCATTTCTGTGCAATTTCTACCTTGGAATCTAGCTAGGCTCTGTCAGTAGATTCAAATCTGCAAATGTATTTTATAATCCCTTTGGCAGTAATCACATCCGCCAAGAAGGTTGTCTAATTGTGAGTCACCATGTTGCAAGGTATTTAAGATCATACATGACTTAAAATAAAAAAACATAAAATAAAAAAATTTCAGCTCTCATTTCTTAGCAGTGTGACCTTGAGGAAGCCAACTGACCCATCTGAATTTAGTTACCTATAAAAAGATAATAAAGATTCTTGAGGCAGCATAGATGAAAGAATATTCCAAATTATAAAAGGTTAGAAATTGTTGAAAACATATCAGAATTTCAAATAAGAAAGTACACAATGTTAGAGTTGGGGAACCCAAATGAGTTCCCTTGCAACCCAGTGAGCAAATGGCAAGGCCAGAGAGTGTGAGCACGCTGCCTGAGAGCTTCCCATCAATCCTGCCTTCCAGATGGCATGACTGCTCCTACCAAAGGTAAGGCTGGATGCTGATTTTATTTAAATAGATTCCATTCTATCAGGTTGTCACAGGATAAAAATATGTTCCCATAATCTCCATGAATTTGCTATGCAGTTCAATAGCGTATAAAAGCCACTGAAGTACAAACACAAGCAAAATGAATCTGAGCATATGAAGAGGTATAGCCTTGCACTGCCTTCCTAGAGGCCAAACTAACACACTTTACTAAGGGGAAAATGGCTCTATGAGAGACACCTTAAAAGGAAGTTTTAGAATACATAGAAATGACCCAGTCACGATGTGCTCCAGGACTCTTATTACCAGTGAAAACCCTTGTAGCAGGACCCAACCCCAGGCCATGCCAAGTGGTGCAGTTGAATGAGGAACACTAGATTCTACACTCTGCCAACATGTTTATCACTCATTATTCTCTCAGATTTTGCAACAGTCACAGGCATGCATAAGAAATGACACATGTAGGGATAACAGGAAGGAGTTCCAATCCAGAGAAGGCGCCACCCTGTCCCCAAGACAGCAAGCACTGGGGGAGAAGCACAGACAGAGATGGTGGCTGCTTGCCATCTGGGACTTTGAGGGACTAGAGGAGCCTCAGGGTGGGAGCAAAATATCTGGGGTCAGGTGCTTTTGGCCACCATGGATCACCAGAGATCTAAAGCTGGCCCCACAAAGTTGACTTTCCTTGGTAAAAAACTTTTCAGAAACTTGTCATAAAAGAAGAGCTGCTGGTAAAAATCCAGAGGCAACCTCCTGTGAGCTCTTCTCCCAGGTGCTGAGCACAAGCTGAGTCAAGAGACCTGTGGATTCCTCTCATTAAAGTGTCTTGTAACAGGGCGCCCCTAAGCACATGCTCTCACTGTTGGTTAATTGCTTCCTATATTTCTCACCTCCTGCATGGAATCAGCCCGCAAAAATGCCGAAGCCCACTAAAATCTGCTGGCGTCTCTGCCTTTGAAGAGATTAGTGTTTAACTCAGACATTAATGATGTAGCTATTACCAAATGCACAAAGCGAATGCAAATGGTGCACATTCACATACGTGTGAGCCACCCTAAGCACCCCAGAGAAATCCATTCTGCTGCCTGTATATTTGGTAGCAAAGAAACATCAGGGGAAGAAGCTGTTTGGCTTTCAGAGGCAAATCTTCTAATGATCATGGGAACTAAAATGTCAGTTTTGAAAAATGGAAATTTTGTTTGAGAAGCTCCTGTGGGGTCCCCTCGGTGTTTTGCATATGGTTTCAGAAAGGGGGCCATTATTGACATTCTGCAGAGATTCTAGCAAAATCCAGCCAAGGCCCCCAAGTTTTTCAAAATTCTCCTAATGAATCTCTAGGCAAAAGAGAACAGAATTCTATGAAATTCCCACAGCAGGCTTAGGCCCAAAACATTGACTATCTCTTTAGATATAGAAATAAATCCAAATATCCCCTGGTGCTATACATACTTGTTATTTTTCTGTCTTGCCTGGGAGGATTTATTCTCCTAAATTAGGTGATTTCAGCTTTGGGATACTTGCAGGAAGCTACTATTGCTTGGTTGGTGCTTCAACAATAACATGAAAGGAGAAAGCCCAACTGAAGGGGAATGGGTTTTCTTCTGAACAGCACACAGAGGCCTGTTTTGCTGTGAAGGTTCTGAGGCCCTATAAAAGGCTTCAATCATGGTTAATAAGAGAAGGTTTTGGGTAAAAAATAACTGCAAGTTTGAGCATCTTGAACTCCCTCATTCTAGTTTACTGACATACATCAGTGAAAAGCATTTTGTTCTCTCCAGCTTCTTGTTTTGATAGTCTCCAAATTGTTTATCCTGCCTCTGTGTCAATATTCTCCAAATTGGTCCCATAATCTCTCCACCTGCAGTTGTATTCACTCACAAAAAATAATAATAATAATAATAATAGACACTAAGGGACCTTATACACACGCAGAACATTCACCCAACAGTAGCCAATACACATTCTCCTGAAGTGCACATGCAACTCTCTGGATAAATCACGTGTTCTGTGGATCACAAAACAAATCTTAGGAAATTTAGGAAAACTGAAATCATACCAAGTATCCTTTCTGACTACATTGGGATGGAACTAAAAATCAATAGTAGAAGGAAAACTGAAAAATTCACAAACACATTCTTGAACAATCAATAAGTCAAAAAAATCAAAAGGGAAATTAGAAAATATATTGACACAAATGAAAACAAAAACACAGACCTTGAAAAAATGGTGGTTACAAGTTCCACTGCAGCAGACTTAAACGTACCTGCCCAGCAGCTCTGAATGGAACAACAGAGTTCACAGCTCAGGACTCGAGCTCCTTTAAGGGACAGACTGTCTCCTCAAGCAGCTCCCTGACCCCCATGTATCCAAATAGACACTTCATAAAGCAGAGCTCAGGCTGACATCTGGCGGGTATCCTTCTGAGACAAGGTAACAGAAGAAGAAACTGGCAGCAAGCCTTATTGCTCTGCAGCAACTTTAGGTGATCCCCAAGCAAGCAAAGTCTGGAGTGGACCTCCAGCAGTCCTACAGCAGAGGGGCCTGAGTGTTAGAAGGAAAACTAAAAAACAGGAAGAAATAGCTTCTTCATCAACAAAAAGGATGTCCAGAGACCCCATCTGAAAGTCACCAACTACAAAGACCACAGGTAGATAAATCCACAAAGATGGGAAGAAACCAGTTCAAAAAGGATGAAAACACCCAAAACCAGAATGCCTTTCCTCCTCCAAGTGATCACAACTCATCACCAGCAAAGGAACAAAGCTGGATGGAGAATGAGTCTGATGAATTGAGAATAAACAGCTTAGAGAAGAATATAAATGACTTAACGGAGCTGAGAAACACAACATGAGAACTTCATGAAGCATACACAAGTTTCAATAGCTGAATTGACCATGCAGAAGAAAGGATATTAGAGATTGAAGATCAACTCAATGAAATAAAATAAGAAGGCAAGATTAGAGAAAAAAGAGTGAAAAGAAATGAACAAAACCTCCAAGAAACATGGGATTATGTGAAAAGACCTAATCTACATTTGATAGGTGTACCTGAATGAGACAGAGAGAATGAATCCAAGCTGGAAAACACTCTTCAGGATACTATCCAGGAGAACTTCCCCAAGCTAGCAGGGCAGGCCAATATTCAAGTCCAGGAAATACAGAGAACACCACAAAGATATTCCTCAAGAGGAGCAACCTCAAGGCACATAATCGTTGAAATGAAGGAAAAAATGCTAAGGGCAGCCAGAGAGAGTGGTCGGGTTACCCACAAAGGAAAGGCCATCAGACTCACAGCAGATTTCTTGGCAGAAACCCTACAAGCCAGAAGAATGTAGGGGCCAATATTCAACATACTTAAAGAAAAGAACTTTCAACCTAGAATTTCATATCCAACCAAATTAAGCTTCATAAGTGAAGGAGAAATAATATCCTTTACAGACAAGCAACTGCTGAGGGATTTCGTCACCACCAGACCTACCTTACAAGAGCACCTGAAAGAAGCACTAAACACAGAAAGGAATATCCAGTACCAGCCACTCCAAAAATGTACCAAATGGTAAAGAGCATCCACACAATGAAGAAACTGCATCAACTAATGTGCAAAACAACTTAAAGCAGTGTCTAGAGGAAAATTTATAGCAATAAATGCCCACATGAGAAGCAAGGAATGATCTAAAATTGACACCCTATCATCAAAATTGAAAGAGCTAGAGGAGCAAGATCAAAAAAACTGAAAAGCTATCAGAAGACAAGAAATAACTAGGATAAGAGTGAACTGAAAGAGATAGAGACATAAAAACCCTTCAAAAAATCAATTATTCCAGGAGCTGTTTTTTTTTAAAGATCAACAAAATAGATAAACCATTAGCCAGATTAGTAAAAGAGAAATGAGAGAAAAATCAAATAGATGCAATAAAAAATGATAAAGGGGATATTACTACAGTTTCCACAGAAATACAAATTGCCATCAGTGATTACTACAAACAACTCTATGCACATAAACCAGTAAACCTGAAAGAATGGATAAATTCCTGAACACTTGCATCCTCCCAAACCTAAACCAGGAAGAGATCGAAACCCTAAATAGACCAATAACAAAAGCT
This sequence comes from Cebus imitator, assembly GCF_001604975.1. Taxonomy (NCBI): domain Eukaryota; kingdom Metazoa; phylum Chordata; class Mammalia; order Primates; family Cebidae; genus Cebus; species Cebus imitator. The sequence continues at coordinate 2,343,186 of NW_016107645.1, forward strand.
GAAGTTGAGGCAGAATTAATAGCCTACCTACCAAAAAAAAGCCCAGGCCCAGATAGGTTAACAGCTGAATTCTACCAGACATACAAAGAGTAGCTTTTACCACTCCTTCTGAAACTATTCCAAGCAATCCAGAAAGAGGGAATTCTTCCCAAATCATTTTATGAGACCAACATCATCCTGATACCAAAACCTAGCAGAGACTCAACAAAGAAAGAAAACTTCAGGCCAATATCCATGATGAACATAGAGGCAAAAATCTTCCATAAAATACTGGCAAACTTATCAACAGCACATCAAAAAGCTTATCCATCACGATCAAGTAGGCTTCATCCTGGGGATGCAAGGCCGGTTCAACATATGCAAGTCTATAAACACAGCAATTAGTCACATAAATAGAACCAAAGACAAAAACCACATGATTATCTCAATAGATGCAGAGAAGGCCTTCGACAAAATTCAGCAGCCCTTTATGCTAAAAACTCTCAAACTAAGTATCGACAAAATGTTTCTCAAAATAATAAAAGCTATTTATGACCAACCCACAGCCAATATCATACTAGTCAGAGCAATCGGGCAAGAAAAAGATATAAAGAGTATTCAGTTAGGAAAAGAGGAAGCCAAATTGTCTCTATTGCGTATGTAGCTATGCAACAATCCAGCAGATTCTGCATATGTACCCTAGAACCTAAAGTGCAATTATATATATATAAAAGAAAACAAAAACACAACATATCAAACCTCGTGAGATGAGACAAACACAGTACCAAGAGGAAAGTTTAGAGAGGTAAATACTTACATTAAAAAAGGGGATCTCAAGTTAACACCCTAATAAAGAATATATACGCAATAGAGAAAGTTCAATGAGACTAAGAGTTACAGTTTTTAAAAGATCAACAAAATTTAGCCAGACTAAGTCAAAAAAGAGAAGATTCAAAATCAGAAATGAAACAGGAAACATAACAACTGATGCCACAGAAATTAATAATATTATAAGAGACTAATGTAAACAGTTTTACAACAAAAAGTTTGTTAGCCTAGATGAAATGGCTAAATTTTGAGAAACATACAACTTACCAAGACTGAATCTTATGATTCAGAAATAGAAAATATAAACAGACCTATAACTAGTAAGGAAATTGAATCAGTAATCAAAAATCTTCCAACAAAGAAAACCCCAGGACCACATGACTTCACTTAACAACAATTCTTCTCAAATTTGAACAAAAAAATTAGAGGAGGGAATACTGCCAAATTCATTTTATGAAGCCAACATTACCCCAAAACCAAAGCCAGAGAGAAAAATGACAAGAAAAGAAAATTGCAGGTCACTATCACTGATGAATACAGATGCAAAAATCCTCAAGGAAATACTACCAAAGCAAACCTAACATTAAAAAGATGATTGTAAACCCTGACCAAATGGGCTTTTCTCTTGGATACAGGGATATGCAAATTAATCAATATGATAAACTGCATTAACAGAAGAAAGGATAAAAATTATATGATCATCTCAATAAATATATAAAAAACGTTAGACAAAATTCAACCACAAGGATAAAAGCATTTAAAAAACTAAGAATAGAAGATTACCTTACCATAATAAAGGCTACACAGGAAAAGCCCACAACCAACATCACACTTAATAATGAAAAACTGAGCATTTCCTCCAAGGTCAGGAGCAAGGTAAGAATGTGCAGTTTCACCATTTTTGTTTAACATACCACTGGAACTTCTAGCCACAGCAATTAGACAAGATAAAGGAATGGAAGGTAACCCAACTGGCACAAAATAAGTAAAATTATCTCTGTTCTCAGATAATATGATCCTATGTGTAGAAAATTCTAAAGATCACACACACACACACAACAGCTGCTAGAACTAATAAACAAATTCAGAAAAGTTGAACAACATAAAATCAACATAGAAACCAGTCGTATTTCTAAACACTAACAAAAAAAACCTGAACAAGAAAACAATTTTATTTATGATAGCATCAAAAAGAATAAGGTATTTGAGAATAAATTTAAGGAAGTAAAAGACTTATATACTGAAAACTACAAAACTTTGCTGAAATTAAGTCACAAATAAATGGAAAAAACAGTCATGTTCATAGATTAAGATTTAGTATTTCCAAAATTTTCATACTATTCTGAAGCAGTCTACAAATTTAATACAATCCCTATAAAAATCCCAATGTCATTTTTTTTGGCAGAAGTACAAAAACAATTCTAAATTTAATATGGAACCACAAAGGACCTTAAATGGCAAAAACATTTCTAAGAAAGAAAAATAAACCCCTAGGTCTCACATTTCCCAACTTTAAAACATACCATAATGCCACCATAATCAAAATAGCATAAAGACAGGCATATAGAGGAACAAAATAGAAAACCCAGAGATTAACCCAGGTACATATGATCAAAGAATCTTCAGAAAGGATACCAAGGCTACACAAAGGTAAAAAGATAGTCCATTCAACAACTGGTGTTGGGAAAACTGAATATTAACATGAAAAAGTGTAAAATTGGGCCTTTATTTACACCATACAGAAGAGCAGCTCAAAATGGATTAAGATGTAACACCGGAAACATAAAATTTCTAAGAAATAAAAAATGGAGGAAAGCTTAGTAACATTGATCTTGGCAATAATTTACTGAATTTGACACTAAAGGCAGAGGCGACAACAAAAAAAAAGATAATAGACAAGTTAAGACTGCATTTCTCTGAAAAGTTTCTGTGCGGCAAAGGAAACTATCAACAGATTGAAAAGGCAAGCAATAGAATGGATGAAAATAAAACCAAAACCCAAAGCAACAAAATGCCTTAATTTTTAAAATGGGCAAAGGACTTGAATAGACAGTTATCCAAAGAAGACTTACATATGGGAGCAGGTATATGAAAAGATGCTCAGCATCACTAGGTATTAAGAAAATGAAAATCTAAATTAGACGATATCACCTCGCACCTGTCAGGATGACCATTAGCAAAAAGAGAAAAGGAGAGAGAGAAAGAGAGAAGAAAATAACAAGTGTTCACAAGAATGTGGAGGATCTGAAACCCTGTGCATTGCTCGTAGAAATGCAAAATGGTACAGCTGCTGTGAAAAACAATATGGAGACCTCACACACACACACACACACACAAATAACCTTAAAATAAAACTGCCATATGATCCAGCAATTCCACTTGTGGGTATTTATTCAAAATAACGGAAATCAAGATCTGAAGGAGATACTTGCACTCCCCTGTTCATTGCAACATTATTTAGGGTAGCCAAGGGAAACAACCTAAATGTCCATTGATGGATGATTCAGTAAAGAAAGTATGGTATATACATAAGAAGGAATTCTACACAGAGTTAAAAATAAGAAAATCCTGCCATACACAGCGGCATGGATATAACATGATTGAAATTAGCCAGTCACAGAAGGAAAATATTGCATGCTATACAATGTGCATATAGTTAAGAATACTCTACCGTACAGTTGAAGATTTACGAGGACAGATTTTACATTGTGCGTTTTTTACCAGAATAAATTTTAGAAAGAGATGCCAGAAGCCCACTGTTCAATCTGGCATCCAGCGGGAAACACAGGACTCTCAGCTTTTACTGGCAATCAGGCTTGGTTATCTGAACAGCATTCAGAGGGTAACAATTGCCCTGCTTTCCCAGCCCCACTCAATCAAAATGTTTGGTGCCTCCAATCATGCACTTGGCCCCACGCAGTTTCTGAGCCATTTGCAATCAAGGTACAGTATCTTTGTGTCTTTCATGCTCAGGAGACTGGTGTTGCTGCCCAGAGTTTCCTGTCTATAATGTCTGGCATGAAATCAAGGTACCTGTTTGGAACTTAATCAACTTCTCCCACACTGTATTTCCTGACTAATACTCCACTGATTAAGGTGCTAAAAGGTACACTTGAATTTCTGATTTCAAGATTGTTCAACAGACATGAAAGACTGCTCTGCCTTACAGGAAGATAATAAGAAAATTAATTGAAGCAGAGCCACCTAGAACATAAATTAACAAACATAAAGGAGCAAAAGGAAACCCTTAGTGGATAAGAAACTGAAGAATCACAGAAAAGAGAAAGTCAACTGAATTGAAGAGAAAAAGAAAGTCACAGCCCAGCATGACTGGTAGGACTTTTAGGAAAGTTGAATCACAAAAGTGAGAGCAGTACTGAGGGTCCTGACTTTCTAAAATGCCCCATGCTCAGAGATGGAAACCAGCGAGGCACATAGAGCAGCATGGTAGGCGGGAGTACTACCAGGCATGGTCCAGCCTTGGGCGTCTCCTTCTCCTTCCTCCGTTCTCCATAGGGGGTCTATTTCTGGGTTTGGGGAGCCGGCTTTGAGGGTACAGTACAGACAGGCAGGATCCTGGAGAATTGGGGACACCTCTAAGGACCAGAGAAAAGACCCATCTATATTAAGTGCCAAATATTTTGGGGGCTTTGTTTTATTTTTGTGTGTGTTTTTTTAGAGACAAGGTCATGCTCTGTCACATAGGCTGGAGTACAGTGGCAAGGTCATAGCTCCCAGCAGCCTCACCCTCCTAGGCTTAAGTAACCCTCCCACTCAAGCCTCTCTAGTAGCTAGGACTTGCAGATGTGCACCACCACATCTGGCTACATTTTTCAATATTGTTTTTATACAGACAGGGTCTCACTATGTGGCCCAAGCTGGTCTCAAACTCCTCATCTCAAGTGATCCTCTCACTTTGGCCTCCCCAAATACCAGGATTACAGTCATGAGTCACCATGCCCAGCCCAAAGAATATTTTTAAATTCATGTTGCTTGAGTATTGTGGTGTCCTTTCAGTTTGACAAGCCATGCCATTTTACTGCTTTCTTTTCCAGTGTTCTCCTCTTTCCTTTCTTTTCCTCTGGATTCATCCTCTATGTCTTGGCCTCTATTTCATTTTTTTTTTTCTTGTCTTCCACACTGTGCTGCATCCTGAGAGAATTATTCTGCCTAATCTAGCTCATTCATTTGTTGTCAGCTATACCCAATTTGCTATTCTGCCAAATTTTCTGTTTTTCTTTTTGACCTAAATTTAATTGTAACTTCCAAGAATGGGTTTCTTTTCATAAATGCCTATGAGGATTTTGCCAGTATAAAGGAAGGAGAGGATGGACTTGGAATAACTAAATGTGTCTGTCATGCCGCATAGCAAATATGCAACTTGGTATCCTGCTTTGTTTTAATTTATATCACCCATAAATATTCCATAAAAATATGTATTTTAAGGTTTAAATAATATTACTAGTCTCAATTTTACAATAATTATTTAACCATTTTTCCAATGTTGGATATTCAGTTGGTTTAAATTTTTTATTATTATGGTTGGCCAGGTAGTGAGCACAATAACATAAAATTACTTGTACATAGATCTAACAATGTCCTTTGAAAACATGCTTAAATAAGAAATTAATGTATAGAGGCAGATATTAACAAATTTGTTTACAGAAATATTGTTTTCAATTATACTCTCACTGACAGTGTCCAATTTAGCTTGCCCTTGTCAATATTGAATATTATATCTTTTTAATATTTTCAAATTTTGAGAAGTAAAAATATTTTCTGACTTTAATATATCTTTTATAATTATCAGAGATTTTGAACTTTTTCTACATAGTTCTTGGCTATATGTTTTTCATAACAGATAAATGTTTACATATCATCTTCCCATATTCTATAGTTCATAGCTATTTCTGTTATGAGATTTTCATATATTGAATATTTCAATCCTTTGTCATAATTTTAACAAAAAAATACTGGTTTTTAATTATCATTTCATTTTCTAATGATTTCTAATAAGCAGAAGATACTTAGTTTTTGTTATTGTTTTATTATTCACTTATGTTTGCCTTCACATGAAATTCATTCCTTTAAGAGTTCTCTTCTGGAGGCTCCCAAGATGGCCAAATAAGAGGCAGCTCCGGAACACAGCTCCCAGTGATAGAGACACAGAAGCTGACTGGTCTCCACAATTTCAAATGAAGTACCAGTTTCATTTTGTGGGTCTGGTTGGACAGTGGGTATAAACCAAATAGGGCAAGTTGAGGCAAGAGGGGGCACTGCCCCACCCAAGAGGTGCATGCAACTGATCGGAGGACCGGGGGAATCTCCCACTCTGGGCGATCCACCCAAGCCTTCTACAACCCACAGAACAGGAGATCTTCACTGGACTGAAAAGCCTCAGTGAGCTGCCTGAACAAGGCAGAACAGCAACTTCGGCTGCTGCCGCTGAGGCTGTCAGCATAGATCTAGGCGGACGCACTGGCTGACTCAGAAGCACTGACTGACGCCGAGAAAGCCAGAAAGCCAGCTGGTCAGAGTTACCCGCCCCCCAGAAAGAAGGGGAACTGAAAACAGGGAAACAGGCCAGAAGGCAGGACAGGTTCCCCCAAACAAAGCCTAGAAGGCCAAAAACTCTCACTTCAGAGTTTCGCACCCAGAACATCATAGAGAGTGACCAGGAACGATCGAGTTTGGTGGGGAAAGGGCAGCCACCATTGCAGAAGCCAGTCTAATTTTCCTGAGTAAATAAAAGACGCAGGAGCTCCACCGAATCCTTGGCAGCCCAGCAGTGCCTCTGCAGGCAGACAAAGGAAAGCCCACCTCCCCAGCAGCGCCTCTGCAGGCAGGCAAAGGAAAGGCCACCTACCTGAGATGAAAGCTATATAAATCCAAGATAGGAGAAAAATCAACACAAGAAGAATGAAACCATCAAAAACCAGAATGCCTCTCCCCCACCATGAGATCACAACTCCTCACCAGTAAGGGAACAAAACTGGATGGAGAACAAATTTGACAAATTGACAGAAGCAGGCTTCAGAAGGTGGGTAATAACAAACTTCTCTGAGCTAAAGGGACATATTCTAACCCAATGTGAAGAAACTAAAAAGCCTGACAAAAGGTTAGATGAGATGCTAACTGGAATAACCAGCTTAGAGAAGAACATAAACGACTTGATGGAGCTGAAAAACCACAGCACAAGAACGTCACAAAGCATACACAAGTTTCAATAGCCAAATAGATCAAGCAGAAGAAAGAATATCAGAGATTGAAGATCAACTAAATGAAATAAAATGAGAAAGCAAGAAAAGAGAGCAAGGAGTGAAAATAAATGAACAAAGCCTCTAAGAAATATGGGATTATGTGAAAAGACCTAATCTACCAGAAGATGATGGGGAGAATGAATCCAAGCTGGAAAACGTTCTTCAGGATATTATCCAATATCATACTGTCCTATTCAATGTAGTATTGGAAGTTCTAGCCAGATTTGCAGATGACATGATTGTATATTTAGAAGACCCCACTGTCCTAGCCCAAAATCTCCTGAAAGTGCAGAAATCACTTCAAAATCAATGTGCAGAAATCACAAGCATTCCTATACACAAATAACAGACTTAAAGAGAGCCAAATCAAGAACAAACTGCCATTCATAATTGCTACAAAGAGAATAAAATCCCTAGGAATACAACTAACAGAGGATGTAAAGGACCTCTTCAAGGAGAACTACAAACCACTGCTAAAGGAAATAAGAGAGGACACAAACAGATGGAGAAACATCCCATGCTGATGGTTAGGAAGAATCAATATTGTGAAAATGGCCATACTGCCCAAAGTAATTTATAGATTCAATACTATCCCCATCAAGCTACCAATGACTTTATTCACAGATCTGGAAAAAAACATTTCAAACATCATATAGAACCAAAAGAGAGCCCACATAGCCAAAGCAATCCTAAGCATAAAGAACACAGCTAGAGTCATCACACTACCTGACTTAAACTATACTACAAGGCTACAGTAGTCAAAACAATCTGGTCCTGATACCAAAACAGAGACATGGACCAATGGAACAGAACAGAGGTTTCAAAGGCAATGACACAGGTCTACAACCATCTGATCTTTGACAAACCTCACAAAAACAAGAAATGGGGAAAGGACTCCCTGTTTAATAAATGGTGTTGGGAAAACTGGCTAGCCACGTGTGGAAAGCAGAAACTGGACCCCTTCCTGACACCTTACACTAAAATTAACTCCAGATGGATTAAAGGCTTAAACATAAGACCTAACCCCATAAAAACCCTAGAAGAAAACCTAGACAAAACTGTTCAGGACATAGGCACAGGCAAGGACTTCATGGCTAAAACACCAAAAGCAATGGCAACAAAAGCCAAAATAGACAAATGGGATCTAATTAAATTCCAGAGCTTCTATACAGCAAAGGAAACAACCATTAGAGTGAACCGGCAACCAACAGAATGGGAAAAAAATTTTGCAAACTACCCATCTGACAAAGGGCTGATATCCAGAATCTACAATGAACCAAAACAGATTTGCAAGAAAAAAACAAACTCATCCAAAGGTGGGTGAAGGATATGAACAGACAGTTTTCAAAAGAATACATATATGAGGCAGACAAACATATGAAAAAATGCTCATCATCACTGGTCATTGGAGAAATGCAAATCAAAACTGCGTTGAGATACCATCTCAAACCAGTTAGAATGGCAAGCATTAAAATATCTGGAGACAACAGATGCTGGAGAAGATGTGGAGAAATAGGAACACTTTTACACTGTTGGTGGGAGTGTAAATTAGTGCAGCCATTGTGGAAGATGGTGTGGCGATTTCTCAAGGACCTAGAAATAGGAATTCCATTTGACCCAGCAAACCCATTACTGGGTATATACCCAATGAATTATAAATTGTTCTATTATGAAGACACATGCACAAGTATGTGCACTACTGCAATGTTTACAATAGCAAAGACCTGAAACCAACCCAAATGTCCATCAATGATACACTGGATAAAGAAAATGTGGCACATATACACCATGGAATACTACACAGCCATTAAAAATAGATGAGTTCATGTCCTTCGTAGGAACATGGATGAATCTGGAAACCATCATTCTCAGCAAACTGACAAAAGAACAGAAAACCGATTGATTCCAGAAGATGGCCGTTTAGGAACGGCTCAGGATTGCAGCTCCCAGTGAAAGCGCAGAGGGTGAGTGTATGCCGCATTTTTATTGCCCACAGACTAGGAAATTCACAGGCGGAGGAGCTCCACGGGTCGCCAGCGTGGTTGTTTCGGCCAGCACGGCTGTTTCGGCCAGCGCGGCTGTGTGGGCAGGCGCCGCTGCTTTGCCCCGCGTGGCTGCTTTGTCGGCACCCCAGAGCAGCGGTTCTCCGTACAAAATACACCGGCCCGGGTGCCCTTTTGACTGGCGATTGGAGCCACAGGAAGTCGCCCATTCGTCTGTTTAAAAAGGGGACTGAGCAGGGAGCCAGGACAGTAGATTCCAGGGCAAAAAAAGCGCCACGAATCTCAGTGCCACTGTTTAAGCCAGCACAGTGAGCTGTCGCACGGGAAAAAACACACACCGTGGCGCCTCTTCAACAGGAGACTGGACCGCCAACTTAAAAAAAAGAAAAAAAAGGCTCTGAGGCAGGGAGCCAGGCGATCAGGCTCAGCTGGTCCCACCCCCACAAAAGAACAGCAACCAGAAACCCTGGATTGAGAGTTTCACAGCAAGCGCAGCTGAACCCGGGACAGTCCAGCTCTGTGGGGGACAGGCGTCTGCCATTACCGAGGCAGTCCACCACTACGAAGGTAGTCAGCCAATGCTAGGCAGCCCGCCGTTGCCAAGGCAACCTGCC